>NC_041019.1:21650074-22250074 GCF_004193775.1 Glycine soja
ATAAATAAGTTATATGTAAAAAAAAAAAAAAAGAAAAGAATAAGTGTGTTGTTTCAATAAGGTCAAAAGCAACTTAAGAGAAGAAAAATAGTGAGAAGGCTACTTGTATGATACAAGAAAATATCATTGGGATAAGTCTAGGACTTGTGCTCTCTTAGAATCTAACCTTTGAATCCTAGAAAAACCAATGCATTTTTGTAGCCAAACCTCACTACAAGCCTGAGAATGTCCTTCTAATTCTGTTTATACATTTCTGACTTGATGGCATGAGAATGAAATGCAAAGATTGGACCTCCTGTTAGTTGTTATCAATGAATAGCTTAAACACTTGTGCTTGAGTGAAACAGTAGCTGTGAGACTGTGGTTTGAGCTACTTTCCTTGATATCTGTCTTATGATTAACTTCATCTAACTGTATAGTTCACATTTTGTTCTCCTATTTGTCTAGCTACATATTTTGTGAAAACAAGTGATAGGTACACATTGCTTCATATTTCTCATCATGCAATCAATAAATTTTGATGCATACACCTTTGTACATAAACACTGCGTGTTTTACCACTTGAGGACAAGTGAGTTGTTCTCTTTTGCTTCAGGACAAGCAAAACTGTAAATTTGGGGGAGTTGTTTGTTGATGAATACAACTAACTTTTGTGTATAAAACCTGTGTATATTGTATCAAACTTTCCCAATTTATGGTTGTTTGTAATACTATAAGTAATTTTTGTTAAACATAGGTAATAGATAATTTATACCTTTGTTTTGTGCATTTAATAATCAATTTCTCTCAATTTCAGGTTAAATAGGCAACTTTGGCAAAGTGCTATTTTTCACTCTTTCGCTAAGCCAAGCTGCTTGCTTAGTGAGAATTCGCTAAGCGCGACATTTAGTGGCTAAGCGCGAGGAAGAATCCAGAAGAAGATGAACTGTCAAGTTTGCTAAGCGCACCGCTCCAGGTCATCAAGCGCACCGTTCAGCTCATTCGCTAAGCGAAACAAAGCGTGCAAAGCCAAAATCCACTTATGCACGCTAAGTGATCCAGATCTGTGCTAAGCGCATGACACGAACAAGGCCTCCTATTTAAGCCTAAAATCAGATTTGCAAATGGAGTTTGGCACTTTTTTTGAGAAGCTATGCATGCACAAAGGTTCTAGAGAGAGAAAGGTCCAAGTTCTAGAGAGTTCTGAGAGATTTTGTTGTGTGAAGATCTGCAGAGACGCGAGTTTGAAGCGAAAGCCGTTCTGAGAGCTTGAGATGAGTTTGTGAGTGATTGTGAGATCCTAGAGGTGAAGGAGACATCCTCACCGCTTGTGTTTTTGCAGTCTTTCATCTTGTTCTTCTCTTTGTTGTAAAGGAGGTTTCCGCACTATGGAAAGCTAAATCATATGTTGGATCTTCCCTGTAGGCACCTGATGTAAATATATTCTATCTATGTAATGATGTTTTGTGTGTTCTCTGTGCTATCTGCTTTTCATTCCAGTGTGCTTTTACCTTGCTCATGTAGATGCATGCTTTGTTAGGGTCATTCAACAGTGGGAACTAGTCTGATTCTAAAGTCCTTGATAGTACGGGACTAAGTTGTTGTGCTATCACGAGGAATCGGAGTACAAGAACTTAGTTGTGTATGTGTGTCTAAATGCAGTCTTGGTTGAGTTTAGTCTTACAAGAGGAATCTGCGGACGAGGCTTGATCAGGACTAGGCTAGGCTATCATGAGGAATCGGGGTCTAGCAGTCCAGGAGACAACATAGGAACGTATGAGCATTGTTAGATAGAGAACATCGATTTTAGCATCAGGAACCTATTAGGAAGACCAACGCGTTCTCTACTTGTTTTTACACAACATTTCTCTTGCATGATTTTCTTTCTTTTGCATAGATAGTTTATATACCTGTTCATAACCACAATCATCTTTTCATACTAGACACCTATTTACCGAAATAGCTTGCCAGATAACACAAGTTCCCCGAGAGTTTGAAACTCGATTCTTACCATTTTATACTACTTGTGCGATCCGGTACACTTGCTGGTTGCGAATAGTGCCGCATAGATTAGTCGTAGTTTCTTTACACATTTCATATTGATATTCGATGTATATACATTTCTTGTACTTGACCATAATTTTGTTTTTTACTTAACATTTTGTATATTTAAAGTTATTTTTGTTTAAAATATAAGTGTTAACGTTTAAGTGTTATTTTTAAATTACTTGATTCCAAATTCATTTGAATTTCGTTGAAATAGTATGAATGTTATGTTTAACTAAATATTCATTAGGATAATATTTTATTTACATAAACAAAAGAGACAAAAATAAAAATAATTATTTTTTCAAATGGATTTTAGTTTGTAAATATTTTTTTGATTGGTCATGACTCAAATAAATAAAGCTTCAAAGTGGAAAAAAATTACCTTCAATTTTAAAAAAATTGTCTTCTGCACACTCACGGATCAACTTAATCTGCAAGTGTGCGAGGAACTAGGGGCATTTTTTGTCTGTGTGTGATGATATGTACCATAAAATTAATTTTGTCTTTTGTGTGTTTATTGTTAAAAGGGTAATTCAATACCTTTAGTTTGTAACCAAGAGGTTTGTTGGTTAACCTTGTAAATAGGCATAGTTATGTTGCCTATAAATAGACTCAATACATGTTGTAACTAAAATAACTTCTCAATAATACATTTCATATATTCCTATATTTTAGCTCTATCTTTCCTCTGGTTCCAACATTTGGTATCAGAGCAAGGAATCCCGGGGAGACTCTACTGCAAGAATGGCTCTTAACACCGAAAGCTTTGCCATCGTCCTCCCATCCTCGATGGAAAGAATTGGGAAAGATGATGCATCCAGATGAAGGCGATCCTCGGCTATCAAGATGTCATGGACATCATGGAAGAAGGCTACCTAAGCCTTCCTGAAAGGGCCACAGAGGCACAGAAAGCTATCCATAAGGAGAACAAGAAGTGAGACTACAAGCAATGTGTCTTTTTCACTAGTGTGTGTAGAAGAAAAAACTTTGAGATTGTAGAAACAAAGACTTTGTGATCGAGGCCGTACCCGAATCAAATAAACATGAAAATGCAGTAACTAGGAAGTGATCCTAGGTCGTTTTCCCAACGAGCAGTGACAACCAAATGTTCATAATATACTAGCAGTAACAGTAACGATGGGGGGGTTTGTTGTTTGTGATTAAAGAGCAGAACAAGTAAACTGGAATACAAAACTACTAATATTAAAAACGGGTTTTTCCTCTGATTCAGAAGCCATCTCTTATCCTGGGTTGGAGAATTTGTCCCTAACAGTCAACCACTTAATCCAACCCTATTTCAATTTACTAAGCGAAAATCAACTTAGGGTTTTCAATACGTGATTAGGCACCACATACACCAGTTAGCCCTTCGTCCATTAAGCATGAAAGCAAAGTTAGGCTCAGAGGCAATTAATCGAACACGAAGCGTGCACTGATTAATATTCACGAATTTGGGATACTGGTGAAGGGAGAACTGCCAGGAAACCACATTACAAGCGAAACCTCATAGAGAGTTGGGCTTCGTCCTCAAAAGGAAACAACACCAGAAAATCTAGCCTTCCATGGATTCAAACAGAAAATGCAATTGAAACATGAAGCAGAAACGTAAATGAACGGAACGTAAATGAACAGAAACGTAAACGAACATAAATGTAAAATGGAACAGAAACGTAAATGAGAGTAGAAGAAGAAGCAAGAACGAAATGTAATTAGAAGCAAAAAACGTAAAATTGCATTACGAACTCAGAAGCGTCAAAACAGAAAAACGAAAACCCTAAAACAAAGCTCTGAATAATGAATATCATAACAGAATAGAATGCCCTGCACGAATCCCAAGGCATCTATTTAAAAAGTGTCACTCAAAGTCACTGGGCCCTATTACAATACTCTGGCCCAAAACGAAATAAACACTGAACAACATAAAATAAAATTGCGAAATTTCCTAATTAGAAATTAACTAAGGTAAGTGCTGCTTTATTTGCCCTCTTCAAGTCCACAACCAAAATCCGGATTAAGCCCAATGTTTCATTAATTCCTGAAATTAGATTAAAAACATCAAATTAGCTAAATGAGCCCAAATAATAAAACTGCCTAATTAATTGACAATTAAGACCAATCAATAATTAAAATGGTGCAAAAAGGGTTTAGAAAATAGAAGAAAATGATGGCACATCAAAACCCCCCATACTTAGCCTTTTGCACTCCTGGGCAAAATGAAACAAAGAACAAAATCCAAGGATATCAAAGGGAGACAAACAAAAACATTCACATATTTCTCAATGAACATCAAGGAATGAAAGGAATGGGTAACATCTAACATAAGGAGATCCAAAAAGTCAAGACATTCATGAAAATCATCCAAGCAACCCAATCATGGCAAAATAGTTAATCAGCTCAAGAATGAAAAGTGATAAAGCCTCACAAGATATACACTCTATCTCTCAAGTGTCTAGGCTACTATTTACCCTCAAAGCACCCATGAAAGCAAACACCACATAAACTTGGCAAGATTCTAAAATTGACAATCAACCCATAAACACAAGCACATGAGGATCAAAAGGTCTTTTAAGGTTGTAATGGGGCCAAGGACAAGGTATGGAGAAATATGGAATAAGTGGCTAAATCCCAAAGGAATAGAGGAGCAAAGGGGAATAAGTGCATATTAAGAAAAAAAATAAGAAAATTAAAAGAAGTAAAGATAAAAATTAAACATGAAGAGTAGAACCAAGAGTTTCATCATTCTTGTGCCATTTAAGATCTTATTCACTCAACTTTATTGCTTTTCTTTTTCTTTTTTCGAATTTTTTTTTTCGAATTTTTTTTTTTAATCTTTAGTCTTTGAGAAACAACATTTCATTCAGCATGTCCAACATTTAACCAATATACAATGTACATCAAGTATGGACCAAAATACATCATGAAGCATAGCCAACAAAACAAGTTGTCCAATGAAACAAAAACCCCCCACACTTATTCCCAAAACAATTCCAAAGCTCCAAAATTCCTTAAGGATATGGTAATATCATGGTTTTTCACTTAAGGCTTGTAGTGAGCTTCAAAACAAGGAAAGGGAAACAAGGCTCAAAAGGGCTATCAAAGGAATTAATTCAAGGTAAGTCCATTTGGCTAGAAGCTTATAAGAACAAAATTGCCTTAATCATTTCCAAATATGCATGTGAATTAGGACGCATCAACAAGAATCAAGCCAAGGCTATTGTGCAAGCAATCAATGGGGCAAAACACACCAAATGATTATAATGATGGATGGCTCAAATTCTCACAAAGGTAAAATCATCACTTTCAAATTGAGCTTTCAAAACTATCATGACATGTAGAGAAGAATCAAGGATTTCAAGTCACAAAATGTCAAGAACTTTTATTTTCAAAACAATTACCCATTTCTTGAACATATCCTATAATTCAAAGAAAAACATGCAAAGTCGTACGTGCACACGAAATTGACCCAAAATATTAAACTGAAAATCCGATGAAACTAACAACATTAACAAATTAACACAACTAACAAATTAACAAAATCAACAAAACTAGCAAAACCAAAGAACACTCCCCCCCCCATACTTAAACAACACATTGTCCTCAATGTAGCACAATTAAAAGATTAAAAACAATTAAATCATCAAAGAGAATCGGACAAGTGTAATAAAAGCAAAGAAGGAGATAGGAAAAGAAAAACTCCCTAAGTCATGGTGGAGGAAGAGTAGGGTGGAGTAAGGAAGTCTCTTCCACCACTACGTCCACTAAAGAAGGGTTCGTGAGGAATGGCTTAAGTCGATGTCCGTTGACCTTGAAGCTCTTGTTTGTGGAGTCGCTTTTGATCTCATCTGTACCATAAGGAAAAACATTAGTAACAACAAAAGGACCAATCCACTTAGACCTCAACTTACCACTCATGAGTCCAAGCCTAGAATTATACAATAACACTTTTTGCCCAACCACGAAGTCTTTTTTAACTATCATGCTATCATGGAACTTCTTGGTCTTTTCTTTGTAGAACTTGGCATTCTCGTAGGCTTCTAGGCGGATTTCATCTAACTCACTCAGTTGCAACTTCCTTTCCTCGCCAGCTTGATCCATAGAGAAGTTGCAAGTCTTCACTGCCCAGTATGCTTTGTGCTCAATTTCCACTGGAAGATGACATGCCTTTCCAAAGACAACCCGATAAGGAGACATTCCTATGGGTGCTTTGTAGGCAGTCTGATGTGCCCAGAGAGCATCATCAAGCCTGGTACTCCAATCTTTCCTGCTTGGCTGCACAATCTTCTCTAGAATTCTCTTGATTTCCCTGTTAGAAATTTATGCCTGTCCATTAGTCTGGGGGTGGTATGGTGTGGATACCCTGTGTACCACCCCGTACTTTTTAAGCAGGGCATGCATTGTCCTGTTGCAAAAATGGGTTCCTTGATCACTAACAATTGCTTTAGGTACTCCAAACCTGCAAAACAGATTAGACCTGACAAAGTCTGCGACAACTTTAGCATCATTAGTTCTAGTGGGCTTGGCTTCCACCCATTTTGAAACATAATCAACTGCAAGGAGAATATAAACATAACCAAAAGAGACAGGAAAAGGACCCATGAAATCTATACCCCAGACATCAAACACCTCACAGAATAGCATAGGTTGCTGAGGCATTTGTTGTCGCCATGTAAGTGTATTTCCTGCTCTCTTACACTGCTCACAAGTGCTGCAGATCTTCCACGCATCTTTAAAGATGGTGGGCCAATAAAAACCACAATCAAGCACTTTGCGAGCTGTCCTTTGAACACCCAGATGACCTCCCGGTGCGGAAGAATGACAGAACTGCAGGACTGAGTCAGTCTCATGATCTGGAATGCACCGTCTAATGACCTGTTCACTGCACAATTTCCACAAGTAGGGGTCATCCCAAATAAAATGCTTAGCATCACTTTTAATCTTATCTTTTTGGGCCTTAGATGCTAAGGGAGGAAAAACAAAGGCAACTAAATAATTGAAAATGTTAGCAAACCAGGGAGTAGAAAGAGAGTCAGAAATACTATACAATATATACAAATGATCATCCGGGAAATCATCCCGAATAGGTGAATCTGCATCAGAGGCACGTTCGATCCGACTCAAATGATCAGCAACTAGATTTTGTGCTCCGCTCCTATCACGGATCTCCAAGTCAAACTCCTTGAGCCAGAGCATCCATCGGATCAACCTAGGCTTAGAATCAGCCTTCTTCAACAAGTACTTTAGAGCTGCATGGTCAGTATAAACAATAATGCGAGTACCAAGCAAATAAGATCGAAATTTTTCAAGAGCAAAAACTATGGCTAGAAGCTCTTTCTTAGTAGTAGTATAATTTGCTTGGGCAGCATCTAAAGTCCTAGAAGCATAATATATCACCCTGGGCAATTTATCAATTTTCTGAGCAAGGACAGCCCCCAATGCATAATTTGATGCATCACACATAAGCTCAAAAGGGGTTGTCCAATCGGGTGCCTAGATGATGGGGGTGGTAGTCAACGCTCTTTTGAGGTAATCAAAAGCCTCTTTGCATCTGTCATTAAAGTCAAACTCCACCTCCTTTTGCAACAAGTTGGACAGTGGAAGGGCTACTTTGCTAAAATCCCTTATAAAGCGCCTGTAGAATCCTGCATGACCAAGAAAAGATCGCACCTCTCGCACACAAGAGGGGTAAGGCAATTGTGAAATAACAGAAATTTTTGTAGGATCTACTTCAATACCCTTATTGGAAATAATGTGGCTAAAACTATACCTTGCTCAACCATAAAATGACATTTTTCAAAATTTAGAACAAGGTTAGTTTCAATGCATCTATTCAAAACTTTTTCCAAACTATTCAAACAACCATCAAAAGAGGATCCATATACAGTGAAATCATCCATAAACACCTCTATGGAATTTTCTAAAAAATCACTGAAAATACTAATCATGCACCGCTGGAAGGTACCAGGGGCATTGCACAGGCCGAAAGGCATCCTCCTATAAGCAAAAGTACCTAAGGGGCAGGTGAATATGGTCTTTTCCTGATCCTCAGGAGCAATAGTAATTTGCATATAACCAGAAAAACCATCAAGGAAACAGTAGTGGGATTTACCTGCCAGGCGTTCAAGCATCTGGTCAATGAATGGCAGGGGAAAATGGTCCTTTTTGGTAACCTGGTTCAGCCTCCTATAGTCAATGCAGACTCTCCAACTGTTCTGCACCCGAGTAGGAATCAGCTCCTCCTTCTCATTTCTGATCACTGTGAGGCCAGTCTTCTTCGAGACTACCTGGACGGGACTCACCCATTGGCTATCGGAGATAGGATAAATGATTCCAGCTTGCAAAAGCTTGGTTATCTCCTTCTTCACTACATCAAGAATCATCAGGTTGAGTCTTCTCTGTGGTTGTCTTACCGGTTTAGCTCCATCCTCTAAATTTATTCGATGCATACATGTGGATGGGCTAATACCAGGAATGTCCGCCAGGGTCCAGCCTATAGCCTTCTTATGCTTCTTGAGAACTGACAACAACTTCTCCTCTTGCTCATCAGCAAGGGAGGCAGATATAATCACTGGAAAACTCTTGCTATCATCCAAGTAAGCGTATTTTAAATTTGATGGCAGAGGCTTCAATTCTGGTGTGGTCGGCTGGACAGTGGTAGAAGGAGATGGTTTCTCAGCCTTTACCTCATAAAGAAAGTCAGAGGTATGTGTAATTCCTGAAACATGGTTAGTCCTATCTGACTCTATAAAATCAATCTCAAGAGGTAAAACACCACCACCAGGCATGCAATCAATATCACTCTCAGATTCACTCTCAGCATCAAATTCAGACATATGATCAAGTACAATTTCAGACTCAATGCATGAAGAGTGAGAGGCATGCAGATTAGAATAAAGATCAGTCATGTATTCATCAACAACATGGTCAATTATTTCAGCACGAAATACAGAAAGATCTTCAGATGGGTATTTCATAGCATCCAGAATATTAAAATGAACAGTTATATCACCAAACTCCATGGACAGTGTGCCTGCATAAACATCTATCTTAGTTCTAACAGTTTTCATAAAGGGTCTGCCTAGAATGATGGGAACTGATCCTTGAGAAAATCCATCTTCCATATTCAAGATATAAAAATCAACAGGGAAAATCAGTTCACCAACTCTAACTATGACATCTTCTATGAAACCAACAGGATAGGCAACACTTCTGTTAGCTAAATGAATTACCACATCAGTTGACTGCAAGGGACCTAGAGATAGAGAATTAAAAATAGACAGAGGCATAACACTAACAGAAGCTCCTAAATCTAGCATGGCATTGTCAAACTTACTATTCCCTATGATACAAGGTATGCTGAATGTACCTGGATCTTTGCATTTTTCAGGAATTTGAGGAACAGATTTACCAATCAATGCGGAGACATTTCTGCCCATGCTAATCTGTTCACTTCCTTTAAGCTTCTGCTTATTAGTGCACAACTCCTTCAAGAATTTGGCATATCTTGGAATTTGCTTTATTGCATCCAACAGAGGTATGTTTACCTCTACCTTTCTAAACGTTTCCAAGATCTCTTTCTCTGCCTCTTCCATTTTTTTGTTGGAAACTGCTCTTGGAGGGAATGGAAGAGGGGGAATGTGCTGCTTCTGCAAATCAGAATTACCTGTGGAAGAAGATTCACCTGCATAGAAATTGTTAGGTAAATTTTTGTCATCACCTTTTTTCTGGAATAGAGTGAAGTTTGGCAGGTTCATTTGCAGATGAGGAAGGTGCTACGGGTTGAGGTCCTTGACACTGCTTTCCCGACCTCAATGAAATGGCACTGACATTTTTGGGATTTTGGACAGCTTGAGAAGGCAGCTTGTCAGAATTCTGGGACTGTTGTTGATTCAATTGGGTAGCTAATTGTCCCATCTGATTGGTTAAGCTCTGAATGGAGGCTCTGGTCTCTTGCTGAAACTGCATGTTCTGCATAGTCATTTGCCTCACAAGTTCTTCGAGGGAAGGTTGTGGAGGGGCCTCAACTGTTGGCTGTTTCTGGGGTTGTTGCTGTTGTTGGATTGGTGGAGGAATGTATGGTCTGCTTGGGCCAGCAGCATTTTGGAAGGAAGGAGCAGGCTGCTGTTGTTGTTGCTGAGGGCTGGACCATCTGAGGTTAGGGTGATTCCTCCATCCAGGGTTGTATCTGTTGTTGGAAAGGTCATAATTGCTCTGCTGTGGTTGATTTTGCTGCTGAGGTTGAGGATGTCTATTGTAAATATTTGCAGCATAAGCTTCAGGCTGCTCAATTGCTCCAGGTTGCTGCATGGAAGGGCAAAGATCTGTATGGTGGTCAGCAGAGGAGCACAAACCACAAACCCTTGCGACAGGTACAGATTTCTGATTCAAGGCCTGCTGGGTTACCAAGTTGACCAACGCATCCAGTTTGCCTTCAAGCTTCTTAGTTTCAGACGATGCAGATGGGTTTGTAGCTACCTCATGCACTCCTCTAATGACTATGGCATCATTTCTGGCGCTAAACTGCTGGGAGTTGGAGGCCATCTTCTCAATTAAATTTCTGGCTTCAGCAGGAGTCATGTCTCCAAGGGCTCCACCACTGGCAGCATCTATCATACTTCTCTCCATATTACTGAGTCCTTCATAAAAATATTGGAGAAGAAGCTGTTCTGAAATCTGATGGTGGGGGCAACTGGCACATAGTTTCTTAAATCTCTCCCAGTACTCATACAGGCTCTCTCCACTGAGTTGTCTAATACCTGAGATATCCTTCCTGATGGCTGTGGTCCTGGAAGCAGGGAAATTTTTTTCTAAGAATACTCTCTTAAGGTCATCCTAGCTCGTGATGGACCTTGGAGCAAGGTAATACAGCCAGTCATTTGCCACTCCCTCTAATGAATGAGGAAAAGCCTTCAGAAATATGTGATCCTCTTCGACATCTGGGGGTTTCATGGTGGAGCAGACAATGTAAAATTCTTTCAAATGTTTGTGCGGGTCTTCACCTGCAAGGCCATGAAACTTTGGAAGCAAATGAATCAGTCCAGTTTTAAGAACATATGGGACATCCTCATCAGGGTATTGGATGCACAAGCTTTCATAGGTGAAATCAGGTGCAGCCATTTCCCTTAGAGTTCTCTCACGAGGTGGAGGTTGTGCCATGTTCTCAGAATGTGCAAAATCAGAATGCTCAGAATCAGAATGCTCAAAATTATAATGCTCAAGATCAGGATGTTCAAAATCACCAATAACAGAATGCACAGATTCACCAGTTATGGAATGCTCAGAATGATCAAAAGGTATAAAATGATGCCTAACTAACCTATGAAATGTCCTATCTATCTCAGGATCAAAGGGTTGTAAGTCAGATGGATTGCCTCTAGTCATACACTACATTCAGCATGCACACAACTAGTTGCCTTGTCATGTAAATAAAGGTGTAGGTTTGAACTACAGCTACCGTCAAATGATATCCAAATGACTTGAAATTTTGTGAGCAACCCTATAAAATGATGAGAAGATAGCCCAAAAAATTTCAGACAAAAATTCAAAGTCTAACTATGAAAGCTAAAATTGGTAGGTTAAGAAAAATAAGTGAATAAAACTTGAAAAATAAAAAACTTTTGACAGAATCGCTTTTTTTGGACGATGGAGACCTCAGCCAGCCTATGGCGGCTGCCACGGCGTAGGAAATTTTTTTCTACCCCAAATGCATATATAATAATTGTGATTCTGATAACCGGAGCAAAAGTTATGGCCGTTTGAAGTTTTGACAAACAAAAAATTTGCTAGTTTTTTTGGAACTTTCAAATCTGACCAAACTAAAGGCTCTAGCTATTTTTCCCACACAATATGGATTAAAAGAAGTTACCACAAAAAAATTCAGCCAAAAATAACAACCCTAGCTACTAAAACAAAAAATCCCAAATAATTCAGCATGGGTGGTCGCTAAAATCCGTCTCTAATTGATTTCTACTACTACTCTGTTTTTCCGCAAGCTGATTTCTACTACTACTCTGTTTTCAAGCACAATCTTCACAGCAAAACACCCAAAACTGAAACAGGGGAAATGCTTAATGGGAAAACTGAAACAGAACACACATTAAACAAAATACCAGGACACTAAACCACACTAACACACATACTAACACAATACTAACAATTAAACATAAAACACGAAAGGATTAAACACACAACACTAGCTAGCTATTATGAACCTTTGGACACTGCTCCCCGGCAACGGCGCCAAATTTGATCGAGGCCGTACCCGAATCAAATAAACATGAAAATGCAGTAACTAGGAAGTGATCCTAGGTCGTTTCCCAACGAGCAGTGACAAACCAAATGTTCATAATATACTTGCAGTAACAGTAACGATTGGGGGGGTTTGTTTGTTTTGTGATTAAAGAGCAGAACAAGTAAACTGGAATACGAAACTACTAATATTAAAAACGGGTTGTTTCCTCTGATTCAGAAGTCATTCTCTTATCCTGGGTTGGAGAATTCGTCCCTAACAGTCAACCACTTAATCCAACCCTATTTCAATTTACTAAGCGAAAATCAACTTAGGGTTTTCAATACGTGATTAGGCACCACATACACCAGTTAGCCCTTCGTCCATTAAGCATGAACGCAAGTTAGGCTCAGAGGCAATTAATCGAACACGTAGCGTGCACTGATTAATATTCACGAATTTGGGATACTGGTGAAGGGAGAACTGCCAGGAAACCACATTACAAGTGAAACCTCAAAGAGAGTTGGGCTTCGTCCTCAAAAGGAAACAACACCAGAAAATCTAGCCTTCCATGGATTCAAACAGAAAATGCAATTGAAACATGAAGCAGAAACGTAAATGAATGGAAACGTAAATGAACACAAACGTAAACGAACAGAAATGAAAAATGGAACAGAAACGTAAATGAGAGTAGAAGGAGAAGCAAGAACGAAATTGTAATTAGAAGCAGAAAACGTAAAATTGCATTACGAACTCAGAAGCGTCAAAACAGAAAAACGAAAACCCTAAAACAAAGCTCTGAATAATGAATAGCATAACAGAATAGAATGCCCTGCATGAATCCCAAGGCAACTATTTAAAAAGAGTCACTCAAAGTCACTGGGCCCTATTACAATACTCTGGCCCAAAACGAAATAAACACTGAACAACATAAAATAAAATTGCGAAATTTCCTAATTAGAAATTAACTAAGGTAAGCGCTGCTTTATTTGCCCTCTTCAAGTCCACAACCAAAATCCGGATTAAGCCCAATGTTTCATTAATTCCTGAAATTAGATTAAAAACATCAAATTAGCTAAATGAGCCCAAATAATAAAACTGCCTAATTAATTGACAATTAAGACCAATCAATAATTAAAATGGTGAAAAAAGGGTTTAGAAAATAGAAGAAAATGATGGCACATCAGCCTCCTCTCACCTCTTTTCCTTTGTCTTCCGCTGCATCTCCATGGTGGAAAATCACCATTAAAGGACCCCATTGAAGCTCAAAGATCTAGCCTCCATAGAAGCCCCACAAGCAAGCTTCCATCAAGCGCTTATGTTGAGTCTCCCCCAGTGCAACCCCGCTCATCCAGTGTTGCATTGATGGTAGCCTGTGTAATGTTGGGGCATAGGTACGAGCCGGAAAAGGGTTTAGGTTGGAACGGCAACGACATGGCGAGCTTGGTGGAGTTCAAAGAGTACCGCGGAAGGTTCAGGCTAGGATAAAAGCCTACACGCGCAGACGTAAGGAGAAGCGCCTTAGAAAGAAGGGGCCAAAGCATGGGCCAGCAGAAGATGAAGATTGGGAGCTTCCCCCAGAGCTAGAAAGAATGGTTGAACAAGAAGACTGAGAAATGAAGTCACACCAAGAAGAGACGAAAATCATAAACTTGGGCGTTGGTGAGGAAAAGAAAGAGGTAAAGGTTGGCACGGGCATGACCACACCTATCCGAGATAAATTGGTGGCTCTACAACGAGACTACCAAGACATCTTTGCTTGGTCGTACCAAGATATGTCTGGATTGAACCCCGAAATTGTGCAACATAGGTTGCCTTTGAATCCCAATTATTCCCCGGTGAAACAAAAACTAAGAAGGATGAAGCCCGAGATGTCCTTAAAGATAAAAGAAGAGGTGAAAAAGAAATTTGATGTCGGCTTCTTGGCAATCTCTTGATATCCGGAATGGGTTGCCAACATTGTGCCAGTCCCCAAGAAAGATGGGAAAGTGCGAATATGCATGGACTATCGGGATCTAAACCGAGCCAATCAAAAGGATAACTTTCCTTTACCGCACATCGATGTCCTTGTAGACAATAGAGCAAATTTTGCTTTGTTTTCTTTCATGGACGGGTTCTCGGGATACAACCAAATAAAGATGGCACCGGAGGACTTGGAAAAGACGACCTTCGTCAACCTGCTGGGGATGTTATGCTACAAAGTGATGTCCTTCGAGCTTAAGAACGCTGGGGCAACCTACCAGCAGGCTATGATAGCATTATTCCACGATATAATGGACAAAGAAATTAAAGTATATGTGGATGACATGATTGCCAAGTCTAAAACTAAAGAGGAACATCTCGTCAACTTGTGGAAGTTGTTCGAAAGGATGCATAAGTGCCGACTAAGATTGAATCCCACCAAGTGTACTTTTGGGGTCAAGTCAGGAAAATTGCTTGGCTTTATCATAAACCAGAAAGGGATAGAGGTGGACCCCGACAAGGTGACGTCCATCCTTGAAATGCCCGAGGTTTCTTGGGACGCCTGAATTATATAGCAAGGTTCATATCATAGCTAACTGCTACCTACGAGCCTTTCTTCAAGCTTTTGCACAAGAATCAGTCCATCCAATGTAACGACGACTTCCAAGTGGCATTCGAAAGGATAAAGTGATGCCCTATGAATCCTCCTGTGCTTGTGCCACTAGTGCCTGGAAGACCCCCCATTCTATACATGACTGTGTTGGATGAGTCGATGTGATGTATGCTGGGGTAGCATGACGAGTCTGGGAAGAGGGAACGGGTCGTCTATTACTTAAGCAAGAAGTTCACAATGTGTGAAATGAACTACTCTTTGCTTGAAAGAACATGTTGCGCCTTGGTATGGGCAGCCCACCGTCTAAGGCAATACATGCTAAGCTCCACCACTTGGCTGGTATCCAAGATGGACCTAGTCAAGTATATTTTCGAAAAGCCCGCTCTCACCGAACGGATCGCTCGGTGGCAGGTTTCGCTGTCAGAGTTCGACATTGTTTATGTCACTTAAAAGGTGATAAAGGGAAGCACCTTGGCAGATTACTTAGCTCAACAGCCCATCAATGATTACCAACCTATGCCTCCAGAGTTCTCGGACAAGGACATCATGACCTTGTTCGAGGAGGAGGTGGAGGATGAAGATAGGGACAAATGGATAGTGTGGTTTGACGGTGCATTCAACGCACTAGGCCACAAAGTAGGGGCGGTTTTGCTTACTCAGGATGATCAATGCATACCCTTCACGGCTAGATTGGGCTTTGACTGCAAGAACAACATGGCTGAGTATGAGGCATGCGCCCTTGGGATCCAAGCAGCAATTGATTTCAAGGTCAAATTGCTCAAAGTATATGGAGACTCAGCCTTGGTAATTCACGAGCTGAGAGGAGAATAGAAGACTAGGGATCATAAGTTGATACCCTACTAGGCTTACATCTAGAAACTGACCGAGTTCTTCGACGACATATCCTTCCACCATATTCCCAGAGAGGAGAATCAAATGGCCGATGCGCTTGCCACTCTATCATCCATGTTCCAGCTAACCCCGTATGGGGACTTGTTGTACATCGAATTCAGATGTCGCGGCAAGCCCGCGCATTGCTGCTTGATAGAAGAGGAACAAGATGGTAAATCGTGGCACTTCAATATCAAGTGATACATCAAAGACAAAGAGTACCCACATGAGGCTTTCGATAACAACAAGAGGACATTGTGAAGGTTGGTAGCCGGTTTCTTCTTGAGTGGAAGCATTCTGTACAAGAAGAACCATGACATGGTTTTGCTCCGATGTGTGGACGCCAAGGAGGATGAGCAAATGCTAGTGGAAGTTCATGATGGGTCCTTTGGAACACACGCTAACGGACATGCCATGGCTCGGAAGATTCTGAGGGCAGGGTATTACTGGCTCACCATGGAAAACGATTGTTGTATCCATGTGACAAATTGCCACAAGTTCCAGGCATTCACCGACAATGTCAATGCTTCGCTCGTGCCTTTGAACATCTTGGCGGCACCCTGGCTATTCTCCATGTGGGGAATAGACGTGATTGCAGCTATTGAGCCCAAGGCTTCGAACGGACATCGCTTTATTTTGGTTGCGATCGACTACTTCTCCAAATGGGTTGAAGCTGCTTCATACGCTAGTGTGACAAAGAGTGTGGTGGTCAGGTTCATCAAGAAAGAGATAATCTACCAGTATGGGTTGCCCAAGAAGATTATCACTGACAATGCCACCAATCTAAACAACAAAATGATGAAGGAAATGTGTGAGGATTTCAAGATCCAACACCATAATTCCACACCTTATAGGCCCAAGATGAATGGGGCCGTTGAGGCTGCTAACAAGAACATCAAGAAGATAGTTCAGAAAATGATTGTGTCATACAGGGATTGGGACGAGATGCTCCCTTTCGCGCTACATGGTTATCGAATCTGGGTGCACACATCAACTGGGGCAACTCCGTTCTCTTTAGTGTATGGGATGGAGGTTGTGTTGCCATTTAAAGTAGAGGTCCCCTCTTTGAGAATTTGGGCTGAGTTAGGGTTGGAAGAGTCAGAACGGGCCCAAGCATGCTTTGATCAGCTAAATCTTATAGAAGGTAAGAGATTGGTCGCCATGAGCCATGGACGTTTATATCAAAGCCGGGTGAAGAATGCTTTCAACTAGAAGGTACGCCCATGCAAGTTCAATGAAGGGGATCTTGTCTTGAAGAAAGTATCCCAAGCTTAGAAAGACCATAGGGGAAAATGGGCTCCGAATTATGAAGGACCTTTCGTCGTGAAGAAAATTTTCTAGAGGAGCATTGGTGCTTGCTAGCATGGACGATGAATAATTGCCTTCGCCCGTGAATTCCGATATCGTCAAACGATATTATGCTTAGTACTTGGGGCAGCTAAAGGGTTCAAAACATGTTTGTTCTCCGAAGACTCATTGGGGTCTCCAAAGTCTTCCAATCCTTTGTAAACCATGATCACTACATTAATAAACATTGGATTGATGATTTGCGTTTTAATTCCTTGTGTTGTGTTTACTTCTTGAGGACCTACACTTTCAATTCTGCCCATTGAATCTGAAGCCATTTGGCTCCATCAAAGGGGTGCCGTAAGTGTTTAAGTAAAATGGAACATAATAGCACTTGTTTAATTATTGCACTTAAACTTCCTAATCATAAGCATGCATGCATGTGCATCTTGTCATCCTGCGGATCGGAGGATAAATGGAAATTCATTTTGAGTAGTGATCAATATCACACCAAAATAAAGACAAGAGTAAGTGAAAGGATCGGTATTTTGTGATGTTATTTCACATTTACTGCATGATGCCATTTCCTTTACTCAAAAGCTTAGGGGAAGGTACGAGCAGGTGCTAGGCTCGTGATCAACAGATCATCATCCCGTGCCCAGCTCAAGACGTTAAAGAAACGCTTCTAGGAGGCAGCCAAGTATCTCTAATTTTGTTCTTTAAAATTCATGCTTTCATTTACCTATTTTCTTGAATTTTATTTGAATGTGCCTAGTTTATTTGTGACAATAGGAGTTAACGAAACGATAAACATGGCTAGGAATAGTTTAAATTGTTGCACAGGGGTTTCCCAAAAAAAAAAGGCAGTTTAGCTCGCCTGGGCAAGCATGTCTGGTGCAGAAACATTAAAAGGGGGAGGGGTGAAGCCTTCTTCACCCCATTTTCTTCCCCAAACGACTCTAAGAATGCCAAAGCTACGGGATTCACGAGTTTTGCAGCCCTAAGTCACCATTTTGCAATTTTGCTTCTATTTTTGCACTCTTGCTCACTCCCTACAAGTAAGTGCACTTTCCCTTGATTCTTTGGCTCTCCATTGATGTGTTTTAGTGCTTTAGTTGCTCATTTTTTACAAAATTCGTGAAGCAATTCATATGTGAATCCATGTTTTTTGCTTGAATGGGGGGGGGGGGGGGTTGTAGGGGATGGCCGTAGGCCTATTGTGTATTCTGAAATGCATGGGCATGTTGCGTTGCCCCCGTGCCTCATTTTTTTCATGTCCAAATATGCGCCCACCAAGTGTTCGATGAAATGCCTCAATGGCATTTGCGCATGATTTTGTGAAACTTAGCTTGTGGAATGAATTGTGCACCTATGGTTGCCATTGTGAGTGTGTGGGCAATTTTGTAGAAGCTAGAATAAAGTGCCAAAAGCATGACTTAGGCCTAGGAATCTATGTTTTTGGTTTTGAATGTAAAAAATGCATGAATATTAGAACATGTTTGTGATGTTTTTTACTAGAATTTGAATTTGTTGCCTCATGAGGAGTACCTTGCACCTAGGTAGCATGAAAAATACCTTTCAATAGTATGTATATATGTGGAATATATAACATGAAAATGCCTTGCAAAATGTGTGAATATATAGAAAAATGTAGAAGCAAAGCTTCATGATGAATCAGTAGTGATTCAAAGATGTTTTGATGATAACAAAGATGATAACAAAAGATGATGACAAAGGTGATGACAAAAAAGCTCAAAGGTCAATCAAAGAATGAGTTCAAGATGTTCAAGATAGAATCAAGAACACTTCAATATTCAAGAGGAAAGTTGAATTCAAGAATCAAGAATCAAGATTCAAGAAATCAAGGTTCAAGATCTCAAGAATCAAGATTCAAGGTTCAAGATCTCAAGAATCAAGATCAAGATTCAAGACTCAAGATTCAAGAATCAAGAGAAGGCTCAATCAAGATAAGTATGAAAAGTTTTTCTCAAAAATTGAATAGCACATGATTTTTCTCAAAACATGTTTACCAAAGAGTTTTTACTCTCTGGTAATCGATTACCAAATTGTTGTAATCGATTACCAGTAGCAAAATTGTTTTGAAAAAGTTTTCAAATTGAATTTACAACGTTCCAATTATTTTCAAAAAGCTGTAATCGATTACAATGTTTTGGTAATCGATTACCAGTGCCTTTGAACATTGAAATTCAAATTCAAATGTGAAGAGTCACATCTTTTCACATAAAAGCTTTGTGTAATCGATTACACTGATTTGGTAATCGATTACCAGTGACTCTTTCTAAATAAATCAAAAAATGTAACTCTTCAAAAGGTTTTTGACTTTTCCAAATTGGTTTTAAGTTTTTCTAAAAGTTATAACTCTTCTAAATGGTCTTCTTGACCAGACATAAAGAGTCTATAAAAGCAAGGCTTTGTTATACACTTATTCATTCATTCTATCAATCAATCTTTCTAAGCAATATTTCTATCAATTCATCTCAATCATTTCTTTCAATCATCTTTCAATATTTTCTTTCATCTCTTTCAATAGTTGTTTTGTTTCATCTTCTCTTCATCTTTCTAAAAGTTTTTGTTCAAAACTTTCTCTTCCAAGAAAAGTTCTTTGTTCAAAAACTTGTGCTATTCATCTTTTCATTCTCTTCTCCCCTTGCCAAAAAGAATTCGCCAAGGACTAACCGCCTGAATTCTTTTTGTGTCTCTCTTCTCCCTTTTCCAAAAGAACAAAGGACTAACCGTCTGAATTCTTTTGTGTCTCCCTTCTCCCTTGTCAAAGAATTCAAAACGACACAATCTGAGAATTCTTTTGATTCTTCCCATTCCTTAATACAAAAGTGTTCAAAGGACTAACCGCCTGAGAATTCTTTTGTATCCCCATTCACAAAGTATCAAAGGTTTAACAGCCTGAGATCTTTGTCTTAACACATTGGAGGGTACATCCTTTGTGGTACAAGTAGAGGGTACATCTACTTGGGTTTGACTGAGAACAAGAGAGGGTACATCTCTTGTGGATCAGTTCTAGAGGAGGGTACATCCACTAGGGTTTCAAAGAGAACAAGGGAGGGTGCATCCCTTGTGGATCTTTGCTTGTAAAAGGATTTTTACAAGGTTGAAAGAAATCTCAAGGACTGCAGGTCGCTTGGGGACTGGATGTAGGCACGGGTTGTTGCCGAACCAGTATAAAAACTCTTGTGTGTTTGTTTCCTTCTTCCCTACTCTTTTACTTTCCGCTGTGCATTTAATTTCCGCTTTTACTTTCTGTTAAGATTCTCTTCTACTCCTCATTCTCTTAACAATTTAGTAAAAGCCTTAGAAGAGTAAGTTTTTTTTTTAATTAGTAAAGGTTTAGGAATAATTAATTCAACCGCCCTTCTTAATTATTCTGAGGCCACTCGATCCAACACAAAAAAAAATGCCTTCCAAAATATGTATATATGTGAGTAGGTAGCATAAGGAGCCTTTCAAAAGAAATGTGCATATATGTCGATATGTAGCATGAAAATGCTTGTCAAAAACATATGTGGATATGTGTCATAAAATGCCTTTCACAAAAAAAAATAATATATATATATATATGTCATACCCTAATTTCGTCCGGGGACCTTTGCTTGATGACATGCGACCTTTCTTTGGTCCTTGTGAGGTGCTTGGCATCCATCATTGGGCAATTTGTGAAATTCCAGGACATGCCGAAAAACCAAAAAAAATATATTGATGCACAATCCGTAAGTTTCCGTGACACACCGGAAATCAAATGGAAGCATCGTTGCATAATTAAGTGAGGTTCCGTAACATTCCGTAAGTCAAAAGGGGGATGATTATGTAATCCGCAAGGTTCCGTAACATTACGGAAAGAAAACAAGTATCGTTACGAGATTCGTAAGTTTCCGTAACTTTACGAAAAAAGAATCACCAAAAAAGGTAAGGGGGTGAACTTATCAAGATAGGGGTGTAAATAGCAATTCAAATCTAGGCCCTTCTAGAACATTTTGGAAGTTGGGTTGCTTAAGGAGGAAGCAACTGGGCGGCAAGCTCCTCCACGTTTTTAAAAAATGGTTTTCGGGGCTTCCGCGACTTCCGTAATACTTCCGTAAAATTTCCGAAAACCTTGGGTAAGCATATTCCACTTAACATTGGTAAAAGGGAAAAGAAAAAAGATGAAAATCAAATTCGAAAACAATTCCGTAAGGCTTCCGTAACTTTTCCGTAAAATACGAAAAGGGGGGTGAACTTAGTAATTCGGGTGCGCTTAGAAATCTTCTTCATTAAGTCTTTGGGCGGCAAGCACCTCCCTTTTTTTCTATAAATAGGGGAGGGGGGAGCTGTTTCAAAATGTTCAGCCCCTTTGGCACTTCTCTCTCTTTCGAATTTGCTTGGAAAAATCGTTTCCGTGAAGAAAATCTAAGCCGAGGCGCTTCCGAAACGCTTCCGTAAGCGATTCTGTGGAAATTCTTCATCGTTCTTCACCGTTCTTCATCCGTTCTTCGTTCGTTCTTCGTTCTTCAACGGGTAAGTTTTCGAATTCGAGACTTTCAATTCATTTCTTGTTTTGTCTACTTTCACTTTAATTTCGTTTACTTTCAGTTTTCTTTTCTTCCGTTTTTAACGTGCTTTAACCATTTATTTAAGCCGTTTTCTCGTCTAATAAATGATAAAATGAATTTCAACCGATCATTTGTGTTGTAATCTCGTTTAATCACTGTTAAAACGAAATCTAACCGATCGTTCACGCTATAACCTCGGTTAAACCAAAAAAAGTAAAATAATAATAAAATAATCAAAATATCTTGAAAAATAATAATAAAATAATCAAAATATCTTTGAATAAAATAAATTAAAAAAATCAATCGGACGTTTTTCTTTGGAAGTTTCCTTGAATGAATTGATTAATAACCAAAGTGAAACTAAGACTAAAATAGACTCACAAATCAAGTTTTTTTCCGAAAAATCACTAAAAACCGTTTTAAGGTCCAGCGCCTTAAACGGTCCTCTTTGCTTTTATCGGTTAACATGGACCGTTCAAAAGCATAAAATCAACATGTGACTTTACCGTTTTTGCAAGAACTACGTAGGTCTGATTTCCTCATCGCAATTGAGGATACGTAGGAGCAAAAGCCCCACTTTTGTCGACCACCCCAAGAGATCGTTAATGGTCCAACGCCTTAACGTTTCTCTCCTTTCAAAATCAAAAGACCGTTTAATGGTCCAACACCTTAAATGACCTTTTGTTCAATAAAAACATATTTTGCAAAAAAAGACAAAAACAACTTAACCAAACACTTTGTTCTGAAAGAACTACGTAGGTCTGATTTTCTCATCCCAATTGAGGAATACGTAGGAGCAAAGGGAAACACCCTTGTCGACCACAAAAAGAGAAAAAATATAAAAAGGGTATAAAGGATATAAGGACATAAAAGGGAACGTAAAAATCAAAGTCATGTTTGCACATTCGATTAAAGGTTGTCGTCCCTTGTGACGGACGTGTGGGGTGCTAATACCTTCCCCGTGCGTAAATACAACTCCCGAACCTTTCACTTAAAAGTTCGTAGATCGCGTCTTTTCCGGTTTTTCCGACGTTTTCCTCAAATAAACGTTGGTGGCGACTCCGCGCGTATTCCTTTCGTGGAACACGCATCCCGCGAGTCACGCGTCGCCCTCCCGCCGAAGGGTAGGTTGCGACAGTTGGCGACTCCACTGGGGACTGTTTTTTAGAGAGTTAGGCCATTTAATCTTGTGCAATGTTTTATCATGACTTTCTCCTTTGTTGGTTTCCCTTTATTTGTCTTATGTTCTTGTGTATATAAACTTTTTGTTGCTTTTAGTGTGTTTTAGAATGTATGCATGAGGTAAATATTTATTCATTTGATGCACACAAACACTAACACTATTTGCACACACTGTGAGTGAAAAAGGGCCCTATACCCGGGTTCATGGGAACATAAGGAGTGGAGGTGAATCTGTGATCATGCTAGGTCTCCGACTTGCTTGATTACAGTGAACCCTCATCTAGAGCTTTTCTCTTTGAAAACTTATTGTTGCTAGTAGTCCCTACTGCTGCAATATGTTCTTCGAAGGGGATGATACCTCTAGAAACCATCAAGAGAGATATGACTACCTTGGGGATTATTGCTAAAAGCTTAGTTAGTTCTCTCCCTTATAGGTCCCTTAAATAGGGGCACGGAGCAAACACGCTGCGTGCCATTTTTCACACTGCCATGCATAAGTATCATATACCCGTTTGCTTATGTTCAGTGAATATTATCATACTATGTACATCCCCGTATTGTACCTTTCGCATGTGCATCATGTGCGGGTTCCGTCTTAATCCCCTCTCTTGGGCAAACCAACGGAGGGTCCGTGTCACCTTCTTAAATACATACGTTGGGCACTTTGCTACCCCAAGACGTTGTATCTAAGAAGGAGACAATTTCCCGAGCTCCCGTATTCATAAATTGCATCCGTGTCATATGCATTCCTTCATGCATTCATCCATTCCACCCATGATAGATGTCGGAGTTTTGATTCGCACTAGATTTTATTTCACTTTAGTAAAACATGGGATCAAGTCAAAAGCCTTCGCTTAAAAAGAGGTTTTATCAAGTCAAAATCAAGAGCTTAGAGGTCACCAGTTTACGAAAGTTGGGGCAATTAATGGGTCAACTTCAACAGCAAGCCTTCCGCAAAGCCTATGGTAAGATTTGGGACCTAGCTAGGGTAGAAGTCTCCACGGAACCGATTGCATCCCTTTCCCAGTATTATGACCAGCCCCTAAGGTGCTTCACATTCGAGGACTTCCAGCTAGTGCTGACTGTGAAAGAGTTTAAAGAAATCCTGGGATGCCCACTGGGCGGAAGGAAGCCATATCTTTTCTCTGGGTTCTATCCCTCCACGACAAGAGTTGCCAAGGTAGTGAAAATCTCAGCACAAGAGTTGAACCAGGTAAAGCAAAACAGAAATGGAGTAGTCGGAGTACCAAGGAAGTGTTTGGAGGAAAGGGCAAAGGCCTTGGAAAATCAAGGCGAATGGGCTTTCTTTTATTGACATCTTGGCGTTTTTGATCTTTGGAGTTGTCCTCTTTCCGAATATGGAAGGGTTAGTGGACCTAGCAGCGATTGACGCTTTCCTCGCCTTTCATCATGGCAAGGAAAGCCCGATCGTCGCCATTTTGGCCATGTATGACACGTTCGACCGGGGATGTGAAAAGAGCAGCGCAAGAATTGTTTGTTGTGCACTGGCTCTCTATGTGTGGCTGGTTTCACACCTTTTTTCTCCAAGAAGGTAGGCCCGTCTATCCGCTACAAGGTCACCGCTCGTGCGTCGAAAAGGGAAAGGGTAATTGATTCATTGCACCAAGAGACAACAATGTGGACGGACCGATTTGCTCTTACTTTGAACAGGAGTCAAGAACTTCCCCCATTGCTAGCCAAGGCCAAAGCAGTGGCGGACACCTACTCCGCCCCCGAGGAGATCCACGGACTTCTCAGCTATTGTCAGCATATGATAGACTTAATGGACCATATAATTGGAAACCACTAGGAAGTTTGTATTGTCGCTCAGATCTTGACTAGTTATAACTTTTTGAAAAAAATGAGTTTATCCCACGTTTTTACTCCAAAAATCAGTGCGAATCAAGTCACTCCCACATTTTATCTCT
The DNA here is from genome assembly GCF_004193775.1 of Glycine soja. Classification (NCBI taxonomy): domain Eukaryota; kingdom Viridiplantae; phylum Streptophyta; class Magnoliopsida; order Fabales; family Fabaceae; genus Glycine; species Glycine soja. Next base: position 21,674,753 of record NC_041019.1, read on the forward strand.
AGCATGCATTGTATGTTGGTCTCGTCCTTTGTCACGGGAAGCCGGAAGGTCCATATCACCTTCTTAATTGTACACATGGGGCACTGCGCCCCCAAATGCGCAAGTAAGAAGAGATAATTTTCCGGGCTCTCGTGTCCGTAAAATGCATTCATATCATGCATCGCATAAGCATCTCTTCATAATATCATAATGAACATATCGTTCCTGCATTTGTCCGTTATCATATTCCAGCCTCACATTTTGCATGAGTCATTGCATCATCATATGCGTTCAACATACTTTTTGTTTGCTCATACATGATCCTTGTATTTTCCTCTACAAAACAAAAACAAAAAAAAAGGGAAGTACGAAAATTCACGCTGCATTCTTAGTTGCATATATTCGGTACCATGAGCCAACCATGTTGGGATCATAAACCCATTTCACTTAAAAACAAAATGATTGAACATGGTACCTAATGCATGTTTAACTAAGAAAGGATGTTTCTTCGGGCATCTCAATTTCATAATTACATTTTCCATGCATAGCTTAAAGTATGCCCGAGTCATTCATCCCTATGAGATGTTGTTGAAGTATTGGCGATCAGAATTGCCATTCCTTGGATTACGGGGTTGAACCAAGCTCATGCTTTTACAAAAAGGTTCATCAAGTCAAGTTGAAATATGGAAGTAACCGTCTTGCAAAATTGGGGCAAAAGATGAATCGAGTCACATCACTGCTTCGTCTACTGCCAAACATATTTAGGATTGTTTATGTCCTTGTTACTTCCAGTTTCACCTTGACAAAGATGTCATGGACCATGTTGAAAATCTAAATTGATTCAACCCCATATCCTGCGTAAAAATTCGCAATACTTCAACTGTACATCATTCGCATACATCCATGCTTTTCATTGGTTGCATTGCTCATTGCATTCTTTCGTTGAAAAATAAAATAAAATAAAATAAAATGAACTTAATCATTGTTATCAAAAAGAAAAGGACACGCTTTACGGCACCCTTACCGAACTCGTGCTAGAGCTAGAGTAATGGGTGAAGCAGAGGAGGTGCAAGAGAAGATGAAGGCCGACATGGAGGCCATGAAAGAGCAAATGGCCACAATGATGGAGGCCATGATGAGCATGAAGAAGATAATGGAAGCCAATGCGGTTATAGTTGCCGCTACTAGCGCTGTCGCTAAGGTGAACCCGATGCTCCCATCTGGCCTCAAGCAAATGAATCATCCAACCTCAAATATGGTAGGCAAAGATTTGGGAAGTACGGATGACCCCATGATGTGCAAATTCAAAACAAGCATGCCTTCCCGCCATATGGTTTGCCTCCCAAACTATACACCACCCAATGTGGTGTACATTCCCAATGAGGATGTCAATAACTCCACTCCCATACTCATTAAGAGCCAACAACCTCAATCTGATCATGCACATGTCTCTCGACCCATGGAGGAGACACATGAAATTCCCCACCACGATCTAGCCAACTTCGAGCCTTGCCTCGAATATGCTGCTGAAGGGCAAGCAGTTGGTGGTATACCCCTGCAAAACACTTTGGAGGGCCCTCAATATCATCCACAACCACAACCCTCACGTTCCACAGCGGTTAAAAACCCTCATGCTATGGCAGAAATGGGAAAGTTGGATCATCTAGAGGAAAGGCTCAGGGCCATTGAAGGAGGTGAAGATTATGCCTTTGCTAACCTAAAAGAGTTGTTCCTAGAACCCAATATCATCACCCCTCCCAAGTTCAAGGTGCTGGACCTTGACAAGTACAAGGGGACTACTTGTCCCAAGAACCATCTAAAGATGTATTGTCAGAAGATGGGGGAATACGCAAAAGATGAGGAATTGCTAATACATTCCTTCCAAGAAAGTCTTACTGGGGTAGCTGTTACCTGGTACACTAACTTGGAATCTTCCCGAGTCCATTCTTGGAAGGACCTAATGGTTGCCTTTGTTAGGCAGTATCAGTACAATTTTGATATGGTTCCGGATAGGATGCAACTACAGAACATTTGCAAAAAGGGGGACGGATCTTTCAAAGAACACGCCCAAAAGGTGGAGGGATCTGGCGGCCCAGGTGGTACCCCCAATGATGGAAAGGGAGACGATGATCGTGATGGTAGACACATTATCGATACTCTACTATGAAAAGATGGTGGGCTACGCACCCTCAAAGCTTTGCGGATTTGGTCTTCGCCAGTGAAAGGATCGATGTGGGTCCAAAAAGAGGCAAATTTGATCATCCTACTAGGACGACTGAGAAAACTGGGGCAAATGAAGAGGGTGAGAAAGAGGGAGAAACCCATGCTGTGACTGCCATTCCTATACGGCCAAGTTTCCCACCAAACCCAACAATGTCATTACTCAGTCAATAACAAACCTCCTCCTTACCCACCACCCAGTTATCCACAAAGGCCATCCCTAAATCAACCACAAAGCCTGTCTACCGCACTTCCAATGACGAAGACCACCTTTAGCACAAACCAAAAAAACACCAACAAAAAGGAATTTTGCAGCAAAAAGCCTGTAGGGTTCACCCCAAATTCCGTTGTCATATGCTAAACTTGATCCCATATCCACTCAATAATTCAATGGTAGCCATAACCCCAACCAAGGTTCCTCAACCTCCATTTTTCTAAGGATACGACTCGAACGCAACGTGTGCTTATCGTGGAGGAGCCCTGGGGCATTCCATTGAGCATTGTATGACCCCGAAGCATAAAGTGTGAAGTCTAATTGATACGGGCTGGCTGAAATTTGAGGAGAATCGCTTGTTGAATCATAACATTGACAAGCAACACCATACATGGGGCAATTCTGGAAGCTGTTGTTATGACTCATCAGGATTTTCAAGTTTATGCCATTATTATAAACCACAGTTACAATGCTAAATGATATGGATAAAATGGACATCCTTGTCCCTCATCCTCTCACAAACGCATGTTTGCTTATTCAACTTTCACCGGAATGTGGGTGCAAGCCATTGGTCTATTTGCTCAAGCGACCTGCGCTCCTGAGTGTTGACTTCCAAGACTGTTCAATCAGAGATTACTCGTCTTGCATGTTGGTGGGGGTGCCGTAAAAAAACGAGTAAAGTTCAAAACAAACAAGTTTCAAAATAAAATAAAATAAAAGTGTTCAAAAAGAAAAAAAAAACATTTGATTGACTGTGCTTTCAAGATGTTCATGTGACCTCATTTTATCATCCTGGAAAGTTTGTCTTTTTAGAGAGAAGTGAGTTATCAAGAATAGAATGTTGGACAAATGGCCTTAGTTACCTTGAGAAGAAGAGGGGATTGAATTAAGATACGAATATTATTCCCCAATTAAACTTTCACTCTCTCTTTTCGGATTAACAATGCACATAGGGACAACCCTTCCCTTGTGTTCAAGAATCCTCTACTACAAGAGACCCATGGTCTCTTAATCCCTTTTCAGAAATAAGAAGAAGAAATCTCTCTTAAAAGGGATAGATTGTACAATGAAGACCAATCAAAATTCATTATTGAATATGCAAGTGGTTGACCAAGGAATCTTTTTGAAAGGATAAGACATTTCAGTTCAGAAAAACTCTTGATCTTTCGAGAGGATAAAACTGTTTGGGCAATGAAAACTCTCTTTAAAACATTTGAATGGCCGTTCATAAAACATTTGAATAGATATGTCTCTTGGAAATTATTTTCTGAAAATCCCCTCTGGTAATCAATTACAAGACTTACGTAATCGATTACAGGTTTTAAAAAATTTGAATAAAAACATTTTTAACTACTGGTAATCGATTACCAGAGAGCAAATCTCAAATTGAAATGATAGAATTCTTTGGTCAAACCTTTGTTTGTTTCAATTTGGAAACTTCTTCCTAAAGATTCTAAAGAGATCAAACTTGATCATATATCTTGATTTTCTTGGATTCTAGTCTTGAATAAAACTTAGAAGCACTTGATCCTTTAGCATCATCAAGACATCAAAACATCTTGCTTCTACATAGGAGTCATTTGACTTAATCCATCAACTGAAAGATCCTTCAACTATTTCTCGTCCTTGGAAAATTATTTTTGCAAGAATCAACTGCTTCTTTCATTCTTCCTCACTACGAGGTCGTGAAAACAAGACAACACTTGGTACCTCTAAGCCCTACACTGGGGCAACGAAAGGCACCATGCAAAAACCTCAAGCGAACCTAGGGGCAGATTAGAAGTTCTCACCCAATAGGTTCCCTCCTACAAGGTCATGACGAAAGGCAACGATTGGTACCTCAAAGCCTTACACTGGGGCAATGAGGGGCACCGTGCATGAGCCTCAAGTTAACATAGGGGCCGATCAAAAGTTCTCACCCATCGATGTTTTCAACAAAAAAGGGGGGGACAAACCCTAGGATTTCGATGGATTGATTAAACATCAAATGGCTCCATTGCCGTCACTCCAAAATGGTCAAGTGACTAAATCAAAAAGAACATACACTTTGAGGGAGTTCCCGGAGAGATTTGCAAAAGATAGGATAAGGTCGCATGAATTATCACCTCTTTCAAAAGGACAGTCAATCTGTGTTTTCCAAAAAAAAATTAAACAAAAATCAAAATCACAAAACAAGGAAAGAATGACATGAGCATTGTACAAACTTTCCATTTCATTGCATTATTTCATATGAAGTCCGCATTTACCAAATTTCACAACAAAGGTTGCATGCATCTGCATCCCTAAAAATCATGTTGACTACATAGATTCCCTACATCTAAATGTCCAAATCTTTTGAATTTAGGATGATCGACTCTCTCGATGAGTCGATCCCTTGCTTTCTCATAAGGATGGACCCTTGGGTACTAGTACCCTCGTCTCCAGAGGACTATACGTCCTCGCCTTGAGAGGACTACACGTCCTCACCATCAGAGGGCTGCACGCCTTCACCTCCAGAGGACTATACGTCCTCGCCTTGAGAGGGCTACACGTCCTCACCTTGGGTACTAGTTACCCTCACCGTTAGAGGACTACACGTCCTCGCCTTGAGAGGACTACATGTCCTCGCCTTGAGAGGGCTACACGCCCTCACCTTGGGTACTAGTTACCCTCACCGTCAGAGGACTACACGTCCTCGCCTTGAGAGGACTACACGTCCTCACCACCAGAGGGCTGCACGCCCTCACCTCCAGAGGACTATAAGTCCTCGCCTTGAGAGGGCTACACGCCCTCACCTTGGGTACTAGTTACCCTCACCGTTGAGAGGACTACACGTCCTCGCCTTGAGAGGACTACACGTCCTCACCATCAGAGGGCTGCACGCCCTCACCTCCAGAGGACTACATGTCCTCGCCTTGAGAGGGTTGCACGCCCTCACCTTGGGTACTAGTTACCCTCACCGTCAGCGGACTACACGTCCTCGCCTTGAGAGGACTACACGTCCTCACCATCAGAGGGCTGCACGCCCTCACCTCCAGAGGACTACATGTCCTCGCCTTGAGAGGGCTACACGCCCTCACCTTGGGTACTAGTTACCCTCACCGTTGAGAGGACTACACGTCCTCGCCTTGAGAGGACTACACGTCCTCGCCTTGAGAGGACTACACGTCCTCACCACCAGAGGGCTGCACGCCCTCACCTCCAGAGGACTACATGTCCTCGCCTTGAGAGGGCTACACGCCCTCACCTTGGGTACTAGTTACCCTCACCGTCAGAGGACTACACGTCCTCGCCTTGAGAGGACTACACGTCCTCACCATCAGAGGGTTGCACGCCCTTACCTCCAGAGGACTACATGTCCTCGCCTTGAGAGGGTTGCACGCCCTCACCTTGGGTACTAGTTACCCTCACCGTCAGAGGACTACACGTCCTCGCCTTGAGAGGACTACACGTCCTCACCATCAGAGGGCTGCACGCCCTCACCTCCAGAGGACTACATGTCCTCGCCTTGAGAGGGCTACACGCCCTCACCTTGGGTACTAGTTACCCTCACCGTTGAGAGGACTACACGTCCTCGCCTTGAGAGGACTACACGTCCTCACCACCAGAGGGCTGCACGCCCTCACCTCCAGAGGACTATAAGTCCTCGCCTTGAGAGGGCTACACGCCCTCACCTTGGGTACTAGTTACCTTCACCTTCAGAGGACTACACGTCCTCGCCTTCAAAGGGTCATGTACCTTCAACTTCAGAGGACTACACGTCCTCGCCGTCAAAGGGTCATGTGCCTTCACCTTTGTAGGGCTACACGCCCTCACATTCAGAGGACTACACGTCCTCACCTCACCTTTAGAGGACTACACGTCCTCGCCATCAGAGGACTACATGTTCCCCATTTTCAAAGGGGGGCACGCCCTCACCTCCAAAGGGCTACACGCCCTCGCCTTTAGAGGACTACGCGTCCTCACTTTCAGTGGGCTCCATATCCACACCTTAAGATAATTTAAGGTCCTCTGTCCTTAAATGCTTAACCGAGACTTGCACTCCCGGTTAAGGGACCAGTAGTTTCCTTTTAACGGTTCCTGGGCCACCCCCTGATATTGGAGGAGGGCCAACTGTGCGAGCACAACTAGAGAGGGAGGCTATCACACTGCTACTATGCATACTGGGGCAAGATTTCACCCGTGCCGCTGCAAAGAGACGAGTGCGGATCATGCGCACCAACATGACCACTCTTACATAGATGACATTGCTACTTAGCAATATTCTTCCCAGCGACCGCAATGCCAATCTCCCCCTGCAAAAGTATCAGTTGGTCTGTGTCGTCCCGACATGGGTAAGTATGCATATGGTTCAACTGATTTCTGATACCTTCTATTGTTTGCAGGGATCGCACCCACAAAGACACCTAGTGGACCTGAAGAAGTCCAACAGGGCCCTGGGGTTTCCAGCTCTGGTTACGGGCCTCTATCGGCCCTATAGGGCGCTCGTCCCCCCAGCAAGCTCATGCCATCATGACATAGGTAAGTATGCACCTCCCCCAACTGATTTCTGATGTCATCTATTGTTTGCAGGGATTGTGCCCGCAAGACACCTAGTGGACCCGAAGAAGGCCAACAGTGTCTTGGAGTTGCCAGCTCTAAATACGGGTCTCTATCAGTTCAAGGGAGTGCCTGTTGCCCCCAGCAAGGGCATCAGGCCCCCTACTAATCGAGCTTTCATCAAGAAGTACTGCGTCTCCAGGCAGGCGCAGGGCAAAACACCACAGCAGCCTGGGGATGGCCGGCAGCGGGCAACAGACACACCGCCATCACCTCTAGAGTTCACCTCAGCTCATCCACAAAAAGGTTAGAGCGTTGCTTACGACCCATGGCCGACCAATAAGCGACCAAGTCCAAAGCCAAAGGTAAGCAAAGTACTAGGTCAGTGACCGACAAGTCATAAGGCGTCCAGCTAAAGACGTTAAAGAAGCGCTACTAGGAGGCAACCTAGTACCTTTTGAATCTATGCTTGTTATTTGATCACTTTTTATAGTAGGACGCACCTAGTTGCTCATGATCCTGGGGATTTAAATAAAACAAGCGCAAGCTCGGAAGGTAGTCATACCTCACAAAATATATATATGTATGTTTAGGTAGTGAAAATACCTTAGATATGCATGTATGTAAACAAAAAAATACTTCACAAAATATATATATGTATGTTTAGGTAGAGAGATACCTTAGATATGCATGTATGTAAACAAAAAAATACTTCACAAAATATATATATGTATGTTTAGGTAGAGAGATACCTTAGATGTGCGTGTATGTAGCAAAAAAATACCTCACAAAACATATATATGTATGTTTAGGTGGCAAGATACCTTGGATATGCATGTATATAGCAAAAATACCTCACAAAAATATGCACATGTTTAGGTAGCAAAATACCTCATGAAAAAAAAAGAAAAAAAAACAAACAAGAAAAAGAAATAAACAAATGATAATGATAAAAAAAGAAGGAGAAAAAAGAAAAAAATAAGTTATCTAGCTAAAAAACCAACATGCTTTTGAAAGAGATCACTTCCAACTTTTCTTTGAAAAAATTCGCTGATCATAGCTAGTTTTTTAAAAAAAAAAAAATGTGTATACACCTGAAGGGTGAATGCTGTGAAGATTTTCCCGGACGCCCGAAATGGACTCGAATGAATGCACAAATTGATAAAAGAACATATTTTGGAAACATTGGGTTGATTTAAAATAGAGGAAATAAATCCTGAGCCCTAGCATCACATGACCATAAAAATTTGACACTTGAGTGTCCGCATAGGTGCATGCATGACCAGTTTTGCATAAAGTTGCCAAATCATCATTTTTGCATTTGTGTCATGGAAATAATGTGGGGCATCCCTTTTTATCCTTGAACCAAACCAAACCCTGACATGTATCATGTCTAGCCATTCTACAAGCCTTGAGCCAAAATCCTGACTCACCATAAACCTTACCCTCGGAAGCAAAAAAAAAAAAAAAAGAAGGAAAGGAAATTTCCAATCAAAGAGAAAGCAAAAAAGAAAAGAAAGGAAATTCCCAATCAAAGAGTGGGAGAAAGAAAAAAGAAAAGAAAGAAAATTCCCAACCAAAGAATGGGAGAAAGTAAAAAAGAAGGAAGCTCCTGGTCAAAGAAACCAGAAGAAATGTGCAGAGAGGTCTTTGGACCAGACAATATCTGAACAGTACAGAATTGTCATCAAATGAACAAAAGAAAGAAAAGGAAACCATGACCTAAAGTGGTCTTCTCCCTTTGATTACCAACCAAAATCCTGTGCGTCGGTGACTTGTTCGCCTCGCGCAAAACCAAAACAGAAAAGGAAAAGGCAAAAAAATAATCAAAAGCCGAAAAACTCCCCAAAAGAACCCATTCCCAAGGGAAGTCCTATTTGATCCATGATCACACATGTAATTTTTGATTTGATAGGAAATAATTTGCAAAGTCAAGTCATGACATATCTATGGTTCGGAATTAGGATAAAACACTTACCTGTGCGAGATTGATACACTTTGAGTGGATTTCTTCTATTTTTGTCGAACCCAGTGTTTCCTCTAAATGGTCATTTAGAAACGAAATGCTAACATCCCAAATCTCAGTTAAGGTTATGGGGGATTTCATCAGTAGACTCTCCTTCCCCGGTAAACGCATTGTTTTTCACTCAAAAAAGCGTATGCTGCTCTAATCAGTTGGAATATTTATCTCTTTACTAAAGCATGTTTGCATTTTAGCGAAGAAAACACTGAGACTTTTTCAAGTCTCACAAGTTATCCAGAACTACGTAGGTCTGAGTTCCTCATTGGAGGATACGTAGGAGCAAGAGCCTCGCTTTTGTCGACCACACCACCTTTTGTTGCCATGACCCAAGAGCTGGTAGCCCGCGGAGACACCTTACGGTTATTCGCACCTCGTCATTCAGTGACCCCAAGTGTGATTGACGAGCAGAGGCCAATGTGGTCATCTGCGCCCTTTCCGGAGATGTCAGCATCTTCCGATGGAGACTTTTCAAGTCTCACAAGTTATCCAGAACTACGTAGGTCTGAGTTCCTCATTGGAGGATACGTAGGAGCAAGAGCCTTGCTTTTGTCGGCCGCCCCATAATCTTTGTCATACTGACCCTGAGGTCATGTGACGTGCACCCTTGTATCATCCAGAGGCGGCGGGCCCGATGATACGCGGAGATACCTTACGGTTATCCGCACCCTTTTGTCATCCAGAGGCGGCGGGCCCGATGACAAGCAGAGACCAAGTTTGGTCATTCTGCACCCTTGTATCATCCAGAGGCGGCGGGCCCGATGATACGCGGAGATACCTTACGGTTATCCGCACCCTTTTGTCATCCAGAGGCGGCGGGCCCGATGACAAGCAGAGACCAAGTTTGGTCATTCTGCACCCTTGTATCATCCAGAGGCGGCGGGCCCGATGATACGCGGAGATACCTTACGGTTATCCGCACCCTTTTGTCATCCAGAGGCGGCGGGCCCGATGACAAGCAGAGACCAAGTTTGGTCATTCTGCACCCTTGTATCATCCAGAGGCGGCGGGCCCGATGATACGCGGTGATACCTTACAGTTATCCGCACCCTTTTGTCATCCAGAGGCGGCGGGCCCGATGACAAGCAGAGACCAAATTTGGTCATTCTGCACCCTTGTATCATCCAGAGGCGGCGGGCCCGATGATACGCGGAGATACCTTACGGTTATCCGCACCCTTTTGTCATCCAGAGGCGGCGGGCCCGATGACAAGCAGAGACCAAGTTTGGTCATTCTGCACCCTTGTATCATCCAGAGGCGGCGGGCCCGATGATACGCGGAGATACCTTACGGTTATCCGCACCCTTTTGTCATCCAGAGGCGGCGGGCCCGATGACAAGCAGAGACCAAATTTGGTCATTCTGCACCCTTGTATCATCCAGAGGCGGCGGGCCCGATGATACGCGGAGATACCTTACGGTTATCCGCACCCTTTTGTCATCCAGAGGCGGCGGGCCCGATGACAAGCAGAGACCAAGTTTGGTCATTCTGCACCCTTGTATCATCCAGAGGCGGCGGGCCCGATGATACGCGGAGATACCTTACGGTTATCCGCACCCTTTTGTCATCCAGAGGCGGCGGGCCCGATGACAAGCAGAGACCAAATTTGGTCATTCTGCACCCTTGTATCATCCAGAGGCGGCGGGCCCGATGATACGCGGAAATACCCGAGTGGTTATCCGTATAAACATTCTTTTGCTATCTGTAAGACAGAACGCTTGATAGCATGCAGAGACTGACATAGTCTTCTGCACCTTTTGTTCCTCCGGGAACAACAAGTCATTTACATGCGGAAATTTCATGGTCACCCGCGACTCTCGTCAACCGAGAGGAGCGAAATTAGTGTCATACCCTAATTTTCGTCCGGGGACCTTTGCTTGATGACATGCGACCTTTCTTTGGTCCTTGTGAGGTGCTTGGCGCCCATCATTAGGCGATTTGTGAAATTCCGGGAACGACAAGTCATGGTCACCTGCGACTCTCGTCAACCGAGAGGAGCGAAATTAGTGTCATACACTAATTTTCGTCCGGGGACCTTTGCTTGATGACATGCGACCCTTCTTTGGTCCTTGTGAGGTGCTTGGCACCCATCATTAGGCGATTTGTGAAATTCCGGGAACGACAAGTCATGGTCACCCGCGACTCTCGTCAACCGAGAGGAGCGAAATTAGTGTCATACACTAATTTTCGTCCGGGGACCTTTGCTTGATGACATGCGACCTTTCTTTGGTCCTTGTGAGGTGCTTGGCACCCATCATTAGGCGATTTGTGAAATTCCGGGAACGACAAGTCATGGTCACCCGCGACTCTCGTTAACCGAGAGGAGCGAAATTAGTGTCATACCCTAATTTTCGTCCGGGGACCTTTGCTTGATGACATGCGACCTTTCTTTGGTCCTTGTGAGGTGCTTGGCACCCATCATTAGGCGATTTGTGAAATTCCGGGAACGACAAGTCATGGTCACCCGCGACTCTCGTCAACCGAGAGGAGCGAAATTAGTGTCATACACCAATTTTCGTCCGGGGACCTTTGCTTGATGACATGCGACCTTTCTTTGGTCCTTGTGAGGTGCTTGGCACCCATCATTAGGCAATTTGTGAAAATCCGGGAACAACAAGTCATTTGCATGTGGAGATTTTATGGTCACCCGCGACTCTCGTCAAATCGAGAGGAACGAAATTAGTGTCTTATCTTTACTTTCCTTTTATCTCCAATAAAAGACAAGTAAAGAGGGGCAACTGTCATACCCTAATTTCGTCCGGGGACCTTTGCTTGATGACATGCGACCTTTCTTTGGTCCTTGTGAGGTGCTTGGCATCCATCATTGGGCAATTTGTGAAATTCCAGGACATGCCGAAAAACCAAAAAAAATATATTGATGCACAATCCGTAAGTTTCCGTGACACACCGGAAATCAAATGGAAGCATCGTTGCATAATTAAGTGAGGTTCCGTAACATTCCGTAAGTCAAAAGGGGGATGATTATGTAATCCGCAAGGTTCCGTAACATTACGGAAAGAAAACAAGTATCGTTACGAGATTCGTAAGTTTCCGTAACTTTACGAAAAAAGAATCACCAAAAAAGGTAAGGGGGTGAACTTATCAAGATAGGGGTGTAAATAGCAATTCAAATCTAGGCCCTTCTAGAACATTTTGGAAGTTGGGTTGCTTAAGGAGGAAGCAACTGGGCGGCAAGCTCCTCCACGTTTTTAAAAAATGGTTTTCGGGGCTTCCGCGACTTCCGTAATACTTCCGTAAAATTTCCGAAAACCTTGGGTAAGCATATTCCACTTAACATTGGTAAAAGGGAAAAGAAAAAAGATGAAAATCAAATTCGAAAACAATTCCGTAAGGCTTCCGTAACTTTTCCGTAAAATACGAAAAGGGGGGTGAACTTAGTAATTCGGGTGCGCTTAGAAATCTTCTTCATTAAGTCTTTGGGCGGCAAGCACCTCCCTTTTTTTCTATAAATAGGGGAGGGGGGAGCTGTTTCAAAATGTTCAGCCCCTTTGGCACTTCTCTCTCTTTCGAATTTGCTTGGAAAAATCGTTTCCGTGAAGAAAATCTAAGCCGAGGCGCTTCCGAAACGCTTCCGTAAGCGATTCTGTGGAAATTCTTCATCGTTCTTTACCGTTCTTCATCCGTTCTTCGTTCGTTCTTCGTTCTTCAACGGGTAAGTTTTCGAATTCGAGACTTTCAATTCATTTCTTGTTTTGTCTACTTTCACTTTAATTTCGTTTACTTTCAGTTTTCTTTTCTTCCGTTTTTAACGTGCTTTAACCATTTATTTAAGCCGTTTTCTCGTCTAATAAATGATAAAATGAATTTCAACCGATCATTTGTGTTGTAATCTCGTTTAATCACTGTTAAAACGAAATCTAACCGATCGTTCACGCTATAACCTCGGTTAAACCAAAAAAAGTAAAATAATAATAAAATAATCAAAATATCTTGAAAAATAATAATAAAATAATCAAAATATCTTTGAATAAAATAAATTAAAAAAATCAATCGGACGTTTTTCTTTGGAAGTTTCCTTGAATGAATTGATTAATAACCAAAGTGAAACTAAGACTAAAATAGACTCACAAATCAAGTTTTTTTCCGAAAAATCACTAAAAACCGTTTTAAGGTCCAGCGCCTTAAACGGTCCTCTTTGCTTTTATCGGTTAACATGGACCGTTCAAAAGCATAAAATCAACATGTGACTTTACCGTTTTTGCAAGAACTACGTAGGTCTGATTTCCTCATCGCAATTGAGGATACGTAGGAGCAAAAGCCCCACTTTTGTCGACCACCCCAAGAGATCGTTAATGGTCCAACGCCTTAACGTTTCTCTCCTTTCAAAATCAAAAGACCGTTTAATGGTCCAACACCTTAAATGACCTTTTGTTCAATAAAAACATATTTTGCAAAAAAAGACAAAAACAACTTAACCAAACACTTTGTTCTGAAAGAACTACGTAGGTCTGATTTTCTCATCCCAATTGAGGAATACGTAGGAGCAAAGGGAAACACCCTTGTCGACCACAAAAAGAGAAAAAATATAAAAAGGGTATAAAGGATATAAGGACATAAAAGGGAACGTAAAAATCAAAGTCATGTTTGCACATTCGATTAAAGGCTGTCGTCCCTTGTGACGGACGTGTGGGGTGCTAATACCTTCCCCGTGCGTAAATACAACTCCCGAACCTTTCACTTAAAAGTTCGTAGATCGCGTCTTTTCCGGTTTTTCCGACGTTTTCCTCAAATAAACGTTGGTGGCGACTCCGCGCGTATTCCTTTCGTGGAACACGCATCCCGCGAGTCACGCGTCGCCCTCCCGCCGAAGGGTAGGTTGCGACAATATATATATGGGTAAATGCATGTATATAGGTATATGTCATAAAATAGCACGTGCCCCAATGTGATTGTTTTCTAAAGTGCATGTTGACACTCGCACCATTTAAGTGTTCTTTGGCTCTTGTTTGTAATGATTGGTATTTCCTTATAAACTAACTTCATAAATGTGTCCTCGTAGGAAATGGTGCTGAAAAAGCTTCCAGCCAAGAGGTCCAGGAAAGACGCTGCTGAAGAGGGTTCCAGTGCAGCCCTACAGGCAGATGTGGACTTTGATAGACACAGGTTGCAGAGCGAGTATGTTGAGTTTCAAAGAGAAATTGGCCAGAGGCAATGGACTTAGCTTGTATCACCCATGGTTAAGTTCGATCCTGAGATAGTCATGGAGTTTAATGCCAACGCCTGGCCTACAGAAGAGGGAGTCAGAGACAAGTGCTCCTGGGTGAGGGGCCAGTGGATCCCTTTCGATGAGGATGCCATTAACTAGTTTTTGGGGCATCCACTAGTCTTGGAGGAGGGCCAGCACTGTGAGTTCAGCCAAAGGAGGAGTCAGGCCTTTGGCTTCGACGAGGAGGCTATCAGCCAGTTGTTGTGCGTTTCGGGGCAAGACTTTGCCTAGAGCGTAGCGGGGAGACGGGTGCGGATCATGCGCACCCGCATGACCACCCTCACATAGATTTGGATGATGTTGCTACTTAGCAACATTCTCCCTAGCGACCATAATTCAGACCTCCCCCTGCCGAAGTGTCAGCTGGTCTACGCCATCATGACTCAGGTGAGTGTCAACGTCGCCCAGCTAATTTCAGATGTTATCTATCAATTTGTAGGGATTACGCCTCCAAGACACCCAGTGGACTCAGAGAAGTCCAACAGGGCCCTGGGATTTCCTGCTCTGATCATGGGCCTCTGCCAGTTCTATGGAGTGTCGGTCACCCCCATCAAGCTCATCCGACCCTCCATCAATAGAGCCTTCATAGAAAAGTATTGTATGCCTAGGCAGGTGCATGGTCAAGCACTGCAACATCCAGAGGAGGACCCACAGCAACCAGCTGCAGATGCGCCACTACTACCTCTAGAGGAGGTACCATCTCTAAGGTCCATCTTCGATTACCTACGAAGGATAGAACTCTAAATGCACAGGTACATGCAGCATGTGACTAGCCAGCAGGCGGCTAATCACAGGGGGCAGGTGCAGTTGAACGAGACATTATACCGGTACAATATACACCAGCAGAGTAAGGACCCCAGTCTTTTCCCTTAGCCTACCCTCGAGCAGTTCAGGGCCATTGTGGCCTAGCCTGGAGACGAGACCGATTTGGAGACAAGGTCAGAACCCGCAAGGGCCCCTAGGGATGATAGAGGAGCTCAGTAGGTGATATGAACCTTGTCCTCATCAGGAGGATGAGGATATGGCCGACGTGTTGAATTTCTTCACTTAAGGAGGCAGAGTCACATTGTATTGTCGCATACAAAGCCTGCATTTACTGCATTTCAAGATTTGCATCTGCATCCCGAACATCATGTTCATATTAGGCTATAAGTGCATGGATTTCCCTTTATACCAAATTCCCAAATCTAATCTTTGAGTTTAGGATAAGAGACCCTCCCAAAGAGTCGACCTCTTGCTTTCTCATAAGGTTAAGCCCTTTGGTACTTGAACCTATTGGCATGTTTTGTAGGACTCAAAGTCCTCGCTTTATCTTTCATATGACCCAAAGTCCTCGTCTTTAATCTTTCAGGGGACTCCAGGTCCTCACAATTATCATTTCCAAGACTATCACAGTCTTCTTTGCCTCCGAGACTATCAAGTCTGTTGGCATGCAAAGACAACCAAGGTCATCTGCCTCTTTTCGAAGACTTCAATGTCTTTCGACCAAGACTATCAGTTTTCTTTGCCTTCCAGAGACAATCAAGTTTGTTGGCATGCAGAGACAATCATGGTCATTTGCCTCTTTTCGAACACTTCAATGTCTTTTGACCAAGACTATTATAGTCTTTTTTGCCTTCCAAAGACAATCAAGTCCGTTGGCACGCAGAGACAAATTATGGTCATCTGCCTCTTTTCAAAGTCTTCAATGTCTTTCAATCAAGACTATTAAAGTCTTCTTTGCCTTCCGAGACAATCAAGTTGGTTGGCACGCAGAGAAAAATTATAGTCATCTGCCCCTTTTCAAAGACTTTAATGTCTTTCGATCAAGACTACTAAAGTCTTCTTTGCCTTCCAGAGACAATCAAGTCTATCAGCACGCAAAGAAAAATTATGGTCATCTGGCCCTTTTCGAAGACTTCAATGTCTTTTGATCAAGACTACTAAAGTCTTCTTTGCCTTCTAGAGACAATCAGGTTCGTTGGCACGCAGAGACAAATTAAGGTCATCTGCCCCATTTCGAAGACTTCAATGTCTTTCGATCAACACTATTGCAGTCGCCTTTGCCTTCCAAAGACAATCGAGTCTGTTGGCATGCGGAGACAATCATGGTCATCTGTTTTCATTGTTTTCAAGACTATTACAGTCTTCTTTGCCTTCCAGAGACAATCGAGTCCGTTGGCATGCGGAGACAATTAGGGTCATTCGCCTTTACTTTTCAAAGACTATCATAGTCTTTCGTCTTGCGAAGACAATCAGGGTCATCCGCCTTTACTTTTCAAAGACTATCGTAGTCTTTTGTCTTATGGAGACAATTAGGGTCATCCGCCTTTACTTTTCAAGACTATCAAAGTCTTGTGTCTTGCAGAGACAATCAAGTTCATCTGCTTCTTTACATTTCAAAGAGGACAATGTCTTCAGTCAATTATGCTTTCAAAAGGTGACAATGCCTTCATTTAAATTTCGAAGACGACAATGTCTTCAGTCATTTATGTTTTCAAAAGGTGACAATGCCTTCATTTACATTTTGAAGATGACAATGTCTTCAATCATCTATGCTTTCAAAAGGCGACAATGCCTTCATTTACTTTTCAAAAGATGACAATTCTTCAGTTATTTTATGCTTTCAAAAGGTGACAATGTCTTCAGCCATTTACACTTTCAAAGATGACAATATCTTTATCTCAAAGACTTTAATGTCTTTTGTCTTTGTGCTTCATAGGACTCGACGTCCTCTATTTCTATAAATAAAAAAAATAGAGAGAAGAAAAAGAAAAAATAAGAACTTCCATGTCCTCATGTTGATGCAATCCTACCCCGCAAGGGCATTGGATAGAAGACTCAAAGAAGATTGGGCCAGAGATGCAAGAGAAGGCCCTAGGGTTCTCATGAGCCTTAGGGTAGATTTCGGGCTCATGGGCTAAGTATGAGCCCACTTATCTTAGTACATATTAGATTAAGGTTTCATTATTTTTGGGCCTTATATTTAGGGCTCCATAATGTAGGTAAGGTACCCAAGAAATGTAGGATTTTTCAGCCCTTGTATTTTACGGCACCTAGACTAGTTTTCTGTATTAGGGGTAGTTTTGTAATTTCACATTCATTAAGTGAATATTTGATGTGTGTGTTGAAAAATAAATTTAATTGAATTGGAAGAAGCCCAATCTAATTTAATTTTAGAGGGGGAGGTGAGCATTTGCTTGCTACACCCCATTGCCACATCATATAGTCACACTTTGTGCATGTGCTTCATGCTTTACATGCCTCATGCCACCTAAGCATACTTAGTGGAGAATCTTGGACTTGATCTTGAATTAGTGGGCTGAACCATAGCTAAAATTCACTAATCATAATTAGTGAAATTTTGGCTCCAAAGTTTGGCTCCACAAATTCAATTTCAAATTCAAGTGAAATTTGAATAGAAATTCAAATTTCCCTCCAATTTTGTGTGACACTTAGGCTATAAATAGAGGCCTTGTGTGAGCAATTTTTTCAAATTTGATCATTTGAAAATTAAACTTCAGATTTCAGAGCTCTTTTAGAGCACAAAATTTCGTGCTCTTCTCTTCCTCTCCCTTCATTCATCTCCTTCTTCCTCCAAGCTCTTATCCATGGCCTTCTATGGTGGTGAACTTCTTCTAGACTCATCTTCTCCTTGAAGTGGCATCTCCTCTCTCTCTTCCTTCTCCATTGCGCTGCCATTCATCTTCCAAGAAGCAAAGGAATCCATTGTTGAAGAAGATCCTAGGCCTACAAGCTCCAATGGAGCTTACATCACATGTTTCCTTGGTTTCGCTTCTTTGGTCTTCGCCAGTTGCCCGGTCGAATAGCAAGATCACTCAAACGAAATTAGTGTCTTTATATTTACTTCCCTTTTATTTCCAATAAAAGATAAGTAAAGAAGGGCAACTGTCATACCCTAATTTCGTTCGGGGACCTTCATTTGCTAACTTTTTTATTCTTGCTAGCCGAATTGAGCTGCTTAATGCTAGTTGCCGCGCAATCCGTAAGGTTTTTTGACGTTTCGGAAAAGAATGTGGAAAATAGTCAAGGGAGGGCAAAAGGTTCTTTTTTACACTTTTTCAGACCCCTGGCTTGCCTAGGCCACCAATTTACTTCATGGTGAAGTAACCACCTCTCTTGGGCGAGCAAGGTTGCTTCAGAATGAAGTAACAGGTCGCCTGGACGAGCTGACCTTCATCCCAAATGCCTTGTTTTGCTATAAATAGGTGTGAAGGGGCTGAAGGAATGGGGTCCTAAGGTTCAGAGGTACATAATTGAGAAGAAAGAAGAGAAAAAAAGAAGAAAGAAGAGAAAAAGAAGCTAAAACGCCACCGAATCACAACTGCAATTGATTCCTAGATCGTTCATCGGTCGTTATTCATTCTTCGTCCAATTAGTTTTTATTTTTAAGTTTTGAATCCACTCTATGGACCCTTAGGGGTCCTCTTTATTGTTTTGTGCATCTTCATCTCCTTCTCCTATCATCGGTGATCACTTTTCTTTTGTAAAGTAAGTTTTAACCGATCGTTAGTACCGCAACTTATATTTAAGGGATTGAAGGTTAATAAACAAAAAAAAACCAAGAAAAAAATCCACTCATAAACTTCTTCATTTCATCAAAAATCAAGAGATCGCTTCAAGGTCCAACGCCTTAACGATTCTCTCCACTTTTCAAAAGTTTAAAATTTCGTTTCGAGGTCCAACGCCTTAAATGAATTTTGTTCGCAATAAAAATCAATCTTTCAAAAAAGATAAAATCAATGTAAACACACAAACTTTCAATTCTTAAAGCACTACATAGGTTTGATTTCCTCATCGCACCCGAGGATACATAGGAGCAAGGGCAACACCCTTGTCGACCCCCCAAAAAATAAAAATATAAAAAAGGGAAAATACATAATTTTGAAGTCATAATTTTGCACACTTGATTAGAGGTTGCCATCCCTTGTGATGGGCGTGTGGGGTGCTAATACCTTTCACATGCGTAAACAACTCCTGAACCCTCATTTTCAAAACACGCAGACCTTCGACCTTTCTTTTTGGTTTTTCTAGCATTTTCCTCAAATAAACGTTGGTGGCAACTCCGCTCATTTTCTCCCTTGGAGAAAAATACTTTGGCCCATGATTTTTGCCTTTTCGCACCCTCACTCGGGTAGGTTGTGACAGACTATTTCAAATTAAAAAGTACAGACATTCATCTGACCTCATTCTTAAAAGTTGTCTTTTTGAGAGAAAAGTGAGTTATCAAGAACAGGAGTCATTTGACTTAATCTGTCAATTGAAAATCTTTTAAATATTTCTCATCCTTGAAAGTTCATTTTCAAGAACCTGCACAGTTTCATTCATTTTTTCCTTGCTACAAGGTTCTAACAAAAGACAGCAATAGATAACTCAGAGCCCTACATTGGGCCAATGAGAGGCACCATGCATGAGCCTCAAGCGAACCTAGGGGCAGATCAAAATTTCTCACCCGGTAGGTTAAAAACCCGAAAGGGCAGCCTAGGCAAAAATTAGGGTAATATAAAAATAAAAAGAAAAAGAAAAAAAACAATCAGGGGTTTGTTATTAAGGTTTTGTCCCAAAATCCAAACTACAAAAGGATCTAAGTCAAGATTTGAAATGACACATGGTCATGTTTCAACATCCCAAACACTCTTTTATCCTTTGCTACCCCCTTCGAGCCAAAGCATATTTGTTTTCTAAAAACAACAAAAGCAAAATAGAAACCCTGAGTGGGAACCACCGCTAAACCAGTGGGAAGAGCAATGCAAAGAACACATGTGTAGAAGCAAGCTTCATGATTGAATCAAGATTGAGTCATGAATCAAGATTGATTCATGATGATGAATCAAGATTGATTCAAGGTGTTTTGGTGATAACAAAGATGATGACAAAAAGCCCAAGAGAATGACTTCGAGATTGAATCAAGAATCAAGTTTCAAGAATCAAGAATCAAGAATCAAGAATGATCAAGATCAAGATTCAAGACTCAAGATTCAAGAATCAAGAAAAGACTCAATCAAGATAAGTACTAAAAAGTTTTTCAAAACATTGAGTAGCACATGAAGTTTTCACAAAAGCTTTTACCAAAGAGTTTTTACTCTCTGGTAAACGATTACCAGTTTATTGTAATCGATTACCAGTAGCAAAGTTTATTTTCAAAAGCTTTCAAACTGAATTTACAACGTTTCAATTAATTTTAAAATGGTGTAATCGATTACTAGATTTTGGTAATCGATTACCAGTGTGTTTGAAAGTTGAAATTCAAATTCAATTGTGAAGAGTCGCATCCTTTCACAAAAATGTTTTGTGTAATCGATTACAATGATTTGGTAATCGATTACCAGTGATAAGTTTGGAATAAAAATCAAAACATGTAACTCTTCCAATGGTTTTCAAGTTTTTCTAAAGGTTATAACTCTTCTAATGGTTTTCTTGACCAGACATGAAGAGTCTATAAAAGCAAGACCTTGACTTGCATTTTAGAATTCATTCATAACAATTATTACAATCCTTTACCATCTTTGAATCTCTTTGAACATCTTCTTCTTCTTCTTCCTTTGCCAAAAGCTTTCTAAAGTTTTCTGGTTTTCTAAACCTTGAAAACAAAAGTGTGTTATTCATCTTTTTCATTCCTTTCTCCCTTTGCCAAAAAGAATTTGCCAAAGACTAACCACCTGAATTCTTTTTGTGTCTCTCTTCTCCCTTTTCCCAAAGAACGAAGGACTAACTGACTGAATTCTTTTGTGTCTCCCTTCTCCCTTGTCAAAGAATTCAAAACGACACAGTCTGAGAATTCTTTTGATTCTTCCCTTTCCCATAAACAAAAGATTTCAAAGGACTAATCGCCTGAGAATTCTTTTGTTTCCCCATTCACAAAGATTCAAAGGACTAACCGCCTGAGAACTTTGTCTTAACACATTGGAGGGTACATCCTTTGTGGTACAAGTAGAGGGTACATCTCTTGTGGATCAGTTCTAGTGGAGGGTACATCCACTAGGTTGTTCAAAGAGAACAAGGGAGGGTACATCCCTTGTGGATCTTTGGTTGTAAAGGACTTTACAAGGTTGAAAAGAAATCTCAAGGACCACAGGTCGCTTGGGGGCTGGATGTAGGCATGGGTTGTTGCTGAACCAGTATAAAACTCTTGTGTTTGTCTTCTTCTTCCCTACACTCTTTAATTTCCGCTGTGCACTTTAATTATTGCTTTTACTTTTGGTAACATTAAGAAGGATAGATTTTTAATTAGTAAAGGTTCATTAATAATTAATTCAACCCCCTCTTCTTAATTATTCCGAGGCCACTTGATGCAACACAAATGACCCTTTTGCCCTCCCTTTTGGGTATTTTCCACATTCCTTACCGAAACATCGAAAAACCTTTCGTATTGCACGGAAATTGGTGCCAAGCAGCGCAATTAATCTAGCAAGAATCAAAATTTTAGCAAATGATAGTCCCTGAACGAAATTAGGATATGACACTATGATACATCAATGGAAGGTAAGCTCTCTTTCTCCTCTTTTTTCCTTCTTTTGATTTACCCATGTTGGGTTTTTGTTATAGAACCTCTTGTTGATTATTGTTTTGGCTTGTATGCCATGGGTATGGTGGGGTGGTGTTGTTGTTTGGATGAAATCCTTGGTGGAGATCAAGACCTTTTTCTTCATTTCTCTTCTTCATAACCTAACTTAGGGCAAAACTTATAAGGTAAGGGAAATTTAACCTTTCTTTTGAATCTTATGATTGTGTAAATGCTTGAATGTGACTTGTGGATTGAATGGAAGCCTTGCTTTTATCAAAATTGATATTTTGGTATGCTTAGGGATGTTTTGACAATAAAAACATGCATTAGAACAAACTATTTTCACTAAACTTGAAAAACTGCAAAATTGCATTGGGGCTTAAGCATGGGTAAAATAAGGCTTAAGCACCACAGGGTTTAAATGGAATTTTGTTTTGGCTTAAGTTCCAGATCCTGAAAAGAAGAATTTGTCTATGAAATTTGCGCTTAAGCGAGGAAACTTGCTGAAAATATCTATATAAATGGTTTCTAATGAATTTTTAATTATATTTGTAATAACTATGAGTATTATGAATATGCCATGATTGGATTCTAGAACTATGCCAGGAAACATTTTCTAAGGATTGATGATAAGGTGAGATGGATGAATTCTAATTTTAGTTACAAATGATTGGTTATGTTTGGGGTAACAATATGTACATGAGGATTTATAATTGCTAATTGTTGAAGTGATGATATATGTATACATCTTAATTATTGTAGTATGAAATACCTTTAATTTGGTATTGAAAAGGATTCTTATTGAATGCATAATGAAGAGACTATGATGAATTATTGATGAATTTATGATAATGATGAATGATAATCTTGTTTTGAAAATCATCCCTATGTGTGGAAAGAAATTAGCTATATCCTTTGGGAAGATTTTTTGTTATTGTTTTTTAAAATAGTATACTTGTGAGGGTGAGTTTCACACCAAAACTCTGCCTCACTAAAGCGACCTGGGGGTCTTACCTAATGGGGTATCTTTTCTAGTATCACCCCTATGTTTTTTACTTTGAATGGTGTCTCAGAGTGTAGAAAACTATCTCATAAGAGCATTAGTGACCCTTTTAGTGTATATGGGGTGAATTGTTGCTGATTGTGAAACTTGGATCCTTAAGACTAACCATGAGTGAGATGGTGGGTACGAAGGTGTCGTTTCTCAAACCTCAAGGAATCCAAGTTTTGTTGTTGTTGTTGTTGTGAGTAGGCACATAAGTTGAGGGTGCTTGGTGGACTTTCAGCCTAGTGTTGGAAGTTTTCATGTTGGCTAACAAGAATGGGCCTATGTTGAGTTCAAAATCCTTTGTTTTAATTATGACAAACCTTTTAAACACAAAATATAAGCTTTCTAAGTTTATGCCTACTAATGAGTTTCCTTTATCATATTTAGAAAAGATAGGTTCTATAAAGAACAATAGTTCAAGTAAACTCAAGGCTAACATAAGTCACTAAAAAAGGATGATAAGCTTGAAACCTCAAAAGAATACTCAAAGTGTCCTTGGTTGTGTACTACAATGAAGTCAACATGATCTCTGGATGAAGAGAAAACTTCAAGCCATGAGAAAGAATCAACAACTAAAGGGCAAGAAGAACATTTCTCTAGAGAGAACTATTATGAGAAATCATGAAGAGCAATATTGTTGCATCACACTAAATGAAATTTCTCCAGCATGATGAGTTCATTCTAGACATTGTTTATGGACCTCTAGAAATGTAATTGAGTTGTGTACTACAATGAAATCAACATGCTCACTGAATGAAGAGAAAACTTCAAGAAATAAGAAGGAATCAACAACTAAAGGACAAGAATAACATTGCTCTACAGAGCAATCATAAAGAACAACATTGCTGAAACACACTCGGAATGAAATTTCTCTTACAGGATGAGTTCATTCTGAACATTGTTTATGTGGATCCAGAAATGAAATTGAGCTATTTTTTGGTGGCTTTGGAATGCTTGAAGAAAGATATTCAAATTCCATGAAGTCGTGATCTAATACAAAGATCATGGACAAAATTGATCCTAAAGTTGCAAATGTTGATCTGCCTTAACAACATGACATGTCTACAATAATTTGAATACCTTTCGAGCTACAGAAGTGAATTTGAGATTATCTTCGAGTTTGTGGAAAGAGAAGAGAAAGATATACATCTTTTACAAAAAAGTGGTGAGCTAATATGGCTGGTATCATTGATGGAATTGATGATCAAGATAAAGATGTCATTTTGTCCTCACAATATAACACAACTACAATGCTTTGAAGATTGCATATGTTGTAGTGGTACAAATAATATGAGACTAGTTGTCGCAACCTACCCTTCGGCGGGAGGGCGACGCGTGACTCGCGGGATGCGTGTTCCACGAAAGGAATACGCGCGGAGTCGCCACCAACGTTTATTTGAGGAAAACGTCGGAAAAACCGGAAAAGACGCGATCTACGAACTTTTAAGTGAAAGGTTCGGGAGTTGTATTTACGCACGGGGAAGGTATTAGCACCCCACACGTCCGTCCCAAGGGACGGCAGCCTTTAATCGAATGTGCAAACATGACTTTGATTTTTTATGTTCCCTTTTTATGTCTCTATATCCTTTATACCCTTTTTATATTTTTCTCTTTTTGTGGTCGACAAGGGTGTTTCCCTTTGCTCCTACGTATTCCTCAATTTTGCGATGAGGAAATCAGACCTACGTAGTTCTTTCGGAACAAAGTGTTTGGTTAAGTTATTTTTGTCTTTTTTGTAAAATATGTTTTTATTGAACAAAAGGTCATTTAAGGTGTTGGACCATTAAACGGTCTTTTGATTTTGAAAGGAGAGAAACGTTAAGGCGTT
This sequence comes from Glycine soja, assembly GCF_004193775.1. Taxonomy (NCBI): domain Eukaryota; kingdom Viridiplantae; phylum Streptophyta; class Magnoliopsida; order Fabales; family Fabaceae; genus Glycine; species Glycine soja. Next base: position 21,699,311 of record NC_041019.1, read on the forward strand.
GGACCATTAACGATCTCTTGTTTTTGAAAGGAGAGAAACGTTAAGGCATTGGACCAATAACGATCTCTTGGGGTGGTCGACAAAAGCGGGGCTTTTGCTCCTACGTAGTTCTTGCAAAAGCGGTAAAGTTACATGTTGATTTTATGCTTGTGAGTCTATTTTAGTCCTAGTTTCACTTTGGTTATTAATCAATTCATTCAAGGAAACTTCCAAAGAACAACGTCCGATTGATTTTTTTAATTTATTTTATTCAAAGATATTTTGATTATTTTATTATTATTTTACTTTTTTTGGTTTAACCGAGGTTATAGCGTGAACGATCGGTTAGATTTCATTTTAAAAGTGATTAAATGAGATTACAACACAAATGATCGGTTGAAATTCATTTTATCATTTATTAGGTGAGAAAACGGCTTAAATAGACGGTAAAAGCGCGTTAAAGACGGAAGAAAAGAAATCGAAAATGAACGAAATAAAGATGAAAGCTTAAAAAAAAACAAGAAATGAATTGAAAGTCTCGAATTCGAAAACTTACCCGTTGAAGAACGAAGAACGGATGAAGAACGATGAAGAACGGACGAAAACCTTCACGGATTTGCTTACGGAAACATCTCGGAAGCGTTACGGAAGCACCTCGGCTTGGATTTTCTTCACGGAAACAATTTTTTTCACCCAAAACAGCTGAAATACATAGCCAGGGGGCTGAGGGATCCTTAGAACAGCCCCCTACAGCCTTTTTATAGGAAAAAGGGGGAGGAGGTTGCCGTCCAGAAGCAACCCAGCTTCAAAAAACGTTCTGGAAGGCCCAATTCAAAATTTCAAAATTGCTATTTGCACCCCCCCAATTTTGATAAGTTCACCCCCTTCTTTCATAATTTACGGAAAAGTTACGGAAGCCTTACGGAAGCATATAGGACTTGATTTTCTTCTTTTTTTCTCTTCCGTCTCACCCGTATTAAGTTAATTATGCTTATTTAGAGTTATGGGAATTTTACGGAAGCATTACTGGTGTCCCGGAATCCCATTTTTTAACAAAACGGGGGGTGTGGTGGCCATCTAGCTCGCCCAGGTGAGCTAGGTTACTTCAACCTTAAGCAAGAAATTGCCCAGAAACCTCTAGAAGGGCCCAGATTCGAAAATTACTGTTTGCACCCCCATTTTACTAAATACACCCCCTTTGGCTTTTTTTTGGTGATTCTTTTTTTGTAAAGTTACGGAAACTTACGAATTTCGTAACGATACTCATTTTCTTTCCGTAATGTTACGAAACCTTGCGGATTACATAATCATCCCCTTTTTGACTTACGGAATGTTACGGAACCTCACTTAATCATGCAACGATGCTTCCATTTGATTTCCGGTGTGTCACGGAAACTTACGGATTGTGCATCAATATTTTTTTTGGTTTTTTGGCATGTCCTGGAATTTCACAAATTGCCTAATGATGGATGCCAAGCACCTCACAAGGACCAAAGAAAGGTCGCATGTCATCAAGCAAAGGTCCCCGGACGAAATTAGGGTATGACACTAGTGTTTAAATTTCAAGGATGTAATTCTCTCCAACTCTAATAAAGGCATCAAAAGCTAGCTTGGTCATTCAAAGGGCCAAAGAAATCAAAAGCAATAGCAAGATAACATGCTACAATAAGCTCACACTAGAATGTTTGGAATACAAGTCTATCATGCCATCTCATCAATGTATTCCCATATGAAGAACATCCAATGAATTTCCATTTCTGTCATGGAACTCTCTCAAAGTAGAACATCATATGCAAGCAACATATTTTCAAATGATACATATACTTTGATAAGTTCAAAATAAGCTTAGAATGGATTTCTCAATTGTGTTTTCATGTGATAAGCTATAGAAGATTTGTAAGAAGCCTATTTGTTGATGAAGTAAGTGTTTTCCTTTTGTAGATACCAATATTACTAAGTTGCAAACACATAAAGAAGGACTTGCAAATAAGATTTATCAAAGGATAAAATGAGCATACAACATCAGAATGAAGTTGTACCAAAGTCAACATCAGAATGGTGTAATTGAGGACTCTGAGAATGAAAACATTAGAATGATACTCTTAAGACATACTAGAATCAAAACAAGAGATATTATCAAATGACTACATCAAAACAGAGTATCAAAGTCAAGATCATACAATGTCTATGCATCAAAATGATCAAGCAACTACATGTTTCTTATATGAAGTCACAAAAGAAATTTGGCTCATCGGAAGACTAAAGTTGATATCAAAATGGGATACAAAGAAACATCATGTCTTCTAAAAGTTACCACACATACAAAAGGCACATCAGAAGACTGAGGTTGCTAGAACTTCACTTTCCATATGCTACCACACACACTTAGGGAACATCAAAAAGTGAATGCTAACTACATTAGAAGATGCACATGTTGAAAGGTTAGAATGTCCTTAAGAAGATCTTGTGTGCAACATTAGAATGAAGACTAGAGAGACTTTGTGAAGTTTGAACCAAGGACATAATACTAACACAACATCAACAACAACCTTCACATGTTACATGTGTTGAAGTATGTTACTTCAGAATGATTTGTGTTGTGATGAAGTGTTTGGGTTGATGGAGTTGAACTATTTACAATGTCATATCATGCTATCTTCATCCAAAGGAACCTACATCAGAATAAGTCCTTTCTCAACAACATTAGAATGCAATTTTGATGTGCCTTCAAAAGCATACCAATTTTATTCTTCAAAATGAAAAACTTCAAAACTAATCCAAAATCTAACAAGTTATGTACAACTGACACATTTCTACTTCTTTAAGAATTTTTTTCACAGCTAAGGGCCCTACATCCAACAACTATTTTATTGGGGAGTTTTTGGACTTAAAAGCAGCTTTTAAAGAGAGGAAAAAAAAGAGACCTAACTATCATAATTGCTTGTTAGGCCTATGGGGTCTATAAAACTATGAGAGAACAACTGCGGAAGATGAGAAAGAAGGTAAGAGACAACCTACATGGTGCAAAAATGAAGTTCACATCCTTTCCAACGTCCATGATATTTCTATGAGCAAAAAGGAAGAAAATAGAGTGAAATACAACCAGAGCATCAATGAAGATCCAACCCATAAGTTTGTTTTGCTATAAAATCCCCTCAAAACATATTCTCATTGTATGTAATATGCATGTATCCTAAATTAACCATGTAGATTAAGTTTGATTGAAAGAGAAGAGATAGGGAGAACCCATGAAAGGTGGGTGGCTTAAAGAGAGCATCTAAGATTGTAGTCTAAAGATTATAGAATAAATAATACTTGGATTGTCTCTCCCACGACCAAATGCAATGTCATGATAGAGATGGGTTGCTTCCCAAGAGTGAGGAGAGTTTTGTGGAGAGGAACATCTAGTGAGAGGTGAAGGTTGTCTCCCAAGAACTGAGGTGGTTCTATGGTGACAAGTGTTTCCTTCTAGGAATTGAATCACTCTATGGATTAAGCCTACCTGAAGAGGCGAAGAATACTTGGTTTGTCTTTCGCATTACCAAGTAGATGTCATGGTTAAATGGGTGATCTCTAAGCGAAGACTAGGTGTGGTGTTGTGATGAGAAGATGTTGAAAGTCCAGTGGCGGCTAAAAAGGAATGTCCATTGAGGGTTGGCAATGAAAGCCCAGCAAAGATGCCGGAAGTTGTAAAAATTGAGTGGTTGACTGATGCAGCATGTTTTTGGTTGTGTTAGTGGAAATCTCATCATTTTGTGTGAAGATTGGGTGTGACCCAAGGTTGGGGTGAACAAGTATAAAAATCCTTATGTTTAGTCACCTCTTGCCTTCCTTTTACATTATTCTATTTATTGTATTAAATATTACATTTGTATCAGAGTGCGTACATAAGAAGGTTTTCATTAAACATAAAAATATTTTTGTGCATGAAAAGATGGAAACAACATTCTAAGTAATGTCTTTCTTAGTATAACATTCTGAACAACATTCTGAGTATTGCATTAACATGGCTTAACATGAGTTTTTCATAATAACAGTATCTGAGAAATGATTTTATTTAAGTAATGATCTTTTGAATATGAGAAAATGTGCATTGACATTAGGTTCACATAATCATATCAAACATTTAAAAATGAATGTTGTGACTAACCACTTAGAAAGCTTAGTTGTCTAAATGTTTGAACCTAAATGTAAAAGCTTTCTAAACACCAATGTAATCTTAAGTAAGAGTTAAGATAGGTCAAAGTTTCAGGAAAAGTTGCCAAAGTATTTTCAAAAGCATATTAAAAAAATAGTTTCTTTATTAAATTAAATCAAAATCATAACTTTAATAGTTATGTAACAAAGGTAGGTTGTTACAGTAAGAGTATATGGAGGCTTCAGTATAGATAGAATATTAGGTTGGTTGTTAAGTGCCAAATTTAGACACTCTTAAGGTATTGTGTAGGGCACTTTTCTTGCTCTTTCTTATATATAGAAGGTTGCTTTGACTTCAATTGTGTTGTTTTTATTATTTATTAATTCTTGCATAATATTTTGATTTCTTGGCTAATTTTTAGTAATTTATTCCATCTTTTTGTAGATAAAAGGTCTGAAATGGAAGAAGTATCTTGGAGACCAACTTTGGAGTATTGAAGCTCTAAATGGATCAACTTGGACAACAAAAAAATAAAAAAGAATGAAAATTGACATTTTTCCAAGTTAGAATCCATGGCTGAGCGAGTCTACACTCAAAATGGAAATGTTGCCTTTTGTATTTTTAAGCCTCACTTGCAAATATATTTTGATCTCCCCTTTATTTTGTAGAATCATTGTACCAGTTGCAAGTTTTTGTATTGTTGTATTGAGGGAGAGAAAACTCTCACGTTTTCATATGTTCTTTAACCATTACCTACCTTTCCACGTGTAAATTCGAGCTACTCATCTCCATGAGTGGATGATTTCCATTGTTGTATGGGGTAAATGTAGCCATGTTTGAACTCTCATGTATCTTTCGATATATATATATATATATATATATATATATATATATATATATATATATATATATATATGTCACATATTTATGTTCTATGTTAGCATTTTATGTCTTTTCTTAATGCTTGTTGTGGATTGGCCACCCATTGCATGATTTTGGGATGTAAATGATATTGAGAATCACTTTTATTATCTTTAACTAAACAAAATTTCCATGTGACTTCTTTCCTAGGAATGGAACTGAGTTTGTTGGTAATCTTATGGTCACAATGCTTAAGGTTGATGCCTTCGTTAAGTTTTTTAGGGATCTTGACTTAGGGGAGGTATCTAAGTCTCTTTCTACTTGAGGAATTAGGATTAAGAAAACTTTTATTGACTGATTTTAACATAAAAGCATCAATGAAGTATGTATGGCACAATAAGGCATGAATAATGAAGATTTGGTGAAATCTACCCCTACAACAGCTTCTACAATTTGTGTAACATCTTTATAATTGTGTGTTTCTTGTTTTAAAATCGCATAAAAACATCTACTTTCCTGTATTCTTACTTGATTTGTTTTTTATTTCACACATCCACCTTGAAGTTCAATTTTTTAGTCTTTTCTTGCATTAATTTTAAGCCTAAGTTAATAGTTCGCTGCATTACTTATGTTGCACAAGTCTTTTGGGAAATGATATCTGGACTTACCCATTGTATTACTTGTTTGATTAATGCACTTGCCAAAATACCATTAACATGGAATAAAATATATGTTTTAGACATGTTTGTGAATGGAGAAATAAAAAAAAATGCTTTGCTAGGGTACCCAGTGAGCTATCTTCAGAGGAGAAGGACTTGGTAGACATAAGTAATAAAAATATCAAAGGAGGGGAAGATATAGTGTTCTCAAGGGAGTCATCAAAACTTATTTCTTATGAGGATGTTATTGATATGAATGAAGAGACCAAGCTTTATTTTGAAGTTGTTTCTAATAGTAAGGAACTTTGCTTTTCTAAAGGGAATAGTATGGATATAAAAGATGACTTAGACACTGATGATGAGGAAGAGGAGGAAGAAGAAGGGATAACTATTCAAGAGAGGAAGTTTAGAGAGTGTGAATGTACTACATTAATACTTTTGGAGAACGAGCAAAGAAGGATTAGGAGACCATGGTTAACTGTTGTTATAGTGAAGTTGCTTGGACGAAAAATATGGTTTAAAGCCCTAGAATCAAGGTTGAAGCAAATGTGGGTCAAGAAAGGGGTTATCCATGTTATCGACTTGGGTAATGACTTCTTGGCTTAATTTACAAATAAGGAGGACAAACACAAAGCCATGACTGAAGGCCTGACCATTATTTGGTAGTGAAAGAATGAAGTCCAAACTTTCACCCAAATATTGAAGCTATAGAGAAGGTGGTTGTCTAGGTAAGGTTTTCTAGCCTTCCCATTGAATACTATGATGCAAGGTTTTACATGCTCTTGGAGATAGGATTGGATGCACAGTTAGGGTTGATAAGAACATTTATTCTCTAGAGGCAAGGAAATATGCTAGACTATGTGTTAAGGTAGATCTAACTAAACATTTCCTTGCTTTATTTGAAATTAACCAAAGGTACTATAAAATTGAGTATGGAGCATTACATTTGTTGTGCCTTTTTTGTGGGAAATTTGGGCACTATGTAAAAGGTTGTCCTAAAAAGGATAGAGTTCAAGGTTGGATTGGAAATAAAATTGGTGCTAGTGAAGAAAATCAGGGTCAACAAGATGAATCTATTTGGTGCTAGTGAAGAAAATCAAGGTCAACAAGATGAATCTGTGAAAAATCCATAAAGACCTAAGAGAGGTAAGGAGAAAAAGAACAATAAGGGGTGGGTGCAAAATATGCAAGTTTCCAGATTTGAGGTCTTTAGTAGGCAAAATAAGGATAATGGGAGCAAGAATGTGTTTGGTGTCACAGAAGCCTATATGGTGAATACCAGCAAGAGTAAAAAATCCTTTAAGGTTGTCAAGTCCAATCAATCTTTGCCTATCCTAAGGAAAACAAATCACATGAAAGGTTCTAGTGAGAAGAAAAAATGTACAACCAACTAAGAAAATAATTGTATCCGGAGCTGCAAACATTAATGTGGGAAACATAAAAGCCTTGAAAGGTCAATTGCTAAATGATAAGGTTATTAGCAGAGACAAATTAAAGGAGCACGAGCATCAATGTGGGTCTTTTATTGAAAGGTTACATGAAGGCAATAGAGTTATTACGGAAGTGGCCATGTATAAGTACCATGCTTCTTTGAATCATTAACCTAGACCTTTTGATATAGGCCATGGGGTCCAAGAAGGAGATTCTGTCTTGAGATATGGTTGCTAGTCAACTATGGAAAAGCAACAAACATATGATATAAAGTGTGTCTTAGAGACTCCACCCTTTATGGGTGGTCAAATCTAAGGGTTTTGTCTTTTTTTTTTTATCATAAATCAAAATAATAAGATAATGGTATGGAACTCTGGGGTGGGGGGAGGGGTGATGCAATCCTACCCCGCAAGGGTATTGGATAGAAGACTCCAAGTAGATTGGGCCAGAGATGCAAGAGAAGGCCCTAGGGTTCTTATGAGTCTTAGGGTAGATTTTGGGCCAATGGGCTAAGTACGAGCCCACTTATCTTTGTAAATATTAGATTAAGGTTTCATTATTTTTGGGCCTTGTATTTAGGGCTCCATAATGTAGGTAGGGTACCTTAGAAATATAGAATTTTTCAGCCCTTGTATTTTAGGGCACCTAGACTAGTTTTTGTATTAGGGGTAGTTTTGTAATTTCACATGCACTAAGTGAATATTTGATGTGTGTGGTTGGAAATAAATTTAATTGAATTGGTAGAAGCCCAATCCACAAATCAAGCTTTGTCCGTAAAAGTCACTTAAAACCATTTTCAGGTCCAACGCCTTAAACGGTCCTCTTTGCTTTTATCAGTTATTATGGACCGTTCAAAAGGATAAAATCAACACACAACTTTATCTCTTTTGCAAGAACTATGTAGGTCTGAGTTTCTCATCACAAATCGAGGATACGTAGGAGCAAAAGCCCCGCTTTTGTCGACCACCCCAAGAGATCGTTAATGGTCCAACGCCTTAACGTTTCTCTCCTTTCAAAAACCAAGAGATCGTTAATGGTCCAACGCCTTAAACGTTTCTCTCCTTTCAAAACCAAGAGATCGTTAATGGTCCAACGCCTTAAGGGCTCTCCCCTTTTCAAAAATCAAAAGATCGTTTAAAGGTCCAATTCCTTAAACGACTTTTGTTCAGTCAAAATATATCTTGCAAAAAAAGATAAAAACAACTTAACCAATGTTCAATTCTTAAAGAATTACGTAGGTCTGATTTCCTCATTGCAATTGAGGATACGTAGGAGCAAGGGAAACACCCTTGTCGACCATAAAAAGATAAAAAAATACAAAAGGCCCACAAAAAAGTAAAAATACATAAAAAGCATAAAAATACAAAAACATAAGAAAGGGGGAAAGTAAAACAGTTTGAAGTCATGATATTGCACGTTTAATTAAAGGTTATCGTCCCTTGTGATGGGCGCGTGGGGTGCTAATACCTTCTACACACGTAAATACAACTCCCGAACCTTTCACACTTAAAGTTCGTAGATCACATCTTGTTTTTTCGACATTTTCCTCGAATAAAAGTTGGTGGCGACACCGCGCATTTTCCTCCCATGGAAGACGCATCCATGAGCCCCTGCGTCGCCCTCCCGCCGAAGGGTAGGTTGCGACAGGGTGCCAGTAAAAGACTTTAATGATATTGTTAGTGTTGATGAGAAGAAAGGAGGTGTTATTGTCTCTGATAGGAAGTGTAAAATCTTTAGAGATAAAATTTGTGATAATGACGATGGACTTAGGGTAAGTTAGTTATTGCTTCACATGGAAGGGTTCTCTTTTCAGTGGCTAACAACGTATCTATAAGAGGTTGCATCGTGCTCCTTGTACCCTTAATTGGCTTTTGTCTCATCCAACAACGATTGTGAAAGTGCTTCCTCGATGGATTTTTTTTCTGATCACCATCCCTTACTTGTGTCCTTGAATAATGGTCATCAACTCTCTAATAATAGGTTGTTTAGGTTTAAATGTGCCTAGATCATACATAATTCTTTTCAAGAGTTTATGGAAAAGAATTGGAGGGCTGATTGTGATTTGATTCAGAATGTAGCTAACCTAGAACCAACTATGGTTAACTGGAAACATAATGTTTTTGGTAGCATTGGTGTTAACAAGAAAAATCTCTTGGTAAGATTAGGTGGTACTTAGTGGTGTTTGTATGAGGGTCATGGAAAACCTTTTCTTCATAAGCTTGAGAGAAGGCTTTAGGATCAGCTTGACATGGTTTTGCAGCAAATGGAAATTGCTTGGTTCCAGAGATCAAGGACTAAATGGCTTTATGATGGTAACCATAAAACACGATATTATCACTTGAAAGCCATTTAGAGTAGAAAGAAGAAAGACGTTCTTATCTTGCATAATGAAAATGGGGATTGAGTGGACGATGGTGATGTAATTCATAAAATGGTAAATTCCTAATATAAGAAGCATTTCTATGAAGATAATTTGGTGCATGGTGAATATTCTACTAGGTACTCTTTTCCTCTTTTCTTGCAAGAGGAGGTTAAGGCTCTTTAAGCTCTCCTTTATAACAATGAGGTTCAACCTGCTTTGTTTGACATGAGCCCTTGGAAATCCCCTGGGCCATATGGCTTTCCAATGGGTTTCTATCAAATCCATTCATCTTTCTTCCAGGGTATGAAGTAGTTTTGGAATTCGTTGGATGAGGTTGTCACCATTAACCAAATAGATATTTGCTTGATTCCCAAAGTGAATAACCCAGAGTTTGTGAATAAGTTTAGACCTATCTATCTTTGAAACGCTTCTTACAAAGTCTTGACTAAGATGGTAATCAATAGACTTAAGTCTCTTATGCCTAGAGTTTCTCCCCCTATCAAGTTGGTTTCATTCCCTCCCGAAGCATAGATGATAAATCATTATTACGCAGGAAATGCTTCATTCCATGAACAAGATGAGAGGTAAAGAAGATTTCTTTGTTGTTAAGGTGGATCTTGCTAAATCTTACGATCATATGAGTTGGAAATTTGTCAATTAAGTTATTTTAGAAGTTGGTTTACCTCAAAAGATTATTAAGATCATCATGAGTTGTATATCCTCTGTGGAAACTAATGTGTTATGGAGTGGGAATAGAATTTAGTTTTTTGCTCCTTAAAGGGGTTTAAGGTAGAGTGATCCTATGTCACCCTACCTTTTTTCCTTTTGTATGGAGAAGTTATCCCATCTTATATCTCAATCGGTTGATGATGGAAGTTGACTTCCCATGAGAGCTAGAAGGAATGGCTCTCTTATTTCTAATTTGATGTTTGTTGATGACCTTATTCTTTTTGGTCAAGCAAACATGAACCAAATGAAGGTTTTGTTGGAGGTTACGAAAAAATTTAGTAGGATGCCACGGCAAGGGATTAGCATGGACAAGACTAGCATTTTTTTTTCCTCCAAGAATGTCAACCACTAAGTTTTTGATGCTATTACTTAGCTATCTGGTTTTAGACTTGCCATTTCTTTAGGCAAGTATTTGGGAGTCTCCTTGCTGGGAAAATCTCTTAGGAAAGGTAACTTTAATTATTTAGTGGAGAAGATTGTGTCTAAGCTTGCTAGATGGAAAGCTTATGCTTTATCTCTTGTTGGGTGTATGACTTTGGCCAAGTCAGTGATTCAAGCCATCCTTGTTTATCCGATGATGACTATGCCTATTGATGTGTCATTATTTTCTCCTATTTCTTAACCCTTTTTGTCACCATTTTAATTACTGATTAGTCTTAATTGTCAAATTAATTATGCAGTTTTATCATTTGGGCCTACTTGACTAATTTTGTGTTTTTAATTTAATTTCAGGAGAATTATAAGCAATTGGACTTGAATCCGAAATTGGGCTTGGACTTGAAGAGAGAGGACAATTTTATTTTATCAAATCTTATCTTATCCAGATTTTATTTCATCTAGATTTTATTTCGTCCAGATTTTATTTCATCCAATCTTATCTTATCCTATCCAGATTTTATTTTATTTCGTTTATGGGCTTGGATTTAAAATAGATTTGTAAGCTTTGGGGCTGAGGACCTATACAACAGCACCAGGGTTTTAGTTTAGAGAGTTTTTTGGGAGGAGAATAATTCTAGGGTTTTAGAATTCTAGTTTTTACTGTTCATGCTCACTGTTCACGTAGAATAAAATTCATTTTCTACTTCAATCTACAATTTCGTTTTCTACTGATTAATGGAAGGCTAAGTCTCCAGTGTTGTTTTCTCTTGAGGATCAAGCACAACTCTCTTTGAGGTTTTGTTATTACTATTGAATTCTAATCAGTTTTTCCTCTTCACCAATTACTCTATATTTGTTGCTATTAATCCATGCATGCTTAGTGCTTGATTAATTGTCTCTGTGCTTAATTTACGTTCATGCTTAGTGATCAGTTTCGTTCATGATTAATTGGTGTATGTGTTGCTTAATCACATAACGACAGCCTTATGTTAATTTTCGCTTAGTAATTTAATTTAAGGTTGGATTAAGTGGTTGAACTGATTAAGGATAAATTTTTGTAACCTAGGATAAGAGACTTGCTTGTGAATCAAGGGGAAACAACATGTTTTAATTCTGTTATTTTCTAATTCAAATTTGCTTGATGTTTAATTACAAAAACAAACAACACCCCCCCCCCAAATTCGTTATTGTTTTATTACTATCTATTATGAATGTTGGTTGATCATTGCTCATTGGGAGACGACCTAGGATCACTTCCTAGATACTGCATTTTTAATGTTTATTTGATTCGGGTACGGCCTCGATCACCTATTCCCAAAGTTGTGTTGTATGAGATTAAAAAACATCAAAGATCTTTTATTTGGGGAGATACCATAGAGAAAAAATGGTGCATGCTTTTAGTTGGAAGATCATGACCCTTCCTAAGGATTATGGTGAAGCTTCTATATGTGATTTGACCCATATGAATAAAGCTTGCTTAATGAAGATGGGTTGGACTATTAGTGTCGAGAGCTAGAATTCCTTGTGGGTTGATGTTTTAAAGACAAGATAATCTTTCTTTGGATCTCTTGGTATTCAAAGTTGATGATTCTTCTTTGGATCTCTTGATGATTCTTCATGCATGTGTTGTTTGCATTGCTCTTCCCGCTGGTTTAGCGGTGGTTCCTACTTAGGGTTCCTATTTTGTTTTTGTTTTTTTTTTTGTGTGTTGTTTTCAGAAAACAAATATGTTTTGGCTCGGAGGGGGTAGCAAGGGATAAATTAGTGTTTGGGATGTTGAAATACGACCATGTGTCATTTCAAATCTTGACTAGATACTTTTGTAGTTTGCATTTTAGGACCAAACCTTTAATAAACACGCTCATGATTGTTTTTTCTTTTTATTTTTATATCACCCTAATTTTTGCCTAGGCCGCCCTTTTGGGTTTTTGACCTATCAGGTGAGAACTTCTGATCTATCCCTAGGTTTGCTGGAGGCTCATGCATGGTGCCTCTCATTGCCCCAATGTAGGGCTCTGAGGTATCTATTGATGTCTTTTGTCATGACCTTGTAGCAAGGAAAAAAAATGAAAGAAACTGTGCAGGTTCTTGAAAATGATTTTTCAAGGATGAGAAATATTTAAAGGATTTTCAATTAACAGGTTAAGTCAAATGACTCTTGTTCTTGACAACTCACTTTTCTCTCAAAAAGATAACTTTTAAGAATGATGAAATGAGGTCACATGAATGTTTGTACTTCTTATTTTGGTTTGAAACACAGTCAATCAACGTTTTTTTTTTTGAGGAAAATACAAGGCATGAGCAACTATATGTCAGGATCATGCATGAGTGAACATAACATGCTAATGATGAAAGTATAATGTATGCAATCGGCAGAATAAAAGCATGCTAAATAAAGATGTATGATAATGCAATGCATGAATATGATAAATGCATGAATGATATTACGATGCCATGAAGAGATGCATGATGTGATCAAGAAACAAGCCAGAGTGAGTTTGCCATGTGCTCCCCTAATTTAGGAACCTAATGGAAAGGATCCAAAAGTCCCCTTCTAGTGACAAATCCCAAGGGTGGTTTCATGTAACTTTATTGGCTTTTAGAGATATCATCCTCTTAGGTAATACCTTGTGGCGATAGGGACTATCAGCGATAATGCATCACTAAAAGAGGAAAATTCTAGATGAGGCTTCACTGTTATCAAGCGAGTCGGAGACCCAGCATGACCATAGATTGACCTCCACTTCTTATGGCTCACATAGACCCAGGTATAGGGCCTAATATCTCAACGTGTGTGCAAAGGTGTAGGTGCCATGTGTGCATAGAACAAAAATATTTCTAACCACAAATGTAATAGATAGATAGACACACACCAAACACAATAACATAGCAAAGTTTATATACAAATATGGACAAAACAAAAGAGAAAAGAGAAAAGGGAGCATAAATAAAAAAGAAATCACGATAAAACATTGCACACTGATTGAATGGCTTAACTCTCTAACAGTCCCCAGCAGAGTCGCCACCTGTCGCAACCTACCCTTCAACGAGAGTGCGGGCGAAAAGCCAAAGGAGTGTCTTCCAAAAGAGAAAACGTGCAGGATTCGCCACCAACGTTTATTCGAGGAAAACACTAGAAAAATCAAAAAGAGGGTCTGCGAATTTTGAAAAGAAGGATTCAGGAGTTGTTTACGCAAGGGGAAGGTATTAGCACCCCATGTGTCCGTCACAAGGGACAACAGACTGTAATCGAGTGTGCATAACGTGACTTCAAAATTATTTATTTTTCCTTTTTATATTTTTTATTTTTTTGGGGTCAACAAGGGTGTTGCCCTTACTCCTACGTATCCTCAGGTGCGATAAGGAATTCAGACCTACATAGTTCTTTAAGTCTGAATGTTAGTGAGTTAAATTGATTTTTATGTTTTTGAAAGATTCATTTTAATTGCAAACAAAAAGTCGTTTAAGGCGTTGGACCTTGAAATGATGTTTTAAACTTTGGAAAGCAGAGAGAATCATTAAGGCGTTGGACCTTGAAACTATCTTTTAAATTTGAAAATAGGAGAGAATCGTTAAGGCGTTGGACCTTGAAATGATCTCAAGTGATTTTTTTGATAAAAAGAAGTTAGTTATGAGTTGGTTTTATCTTGGTTTTGTTTATTAACTTTCGATCTCTTTAAAGACAACTTTACAACACTAGTGATCGGTTAAGATTGAAATTTACAAAGAAAACAAGATCACCGATGATAGATGGAGATGATGAATGTGCATAAAACACAAGGGGGACCCCTAAGGGTGCATAGATCACATTCAAATATCAAAAGCAAAACTAACCAACGGTCACTTGAAGAACACCGAACAAGGAACGATGTAGGCTTCGATCACGGTCGCGATTCGGTAGCGCCTCAGCTTCATTTCCTTTTCTTTCTTCTTCTTCTCTCTCAATTCTCTCAATATCCTTCAATGCTAAACCTTGGAACCCTTCCCTCAGCCTCCTTCACCCCTATTTATAGCCAAAAATGGTATTTGGTGGACCTGCAACTCGCCCAGGCGAGCTGAGACTTATCCATGAAGTAATTGGCTCGCCCTGGTGAGCTGGTTACTTAACATAGGCGAGCTAGGGTCCAGGAAACTCAATAAAAGACCCTTTTGTCCCTCCTTTTTGGTATTTTTCGCATTCTTGATCAAAACACTGAATGATCATTTATTTCGCACTATAACTAACATTTAACACTGTAAGTCGACTATCAAGGATCAAAAGATCAATGAATGATAGTTCTCGGACAAAATTAGGGTATGATAGCTGGTACTCTAATATATCTTAGAACTTTAAAAGTTGAGTGTTCTTTTGCAAAAAAAAAAGTCATAGTTGGTTAAGTGTCACTATTCAACCACCTTCTAGTGACCTTTTGATCCACATCAACCTCCACCTATTGTAGATAATGTGTCTTGAGATTCAAATTGTTCCAATCTTTTTACCACTTGATTTTTGCTCCCAAAATCAACTTCCACCAACAACATATGTAATGAGTTTAATTGTATGTACTTTTTTGGGAATAATAGAAATGTACTCTGTTTTTTTCTATTCCTGCCTAGTACACTAAATGTAGGGTGTTCTTTTGTAAAAAAGAAAAGAAAAGTGATAGTCGATTAAGTGTCATTATTCAACCACCTTCTAGTGACCTTTTGATCCACATCAACCACAACCTTATTTTAGATAATGTGTCTAAGACTCAAATTGTTCCAATCATTTTACCATTTGATTTTTGCTCCCAAAATCGGCTTCCACCAACAACATATGTAATATATGAGTTTAATTGTATGTACTTTTTTGGGAATAATAGAATTGTACTCTTTTTTTCTTGCAAACTAAATGTTAATGTTGGAAATGAAAATGTTAATGTTGGAACAACTATTATTGTAAGCTTTTAATTGAAAAATTTAGTAGAGTTAAATTAAGGACTTAAAAATAAAATTTTGAAAATTTCAAAGATCAAACATAAAAAATTATTTTGAAGGACTAAAATTAATGAGTCAATATCTAAAGGAACAAAATCACATTTAAACTTTTTTCTATCACATCCCTTTATATATTAATACTTACATTTTTGTTAAATGAAATAAGTGTATTTCCATAAAAAAAAAATAACACATTAATTTAAGTAACACAAACACATATTTTGTGTATATTTGAAACAATTTATTTATAAATTATTTAAATTTATTGTTATAAGCACTTTGTATATAATTGGACCATTTTTTTTTTGTCAAGAATAAGATTCTTAAGGAATATAATTCTTGAAAATATTATAAAATCTCTCAAAATATTATGTATATACTTAGAGAAAAGATTAAATGTTTCATTTTGTACAATGGTTTGTGATAGACTTAAGAATTAGTTTGTGAATAAATCAGCATCAACAAATTTTCTGATTTGTTTAGGTGTTTATAAAGCTTAGGTATAAGTTGTGTTAGAAGAGTAAGAGGCAACAAGAAAAAAAATACTTGTAACTTTTATAAAAGTTAGTAGAATTTGATGAGTTGTCAAGAACGAAATATAATCTCAATAGCAAAAAAAAAAAATTAATATAAATTTTTTTGTATCTTATTTCTTTGTTGCTTTAGTTTTAGTTGACAAAGAATTTGAATTTGATTTTAGTTTCTAAAAGGAGTCTTAACAAAATATAATATTATCGTGATTGTATCTATGTGTAAAAATCTTATTTTTTATTAATAAAACTTTATCAAACAATAATTTTCATGAAGACTAAAAATTGTAAAATTACAATTCAACTCCTTTTGTTGATGTGGTATTTGTTTTTACATATGTTTTCATTAAATTACCACAATATAGTTTAGCATTATTTTAATTAATTTAAAAAATATTTTTATTTATGAAAATATAAAAGAGTGTTTTTATTATTAATTTATAATTTTAAGAAAAAAAATATTTAATCGATATATTTTTTAAAATACATACAGACACGCAGTAACTTTTATTTTCAAACTATTTTTAAATATTAAAATGTAATTTATGTCAAATGGGTAGAGTGTTCTAAAGACAACTAAACTTGTAATTGTAAAATTTCTAGAAGGCATGCACCAAACATTTTGACCTGGAAAGAGGGAAAACTTTAATGGCTATAATGAGGTGACCTGTCGTGACCCATTACGACATCAAACAACACCACACCTTCTAGAAAAGCTGTGATATTTGAAAGGTTAATATAATAAGTGGATTTAATTCTACACGCAGGCACTAACATACCGTGTGAAAGTTCAATGATAAACGTACGTTTTAAACATGGTATATTAAGTTGGAAAAAAAAACTAGTCTTACTAATAGTATTTGAAAGGCACTAATTATTTTTTTTAAGAAATAATTACATTTATGAATTAAAAATATTAAACATTATAATTTTCAATAAAAACTTTTTACTCTTTTTTATTTCTTAAGGCTTAACAACCATATAAATAATTGATTCAACGTGTGACTTGTGAACCTTTGGGTCACATTTGCCATTTGGTATACACAAGGAATGTTTTCTTATTTTTAAAAAAACAGTGATATGGGAATAATTGTTTTTTTCTTTTATAGAAAATAATGAAAAACATTTCCTAGACATTAGAGATGACTAAGATTTTTTTTTCTATTACGAGAGATATGTTAGAATAATAATTTAGGGATGAAAATTTTCTATAATAATTTACTATAAATTTAGTAAACTTTATGTGGTAATTAACTTTTAAATATATTATTATTATTAGGAAAAAAACGTTTAATTAAATTTGTGTCAAGTAACGATTATGTGTAATGATTTTTGGGAGTTGTGTAATTCGATCCTTAAACAAAAATGATAGTTTTCAAATCATTTTATAAAGAAAAAAAACATAGGATCAAAATTCAAGTAGATGATAAGATCCAAATAAAAAATATTCTTATGCATATTGTTTAGATTTAAAATTGATATTATGTTATTTTTACGATTTTATTTAAAATTAAAAATATATTCTTTAAATTCGAAACGACTACGTGAAGCTACAAGTTAATCCATTTCCTCTCGTTTACGTTGATCTGCAGACTCAAGATTTAGCTAGGGTTTGGTTCGGGTCTCAAAAGCAGAAGAAAGGAGAAGGATATTTGGCGAGACGGTCAAGGAAGAGGTGGGTGGTTATGGTTCGGCTGCCAATAACTGAGCTAGCGTCGCGGCAGAACTAACACTTGCTTTCACGTTGCACCCTAGCGACTGTCTTTGTGTGTCTTCCCCTCTTCTTCTCCGCGGTGGCTCTTCATTGTAAATAGGGGTGGGAATAGGTCAGACCGGCCTACAGGGGCCTACGACCTGGCCTACATAAAGTCTGGCCTGAACTGGCCTATTTAATTAAAATGGTAGGCTCAGGCTTTTTTAAAAGTCTATTAAATTAAATAGACCAGGCTTAGGTTTATTAAAAAGTCTTATAAGCCTAATAGGTCGGCCTATATATATATATATATATATATATATATATATATATATATATATATATATATATATATATATATATATATATATATATATATTATTTTTTGGGTACCAATATATAATATTATTTTTTGGATACAATTAATTTTTTTTTAAACTATCAGACTTTGATTACACATTACTGCTCCATAACTTCTATTCCTATAATCAAAGACTTTAATTACAAATTAGGTGTGAGTTATGTGCCCTTTTATATTCTTCATTATTTTGATTGATTTTCCTTTTTCTTTAACTTTCCTATTATGTTCCTACTTCATAAAATATTAAATATTTATGGTGAAGAAGGCTTTTAAAAAGGCTATTAGGCCACACTAATGTTGGACAAGTGACCTCAGATATCTTAAGAATGGGGGGTTGAATTAAGATATTACAACTTATATCCCCAATTAAAAATTCTATTTAACTTTCTATTCAAGTTATAAATTCCCTTAATAATGAATTTCTCAAATATTGATTCAAATAGAACAATTTGAATATGAATATAAAACAATAATAAATAAAGGAGTTTAAGGGAATAGAAAATGCAAACTCAGATTTATACTGGTTCGGCCACACCCTTGTGCTTACGTCCAGTCCCCAAGCAACCCGCTTGAGAGTTCCACTATCTTGTAAATTCCTTTTACAAGTTCTAAACACACAAGGACAACTCTTCCTTTGTGTTTGAAATTCTTTCACAACAAGAGACCCTCGGTCTCTTAATCCCTTTTCAGAATGAAGAAGAAGAAAAGAAGAAATCTCTCTTCAAAGAGATAGATTGAACAATTTGAGCACTCAAATAATTCCTTATTGAATCACAAGTAATTTGGCCAAGGAATTTGTAAGAGGATAAAACGATTTTGCTTTATAAGAGGATAAGACCTTTTTGTTCTGAAAAACTCTTGGCAAATTCGTGTCTCAAGTCACATATATATAGGCCTTTGATAGTCATTCAAGAACCACACAAAAAGATGTGACTGTTGAGAATATTTTCTGAAAATCTGCTCTGGTAATCGATTACAGTATATATGTAATCGATTACAATCTTTAAAATTTGAATTAAAACGTTCAGAAACTGCTGGTAATCGATTATCATATATGTGTAATCGATTACACAGTGCAAATTTTGAATTCAAATTTTAATAGCTGTTGTAAATTAGTTTTGGCCACTGGTAATCGATTACATCTTCTAGTAATTGATTACCAGAGAGTAAATTTGTTGAAAAAGACTTTTTAACTTAATAATTCTTGGCCAAACTTTTTGCTACTTCAATTGGAATTCCCTTCCTATTTAATATACCCTTTCTAAGACTCTATAGACTGTCTTGATCATCCATCTTGAATATCTTTAATTTCTTTGTCTTGAATAAAGCTTTGAGACGCATGTGATCTTTTGGCATCATCAAAACATCGGCTTGATCCTTTGTCTACAATCTCCCCCTTTTTGATGATGACAATCCCTGAAATCAAGACAAACTATATACAAGATGATAGCACGTTCACACAACCCTTACTCCCCCTATCTTTTGGCATGTATGCCTAACTTTACTTAATGATAAATTTTTATTTTACTTAATGATAAATTTCTAATTGATTTCTAACCCAAGCTCTCTCAAGTTCTCTCCCCCTTTGGCAACATCAAAAAGAACTAAGCAACACAAACAAAATCCAAAAAAAGCCAAACATTAAACCAAAAAAAATCCATACATTGTCATAACCAACCAAAGCAAAATCCTGAAATAAAATAATAGTGCAAGAGTACGATAACTAGAGCAACAAAAAAGCCAAATACACGGCGATAAAACAAAGTACTAATAATACTTAATTACTAATAAGACTTAGTCATAATAATAACAATTAATCTAAGAGGATGATGGAGGCGGTGGTGGTGGATCAAAGCAAGTACGGATGAAGGAGACATCTTCTTCAACTTGTGTGAGGCGAATATCCATGCCGGCAAAGCGTGTATCCAATAAGTCGAAACGTTCACCAACATAAGAACGAAGACCTCGTAATTCAGTAAGGACTTCATTCAGGAGAGCTGAATCTTCACGCTGAGCAGGAGGTGAAGGAGTATGCTCATCTTAAGGAGGGAGTGTGTCTTTCTTCAGCCATTGACCATTCTGATCCTTACGGTAACCAAAGGAAGTCACAGCACCAGCACCAATTGCAAAGGAACGCTTGACTTGAACAAATGGCTCATCATCAAGCGGAATTTGAAAATGACGCAGAAATAAAGTTATCAACTGTGGATAAGGTAGAGGTGCATTGGCCCGTAATGCCTTATGCATTCGGTACCGAACCAAATGGGCCCAATCGATCTGACGACCGGTGAGAAAAGCCCACATCAGAATCAAATCCTCCTCAGAGGCTTGTGCTAAATTTGAAGACCGGGGAAGTAAAATTCTAACAATTATATAGTGCATGATGCGATTATCAAAAGTTAATGATCCGGCCAACAATCTACCGGTCATTTCAGCTTGATCATTGCAGACCATGCGGCGAGCATCATGACTAGAATAATCAAATTTCCAGTCATCAACAATGGTGCCCTCAAAAGGTGCACCTTGACTGGGTAAATGAGTTAAAGAAAAGAATAAGGACTGATCAATGATCATAGGAATACCATGCACCTCAGAGGAAATAATGTCATCCTGAATTTTCAAATTGCAGTAGAAGACCTTTACAAGTTCAGGATAATGTGGCAGTTTTAATGACATGAAATCAACAAGGCCAAAATTTTGAAACACTTGATAGCAATCAAACGTTTCATCATTAAAGAATTCTACATCTAGGTACTTAGGGTCTAAGATGATCCTAGAAGAAAATTGAGAGAGGTACCGTAGACGTTGATCATCGGAAGAAAACAATGTGGATGATCTTGGAGATGATAAAGATGGATGAATAGGTGCTGTGGATGCTTCAGATGGCCCGTGGCGGCGATGGGCAGCAGCAGCGGCGGTGGAGGATGATCCCTTTCTCTTCTTCGATGGCTCTGCCATTTGATGAAGTTTTAGTGGATTTTAATCGGTGGAAGTGAAAGAGGAGTGAAAAAGAGGAAGATTGGGCTTTACGGGACGTGATTTGGTGAAGAATTGAGTGAGATACGAAGATTTGAAGTTTTAGGTATGGAGGAGGCGTGAAAGGAGGCTGTGGCTACGCAACAGCTCTGATTTCGTGAGTATTTATAGACGAAGACGAATTGTAATCGATTACAAGGCTTGGTAATCGATTACTGGAGTAATGAGCCTTCTGGTAATCGATTACAGGATGTTGTAATCGATTACAGGCTGTCTGTTCTTGTGTAATCGATTACAATGGATGGTAATCGATTACCAGAACATAACTTAGACTAGTTTCTTAAAAAAATATCTATGTCTATGCTAAACACATCTAATATTATTAATCATCACTACTAATGCACTTGAATCAATCATTCAACTATAAAACACACAGGAATACATAAATTCTATCATAGTAACAAGAATTTAAACAAAATCAATCAAAGTAACATATAAACAATCAATCATAAGAATAAATTAAACTAACAAGAAAAATAAACTAAATTAAACAAAACAAGCGTCATACTTAATCAAAACACAATCAATCATTCATAAAAAAAATTACCTATCCAAATCAGTAAGGTCTAAAAGGCCTAATTCTCTTCTTATTGAAAAGAATATTTCCTTTGGGAGAGGTTTTGTAAAGATATCAGCAAGCTGATTCTTTGTATCAACAAACTCTAATATACAATCTCCCTTTAGGACATGATCTCTAAGAAAATGGTGCCTAATTTCTATATGTTTGGTTCTAGAGTGTTGAACAGGGTTTTTGGATAGATTTATGGCAGTAGTATTATCACACCTAATAGGTATACGATCAAGAAGGATACCATAGTCAGATAATTGTTGCTTCATCCATAAAATCTGTGCACAACAACTGCCGGCAAAAATATATTCCGCTTCAGCAGTGGATAAAGCAACACTGTTTTGTTTCTTACTATGCCATGAGACAAGAGCGGATCCAATGAATTGACAAGTTCCACTTGTGCTTTTTCTATCAGTTTTAGATCCGGCAAAGTCAGAATCAGAATATCCTATTAAGTTACATGTTGAGTTCTTAGGATACCACAATCCTAATTTTATTGTACCTAATAGATATCTCATGATTCTCTTAACTGCACTCAAATGTGATTGTTTGGGGTTGGATTGAAACCTAGCACACATGCATACACTAAACATAATATCAGGTCTACTAGCAGATAAATAGAGAAGAGATTCGATCATACCTCGATATTGTTTCATGTCTATAGATTGACCAGATTCATCTTTATCTAAGTAACAGCCAGAGCTCATCGGTGTAGCCATGTGTTTTGCACTTTCCATCCCAAATCTTTTGATCAATTCCTTGCAGTACTTGGTTTGATTGATGAATATACCTTCTTGAGTTTGCTTGATTTGTAATCCCAAGAAGTACTTTAGTTCTCCCATCATTGACATTTCAAATTCACTTTGCATATCAAGGGAAAACTCCTTGCACAATGAATCATTAGTAGATCCAAAAATTATATCATCAACATATATTTGAACCAACAAAATATCATTATGCTTTCTCTTTATGAACAATGTGGTATCCACTTTTCCTCTAGAAAATTCTTTTTCTAGGAGAAAATTACTTAAACGTTCATACCACGCCCTAGGGGCTTGTTTCAAACCATAAAAAGCCTTTTGCAATTTATAAACATGATTTGGTTTATCTGGGATTTCAAAGCCTGGGGGTTGTTCAACATATACTTCTTCTTGAATTAAACGAGCACTTTTAACATCCATTTGATAGAGCTTAAAATTCATTATGGATGCATATGCTAAGAGCATTCTAATGGCTTCTAATCTTGCAACTGGAGCATATGTTTCTTCATAGTCTATTCCCTCTTCTTGATTATACCCTTTTGCTACTAACCTAGCCTTATTTCTAATAATTATGCCATGTTCATCTAATTTATTTCTAAAAACCCATTTTGTTCCTATGACAGGATAATTTTCAGGTTTTTCTACTAGTTTCCACACATTGTTTCTTTCAAATTGATTCAGTTCTTCTTGCATGGCAATGATCCAGTTATCATCTACTATGGCTTCTTTTATATTTTTAGGTTCAATCATAGATACAAAAGCCATATTATTGCATAAATCTTTAAGAGAATGTCTAGTTGTTACC
The DNA here is from genome assembly GCF_004193775.1 of Glycine soja. Classification (NCBI taxonomy): domain Eukaryota; kingdom Viridiplantae; phylum Streptophyta; class Magnoliopsida; order Fabales; family Fabaceae; genus Glycine; species Glycine soja. The sequence goes on from NC_041019.1 coordinate 21,722,561, forward strand.
CCTTTTGATATATCACCAATAATGTTGTCGAGGGGATGATCTCTTGAGGCTTTCCATTCTCTTGTAAGTTCATTATTTGTTCTAACTCCATTATCTTGAGAATCTTCATTGCTTCCTTCATCTTTTTCTTTAGAGTCATTTCCATGAATATGTGTATCTTCTAAGGAATCTGAAATATCATCTAAAAAATCCTTCCTTGGAAGAATGGCATTAGACTCATCAAAGGAAACATGTATAAACTCTTCAATTGTCATTGTTCTTTTATTATATATTCTATAAGCTTTACTATGCAGAGAATATCCAAGGAAAATACCTTCATCTGACTTAGCATCAAATTTTCCTAAGTTATCTTTTCCATTATTCAATACAAAACATTTACAACCAAAGATATGAAGATGTGAGATGTTTGGTTTTCTGCCATTGAACAATTCATATGGAGTTTTCTTTAAAATGGGTCTTATTAAAGCCCTATTTAAAATGTAGCATGCAGTGTTAACGGCTTCAGCCCAAAAGTATTTTGGAAGAGGAGTATCATTTAATAATGTTCTAGCAATCTCTTCCAAAGATCTATTTTTCCTTTCAACAACACCATTTTGTTGAGGGGTTCTTGGTGCAGAAAAGTTATGCTCCATCCCATGCTTATCACAAAATAATTCAAATTCTTTATTTTCAAACTCACCCCCATGATCACTCCTAATAGATATAATCTTGAGATTTTTCTTATTTTGAATGATTTTTGCAAGTTTTCTAAATGCTTGGAATGCATCATTCTTATGAGTGATAAAAAGAGTCCATGTGTATCTAGAATAATCATCAACTATAATAAGAGCATAGTAACTTCCTCCAAAACTCATGATTCTGGAAGGACCAAACAAATCCATATGTAGTAATTGTAAGGGTTGAGTAGTTGAAACAATGTTTTTAGATTTGAAAGAAACTCTAGTTTGTTTTCCCTTTTGACAAGCATCACATAGCCTATCTTTTTCAAATCTTAGTTTTGGCAAACCAACAACTAAATCTTTTGATATTAATCTATTTAAGTGTTCTATGTTTATATGTGCAATCCGTTTATGCCATAACCATGGATCATCATCTTTACTAAGAAAACATTGATTATTATCTAGTTTTTGACTTAAGTCTATCATGTAAACATTGTTGACTCTAAACCCTATATGCTTTATATTCGTATCATGTTTATGTTCAATGACACACTTTTGAGAATCAAATGATACCAGATAGCCTTTGTCACATAATTGACTCACACTAAGCAGACTATGTTTAAGACCTTCAACAAGTAGAACATTTTCAATGGAGGTTGAAGAATTTTTACTTATTTTTCCAACTCCAAGAATTCTACCTTTGTTGTTGTCACCATAAGTTACATGTCCGCTTTTCTTGGGAGAGATATGTGTGAATTTTGATTCGTCTCCCGTCATATGTTTTGAGCATCCGCTATCTATGTACCACTTTTTCCTCAAGGGTTCCTACAAAATCAAGTTTGTAACTTAGGTACCCAAACTTTATTGGGTCCTTGTGTGTTAGTATTAATAACAGATCCTTTTGGGACCCAAATCATTTTAATATTGTTACAATTTCTTCTAAAATAGCATGTAGATGTGCCATGCCCTTTTCTTCCACAGTAAAAACATGTGATAAAACTAGAATTATATTTTTGTGTGGAAGTATAGAAGTTTTTATGAAATTTTTGTTGCTTTTCAGATTTATATCCTAGACCAACCTTATTGGAGACATGTCTTTGTTTTCCTAAAATGACATCTAAATTATTTTTACTATAAGAGAATTTTGCAAGTGAGTTTTTCAACTCTTTGATTTCTTTTTCATACTTTTTACAACAACTACAAGAATCTGACATTTTATTGTCAGAAATAGTAGAGATATGAACTTTTTCATTTGGTTTAGAAATAGAGACTTCATTTCTAAGATGATCTAATTCTTTGTTTAATTTTAAAATTTCATTTTCTAAATTTGAAATAGTTTTCTTTGAAGATGAAACTAACTTTGCAAGTTTAATTGACTCTTTATGCAAATCAGCAAATGCATCTTGCAATTCATCAAAAGAAATAGATAAATTGTTTGAAGATGTTACCTCTTCATCACTTTCATAACTTTTTTCCATAAGGCAGAGGTTTATTTCTTCATTTTCTGAATCTTCAGAAGATTCCATATCGTTTTCATCCCATGTAATGTATGCTTTCTTCAATTTCTTTTTATTAATATTTTTCTTTTCAGACTTCTCCATCTTTTTCTTGAAGATGGGACAATCAACCCTCAGATGTCCAGGTTGATTGCACTCAAAGCATTTTAGTGTAGAGGATGAAGTTTTTGTCCTTCTTTTAGGTTTAAAATTAGGTCGCTTTTGATTTCCTCTGACTCTCAGGAACTTGTTGAATCTTTTTACAAAAAGACTGATATCTTCATCATTATTCAAGTCAATTGAATCTTCTTTATCACTGTCTTCTTGGATTGTAGATGAGGCTTTAAGAGCGATTCCCTTCTTCTTCTTATCAGTTTCTTCATGCTGATTTAATCTTAGTAATTCCATTTCATGCTCCTGCAATTTTCCAAATTTTGTGATGGTTGTTACCTTTGGTTGCCATTGTCTATTAAGACATCTTAAAACTTTATTTACTAGATCTTCATTTTGAAAAGTTTTTCCTAGAGATGCAAGATGATTAACTATGTGTGTGAACCTCTTTTGCATGTCTTGTATACTTTCATTTACATTCATCCTAAAAAGTTCATATTCACGAGTTAAAGTGTTTATCCTAGATCTTTTAACATCTATTGTGCCTTCATGTGTTACTTGTAGTGTATCCCACATATCCTTAGCACTTTTACAATTTGAAACCCTAAAGTATTCATCTATTCATAAGGCAGATGTAATAATATTTTTGGCCTTTAAATTATATTGTACTAATCTTCTTTCTTCCTCAGTCCAATCTGCTCTAGGTTTTTCTATTGTTGCACTTCCGGCTATTATAGAGGGAACATAAGGTCCTTGTTCTATGGCTTCCCAAATATTTAAATCTATTGCCTCTATAAAGATTTGCATGCGGGTTTTCCAATAGTGGTAACCCACTCCATTAAAGATGGGAGGTCTGTTTATATAATTTCCCTCGGGAAACAAGTAGTTTGATGAGGCCATAATTCTTGAAGCTTCTAAACTTTATACAAGAATGAAGCTCTGATACCACTTGTTGGACAAGTGGCCTCAGATATCTTAAGAAGGGGGGGGGGTTGAATTAAGATATTACAACTTATTTCCCCAATTAAAAATTCTATTTAACTTTCTATTCAAGTTATAAATTCCCTTAATAATGAATTTCTTAAATATTGATTCAAATAGAACAATTTGAATATGATTTGAATATGAATATAAAACAATAATAAATAAAGGAGTTTAAGGGAAGAGAAAATGCAAACTCAGATTTATATTGGTTCGGCCACACCCTTGTGCCTACGTCCAGTCCCCAAGCAACTCGCTTGGGAGTTCCACTATCTTGTAAATTCCTTTTACAAGTTCTAAACACACAAGGACAACTCTTCCTTTGTGTTTGAAATTCTTTCACAATAAGAGACCCTCGGTCTCTTAATCCCTTTTCAGAATGAAGAAGAAGAAAAGAAGAAATCTCTCTTCAAAGAGATAGATTGAACAATTTGAGCACTCAAATAATTCCTTATTGAATCACAAGTAATTTGGCCAAGGAATTTGTAAGAGGATAAAATGATTTTGCTTTATAAGAGGATAAGACCTTTTTGTTCTGAAAAACTCTTGGCAAATTCATGTCTCAAGTCACACATATATAGGCCTTTGATAGTCATTCAAGAACCACACAAAAAGATGTGACTGTTGAGAATATTTTCTAAAAATCTGCTCTGGTAATCGATTACAGTATATATGTAATCGATTACAATCTTTAAAATTTGAATTAAAACGTTCAGAAACTGCTGGTAATCGATTACACAGTGCAAATTTTGAATTCAAATTTTAATAGCTGTTGTAAATTAGTTTTGGCCACTGGTAATCGATTACCAGAGAGTAAATTTGTTGAAAAAGACATTTTAACTTAATAATTCTTGGCCAAACTTTTTGCTACTTCAATTGGAATTCCCTTCCTATTTAATATACCCTTTCTAAGACTCTATAGACTGTCTTGATCATCCATCTTGAATATCTTTAATTTCTTTATCTTGAATAAAGCTTTGAGATGCATGTGATCTTTTGGCATCATCAAAACATCGGCTTGATCCTTTGTCTACAACTAAGCTTTTAAAAAGGTCAGCCCGAGTCAAAATAAAAGTCTTTAATAGGTTATAGGCCAGACTCAGGCCTCAAAGATTCATCATAGGCTAGGCTCAGGTCTTTCAAAGCCTGACCTGACCTGACCTATTCTCATCCCTAATTGTAAACACAAGGAAAAAGAGTTTGGTTGCAAGGGTACATTTGGAAAGGAAAGTTTTTAAAAGATTAAATTAAATGAATATTTTATTATTAAAACAGTTGTAGGTGTCAACTTTATATTATTCGGGGGAGTAGTCGACTATTTTTGTTCGGAACCTTTAGCATTTGTCTTTTAAATGGTTGAAATTTATTTGGCAATTAAGAAAAACGAATCATCCATTAATATTTGTGGCAATCAACCCTCCTATTTAGAATCTTGCGCCTCTTTCTCCCTGAATTATGATCTTCGGATGATAAAATTAGGAAGAAGGGATGGTTTTAATTGTCATTTAAATGTGATTAATAAGGCAATGAATATGGACATAATATATTGTACTTCAAAACAGGGACGGACTTAGGGGGCAAGGCCCCTTCCCTCTCCCTCAAGAGTCAAGATCCTATATATATACTTGAGAAAAAAGAAAAAATATTGATAGAAAAAATGGATAACAAAAATAGAGTATAAAGTTAATGTTTGTTTTATTTTTTTTAGTAGATTTTATCTCTAATTTTACACATAAAATTAATAATAAATATTTTTATGAATTTTTTTATTTATTAAAAGTTGAATTTTAAATAATTATGTAAAAAAATAAATCGATCACCCCTCTCTCCTTTGATGTATTCTTGGATCTACCCTTGCTACCAAATAAGACACAAAGTCTTGAAACCAGTTATTTTCTAAGTATACAAGTTCGAAAAGTCCAACTCATTAAATTATGATGATTTGATAGAAAATCGATATACTATTTTTGAAACTACTTGGTGGTTTGTATTCAGGGTTAGTCTATCTGATTACGTCTGTACCTACAAATCATAAAACCCGCTTGTGAAACCTGTAATTTAACCATGCTCTATTTTACTGAGCCCACAATCACACCATTGTGCTAAACAGATTAGTTCGCAATCACAAAAAAAAAAAAAGTATAAAAAACTAAATTTTAAATTCTAAAATTTAATCCATTTTTAAAACCATGTTAAAAATAATTATAAAAAATAAATTAAGTATTATGTCCGTTGCGAAAGTTACATAAAAAATTGTCTAAAATAAAAACAATGAATAAAAAAAGAGAAACTAATAGTAAATAAAAGAAAGAGATAACAATTGCCAAAAATAAAAGAAATAAACTCAAAACAAACAATTTTAAAACATTTTCAAATGCAACTTTTAAAACATAATGCGTTTGGCAAAAATAGAGTTGAAGTTATTTTTAAGTTATTTTTCAAACACTTTTACACTTATTTTTAAAACTAATAAAAAAGGTTTTGTTAATTTAGTTTAATTTTAAATAAAAAAACATACATTCTTCACATTCAACAACTGCACTTTTGTTGCTAAAACTGTGAAGTATTTCAAGTCTAAATTTTCACCTATATAAAATACACATTTTCCACGTTTAACAACTACACTTTTACTCAATCAACTTTTGCACCTCTAGAAAGTATTTAATTTCTCAAGTATTTCAAGTCTAAATTCAAATTGTATCACTGAAATTGCTTTTTTTAAAAAAATTAAGGCATTTGCAAGTTACCCATGAAGCCCGCGGTCAAGTGTGTTTAATCCACGAGTTAAACAAGTTGGGTTATAAAGCCCACAGTTTGAATGGACTAAAAAAATGTCCATATATCGTACGGTGATGCTAGGTGTACCAGCATTACTGATTGTGCACCCACCAATTTTTTTAATTCCCAAAATGCCCCTGGTGTCTTCTTCCTTTTGAAGTTGGTTGCAGTGTTATTTTTTCTCTTACGCCTCCATTGTTTTTTTCTTCACTTTCTCCCTCTGTTGTTGGTTCGTGTTGATATTTCATTGTTGAGAGAGTTGCCACTTGGGTCGAGGTGAAAGTGTTACGGGTCGATGGTGATTGTTGCGGTGGTTGTTTCGTTGTCATCGGCATTTAAGGTAGGCCATTTTTCTGCATTTTGTTTGGTGTGCATGAGTTAATTCGTATGTGTAAGTTATAAGTAGGGATCAAGTTGATAAAGCAAGTTGCACCTGAAGGGATTCTCCCTCATGGAATTCATGTATCACAAACGGTAAGGCGATTGTTTTTTTTTTTTACAACTAGGTCCTTTTGAGTATTCAGACAAAGTTATCAAATTTAAAATTATTGAGCTGAAAACTAACAATGACGTGTTGAAGGTCTTAGTACAGTCTAACTATTGGAAACAATTTGGGCCAATAGAAATTTTAGCTGTTTTTACTAAACAAGTTATGCAAATCGAAGACGACATGCCTATGTCGCTACAGGATTGAATGCAAGTTTTATTTCCTAATTTTTCATGCAAATTTTACTTCTTTCCAACATGTTAAAGTGAATGTAATGTTTGAATTTGAGAAAAAAAATTGTGTTTGCCTTTTTTTATGATTATTGTAGTTTCTAACGCAGTTGTAGCACACATGTATTTTTATGACACCAAGGTTAGACAAGTGGCAGTGATCGCAAAAACATTTAAATGTTCAAAAGCCGCTGCAAGATGTTTACGACAATTAAGTTCAACAAAAATAAAAATATATTAAACAAATGACATGCTAGTCACCATTAAGAAGAAAACAACAAGGAATATGACATCAGAGTAAAATAACCAGAGACTTCATGCCATTATCTTGGCATACCTAACGTAAAGATTGTTCACAACTTTCCCAACATTGAAAATCGGTGTTAGGATCGTCAAATATGACAAGTCTTGCCATCAATACGCCTTACTTTCCATCAGAAGTGCTGCAAGCCTTGCCTCAAGTCGTTCTTGTAACTTTTATACACAATATCACTTTTTTTTCTTATTCTATGTTGTTTATTTGTTTATTTATTTGATATTTTTAAATTTAAATAAACTTAAAAACATTATTGGTAATAGATCATAAATCTACAAGTAATGTTTTAAATCTACATGTAGTTATCTTTTAAACTGGTTGATATTTTTCATCTTTTATTTGTAGTAATTTGTTGTAGAAATTTAAAATCATTATGATTTTTTTTTGTAAAAAAGTGTTTTATCATACGCATACTTTTAGCATTGAACTTCTAAACATCTTTAAAAGACAAGTGCACAACAAAAATCAATGCAAAAAATAAATTCAATAAAAGTTGTAACCAAAATAATATAACAAATACAAAAATGTTATCAAATACAATAAAAGACATGTATCAATGATCTATTCGGCATCTACGTCGTGCCCTAAGACTTCCATCTGAGGCGTCACCCCTAGCGATCCTGAGGCAATCTTGCATGATCTCATGTAACTCTATGCCTTCAGTGACCATCCTGAGGTTAAGCACACGCTCCAATCTTTCTGCGATCGCTTCACAACCTTCACAACCATTCTGTGACAGTCATAAAAACATAGTTATTAGAAAATTTTAAATAAAAATCAATTTATAAAACATTAAACCAACTAATCTTACCACTGAATGCCTAGGGAGATTAGATGCCACTGGAACCTTCGGGATATGTGGCTCAATGTATTCCTCATCATGTGGGCTAGGTGGATGTCAAGGCTAATCACCTACTTGGGTCGGTGTGATGAACGAATGAGATATCTGGAAAAATCAATCCATGTAGTCTGCTGATACCTGTCCAGGGACAACACAAATCTCAGTCGCAGGTGCTACATGGTCCAAGAAATGCATCCACCTATCATCTATCTCCTCATATGATAGTGAAGCACTAACAGGCGGTGGAGGGATCGTCTGAATGTACCCGAATTGTCGTACCACCCTCTCTGGTCGAACAAAGACCACAATAGGACCCCATCTCAGCTGACCCTGGAAGCAGGAAATTAGGTCAAAGCCACTAACTCCTCAGTGGTCAGCATAAGGCATCTAGCACACGTCCGTGATCGTCAAAGCATCTAAACGTTCCTGGTACGGCGCTCTTGTGATCCCTCTCATGTGAGCCTTCATAGTCAGCCACTGGGAGGCACGTGGGGTCATCTCAGCATACGCATCATCGGTGACGCACTGATGCACATTGGGAAAGTGCTCATATATCCAGCACTACAAACATGACGTGAACATAAGATAAAAAAACATGTTTACATCATAATCCAATTTAACTTATTACGAACATAACATTTACTTGTAATAAAGTCAAGTACCCAACCATTTGTCGTGTAGGGGTCTTGCAAGCTTCATTTAGCTGGTCATACATGTGCACCAGCGCCGCAGCTCCCCAAGCATAGACCCCAGCCTGACCCAGGTCTCAAAAACCCTCTAGATGAACCACATGAACATTTGTTGCACTCTTGTTAGAAAAAAGAGTGCAACCCGCCAAGTGGAGGAGGTAAGCACGGGCTACTACAATCCACCGTCGAGCATGACATCTACTCTGATAGACTTCTCGAAGCCACGAAAGTCGTAAGTATGCCCCATGCGCCCGTACGGTCTCAGCTCTAGCCTCCTCACCAGAGACCTCAAGTAGCTCCATCAACAAGAAGACCGCCTCATCCACAGGCAGAGGCTAAAAGCTGTGTAACGTGCCTATGATGGGAAGATGGAGGAGTGCCGCCACATTGTCCAGGGGGATCCTCAACTCTCCTACTAGAAGGTGGAAGGTGCTGGTCTCCCTATGCCACCTCTCGACAAATGCGTGTGAATGTATGTATACATGATTTTGATGATGTCAAAGAAGAATCTAACAAGGCTGCTTCAAATGATAAGCATTTGCTTCAAGAATAATTCAAGATTGCTTCAACAAACAAAGCCTTGTTTTAAGATTCACTAAAGACCAAGCCTTGCCTTAAAACAAAGTGCTTTCAAGACATGCAAGGCTCTGGTAATCGATTACCAGGAAGTGTAATCGATTACCAGAAGACAGGGTTGAGAAATAGCTGTTGAAAAAGGTTTTGAATTTGAATTTTCAACATGTAATCGATTACCATATGTCTGTAATCGATTACCAGCAACGAAACTTTGGAAATTCAAATTCAAAAGTCATAACCCTTCAAATTATAACTGTGTAATCGATTACACAAACATTGTAATCGATTACCAGTGGAAAGTTTTCAAAAAATCTGCCAACAATCACATCTTTTCATTAGATTTGTGAATGGTCATCAAAGGCCTATAAATAGGTGACTTGGGCACGAATTTTAGACAGAGAGTAGTTTTGGTCCAAAATGTCTTATCCTTTCAAAAGACAATGAGAGAGATTCCAAAAGAACTTCATTGTCAAATGCTCTCTCAAAAGAAATCCTTGACCAAACACTTGCAAAATCTATAAGGATTCTTACATGATCTTCATTGTAATATTCTTCTCTTGAAGAGAGAATTCTTCTTCCATTCTTCTTTTTCAATGAGATTGGTTAAGAGACTGTGAGTCTCTTGTTGTAAAGCATCTGAACACAAGGGTTGGGTTGTCCCTGTGTGGTTCAGACTTTGTAAAGGATTTTACAAAGATAGTGGAAATCTCAAGTGGGTTGCTTGAGTACTGGACGTAGGCACGGGTTGTGGCCGAACCAGTATAAAACTGTGTTTGCATTCTCTCTTCCCTTATCTTATTTATTTTGTTGCAATCAATTGTGTCTTGCATGTTTAAAGAACATTGTTAAATTGATTATTGTTGCTTCTTCTGTATTCTAAGCCTATCCCTCTTAAGATTATTGAGGCCACAAGGTCCAACAATGCGGATATAAGTCCGGGATCACCGGTGACTACACAACACCTGATCAATGGACTTAATCCGGTGGCCGCCACTAGGCCTTCTATCTCAGGCGCTGGCCTCCCAAATTTATCAATCTTCCTACCGTGGGAGACCAACTTCAACTCAAGTCGTTCCTGAGTTGAAGAACACATAACAATTTATTAAAAATTCATTATCACAAACAACTCAACAAAAACAAATAATTAACAAATAACTTTACGTAAAAATTAAAATACCTCTCCACTCCAGATGCTATGTGCCACATGGTCGCCAAACGAAGTTAGGACTAATGGGTCACGTGGCCCACCAGGGAATCCCTCAGCATGATCAGCAGGTGACCCCTCAGCACCATCAATAGTTATGCCCTCTACGTTCGCAGAATCTACGCCCGCAGTCCTCTCAGGAATATCCTCGTCCATATGAGGAACATCCTCAGTCACCTGAGGAACATCCTCAGTAACATCAACATGAAATCGTTGCCTACGGGCAAAAGCGGTAGGCCTACGTCACCGGGGAACATCATCATGATACTCATCCTAACCTATGCCTCTGCCTCTAACACTAGCTAAGAAGGAGAACACGAGGGGAAACTTGCAAAACAAAGGACTCCACGCTCAAGTAAGTACGTGAGTGAGTTGAGAATGGAATGAAAAGGGAGAAATAGAACCTGATATTTATAGAGTGGAGTAGGAGCTTCAGGTCTTTGTTTGTAGGGGTTTTTACGATGGTGTAACAATATTTGCAAACAATTTCTAGCTTGTAGATAATAACTAGTAGATAAGCTGTTGCTTATAGATAATGTTCATCTTATAGATGATTAAGTACCTGCCATTTGATAAGGGAGTTGTAACATTATCATTAATATTGAAATAATGAGGTATTTAAGATAACATGTCAGTCTAGTAGCCCGACTGCTAAGGGTGAGATGTCCGTGCTCCTGTGCCAGGGTTGACATGGAGGGCTGGCATGCGTATTAGAGTGCCATGTCACTTGTCACATCCATTTTGTGGACCCTGGACAGTATATAGGCACCCAAGCTCTAAGCCATCATGTTAGAGAAAGAGGTTGTCTGGTGTTGAGGGAGATTATGTTAAGGGAGATTGTCTGGTGTTGGGGGTGGTAGCCTTGAAAAGTAGGATGGGTCGCGAGTTTGCCGAGGCCCCAAGCATGGGCAAGTTTTATCCGGTGTCGAGGGTGGTAACCTTGACAGGTGCAAAAGTTGCAAGTTTTTCAAGCAGGTCAAGCCCTCAGCCTGGGCATGCCCCCCAGGATGGACACACTCTTTGTTTTGCAAGCAAATTCAGACGTGTTAGGTGAGTAGAATCCCTATATTTGACAATTTTTCCCTTTTATAACCGTTAGAGAACGCATTAAAGACAAGCATTTCATTTGTCTTTTACCATAGGCGAGTTCAGCACACACACATTACTCTTCCATACATGGCACTCTAGGAATGGGCATGCACTAAAGACACGGTGCATAGGTTAGTGGGATTGCGTTGTAACATCCCATTTTTCATAAAATAAAATAAATTAAAAATTATTTTATTTAAAATAAATAGAATTTTAGGAAAATAATGAACTTTTTGTAATTAAATAAACAAGAAAAATATTAATTAAAATAATAGTTTTAAGGTAAATAAAATAAATATTTTTTTTAAAAAATATTTTATTTATTCATTTGACAGGGAGTAAAATAGATTTTCTTTATATAAAATGATAAAATAAATAAAAATAGAGTAAATAATAGGTCCAGAGTACCCTAGCTATAAATAGAGATGTAATAGGTTACTTTTTACATTTACGACACGTCTTTACACTCTTTCTTCCTCTCAAATCCGTTTTCCCTTCTTTTTTTCCCAAAACTCTCTTTTTTCTTGCATACACTCAAATCTGTCTCAGTAAAATGACAATCCCAGAGACGTTAACTGTTAGATCATCATGAAATTTGAACACGAGATTAGGATCTCATTCCCATATACATCCAAACCAATCCCAAGAAAACTACGATCCCGGACTTGTTAACTGTTGGATCCTAGTGAAATTTGGACACCACCTTTGGAACTAATTTCTACACATGTCCAGTGTTGGGATTTGTAAAGTAATGTCTATGGAGGGAGAAATTCTCATTGAACATATACAGTGAATTGGAGGCTCCAATTTCTTCTCCTTCTCTCTAACACTTGGAAACCCTAACAAAGCAAACAGAGGAAAAATTTCAGAAATCTTAGGGAACCACTAGAGACGTTGATATCCCTGCCAGCTGCACCCGTGAGCCCGCTTAGAGATAAGGGATGAGTTTATTGCAATTTGGGTTAAAATGAACATGTGTAGGGATCCTTAGAGTATCAAATTGGGGTTTATTTTGTGATGTTCATTGATGTAACTCCTTGTGAAGCTTGTAGGCCTAGGATCTTCTTAATAAATGGATTCCTTTACTTCTTGGAAGATGAATGGCAGCGGAATGGAGAAGGAAGAGAGAGAGGAGACGCCACTTCAAGGAGAAGATGAGTCTAGAAGAAGCTCACCACCATACGAGGCCATGGATAAGAGCTTGGAGGAAAAAGAAGATGAATGAAGGGAGAAGAAGAGAAGAGCACGAAATTTTGTGCTCTAAAAGAGCTCTGAAATCTGAAGTTTAATTTTCAAATGATCAAAGTTGAAAAAATGCACACACATGACCTCTATTTATAGCCCAAGTGTCACACAAAATTGGAGGAAAATTTGAATTTCAATTCAAATTTCACTTGCATTTGAAATTGAATTTGTGGAGCCAAACTTTGGAGCCAAAATTTCACTAATTATGATTAGTGAATTTTAGTTATGGTTCAGCCCACTAACCCGAGATCAATTCCAAGATTCTCCACTAAGTGTGCTTAGGTGTTATGAGGCATATAAAGCATGAAGGACAAGCACAAAGTGTGACTATATGATGTGGCAATGGGGTGTAGTAAGCAAATGCTCACCTCCCCCTCTAAAATTTAATTGGATTGGGCTTCTACCAATTCAATTAAATTTATTTCCCAACACACACATCAAATATTCACGTAGTGCATGTGAAATTACAAAACTACCCCTAATACAAAAACTAGTCTAGGTGCCCTAAAATACAAGGGCTGAAAAATCCTATATTTCTAGGGTACCCTACCTACATTATGGAGCCCTAAATACAAGGACCAAATATAATGACATCCTAGTCTAATATGTACATAGATAATTGGACCCAACCTTGGTCCATGGGCTCAAAAATCTACCTTGAGGTTCATGAGAACCCTTGGGCCTTCTTCAGCAACTCTAGCCCAATCCTCTTGGAGCCTTTTGCTCATGGCTCTAGTGACTGGTCCCTTCCTAGTGAGGATTGCATCATCCCCTCCCCCTTGAAGAGGATTTGACCTCAAATCTGTTAGTTACTCCTCCTCAATATCAGTTCCACATGCAAAAGGAATTAAATAAGAAATGTTAAAAGTGGTGCTGGCTCCATACTCTTCTGGGAGGTCCAACCTATAGGCATTGTTATTGATCCTCTCCAAAACTTGAAAAGGTCCATCCCCTGTAGGGCTAAGCTTGGATTTCCTTTTAGTAGGGAATCTATCCTTCCTAAGATGGAGCCAAACCTAGTCACCCTTATAAAGAAGTAGCTTTTTTCTTCCTCTATTGCCTTTAGTTGAATACACCTTTGTTTGGTTCTCTATTTGGTTCTTAACCCTCTCATGCAACTTCTTTACAAACTTTGACCTAGATTCCCCTTCTTTATGTATTAAAGAAGTGTCCAGTGGGAGGGGAATAAGATCTAACGGTGTTAGGGGATTAAACCCATAGACAACCTCAAAAGGGGACTGCTTGGTGGTTCTATGAACCCCCCTGTTGTACGCAAATTCTACATGAGGAAAATACTCATCCAAAGACTTATGGTTGTCTTTCAGAAGAGCCCTTAAAAGGGTGGATAAAGACCTATTCACTATCTCTGTTTGCCCATTAGTTTATGGATGAAAAGTGGTAGAGAAAAGAAGTTTAGTTCCTAGCTTAGCCCATAAGGTTTTCCAGAAGTGGCTAAGGAACTTAGCATCTCTATTTGACACAATGGTCCTAGGCAAACCATGGAGTCTCACAACTTCCCTGAAAAATAGTTTTGAGATGTGGGAAGCATCATCCACCTTGTGGCATGGTATAAAGTGTGCCATCTTGCTAAACCTATCCACTATCACAAAGATAGAGTCTACACCTTTTTGGGTTCTAGGAAGCCCAAGGACAAAGTCCATACTAATGTCTACCCAAGGTGCAGAGGGGATGGGTAAGGGTGTGTATAGCCCATGAGGCATCACCCTAGACTTGACTTGTAAACAAGCCACACACCTAGTGCAATGCTTATGAACATCTTTCTTCATATGGGGCCAATAAAACTTTTCTTTGAGTAAGACAAGGGTCTTGTCTATCCCAAAGTGGCCCATGAGCCCACCCTCATGGCTCTCTTTCACAAGTAATTTCCTAATGGATCCTTGGAGTATACAAAGTTTTCCCTCTTTGAACAAATACCCCTCAGCCAAATAGAATCCATCTTGAGCCTTTTTCCCACAACTCTCGTAAATGGGAGAGAAATGTTCATCTAAAGCATACAAGTCCCTAATATTATAAAACCCTAAAATTTGAGCTCCTAGGGAGCAAAACGATGTGTGTCTCCTAGAGAGGGCATCAGCTACCACATTTGTTTTTCCTTTTTTGTATTTGACAACATATAGAAATTGCTCTAGGTACTCTACCTATTTTGCATGCCTTTTGTTTAACTTGCTTTGCCCTCTAATGTACTTAAGTGATTGATGATCACTATGAATGAAAAATTCCTTGGAAACAAGGTAATGTTCCCAAGTTTGGAGGGCTCTTATTAAGGCATAAAGCTCTTTATCATAGGTGGGGTAGTTGAGGGTGGCACTATGAAGTTTTTCACTAAAATAAGCAATAGGGTGCCCACCTTGTAACAATACAGCTCCAACTCCCACTCCATAGGCATCACATTCTAGCTCAAAAGTTTTAGAAAAGTCAGGAAGAGCTAGAACAGGTGCCTTAGTAAGCTTTTCTTCAAACAAGTGGTTATCTCCCACACTTTTTGGGGTGGGCCATTCTTGGATGGCCTTGATTTTCTCAGGGTCCACTTGACCCCATTTCTACCAACTACAAACCCTAAGAAAACTATATTATCTACACAAAAAGTACACTTCTCTATATTTGTATAGAGGGTGTTTTTCCTAAGGACTGAAAGAACTTGCCTTAGATGTCCTAAGTGATCATCTAGGCTCCTACTGTACACTAAAATATCATCAAAATAAACAACTATAAATCTACATATGAAATCCCTTAAGACATGATGCATAAGCCTCATAAAGGTGCTTGGTGCATTAGTGAGCACAAAAGGCATCACTAGCCATTCATACAAACCAAACTTGGTCTTGAAAGCGGTTTTCCACTCATCACTCTTTTTCATCCTGATTTGGTGATAACCACTTTTAAGATCAATTTTTGAAAAGATATTGGCACCATGCAACTCATGAAGCAAATCATCAAGTCTAGGAATGGCGTGCCTATACTTTATAGTGATGTTGTTGATGGCCCTGCAATCTGTACACATTCTCCACGTACCATCCTTTTTGGGCACCAACAACATTGGCACAACACATGGGCTTAGGCTCTCTTGGACCCAGCCCTTCTCCAACAATTCTTTAACCTAAGACTCTATCTCCTTAGTCTCCTGAGGGTTAGTCCTATAGGCTAGCCTATTAGGAAGGCTTGCTCCTGGGACTAAATCTATTTGGTGTTCTATCCCCCTTAAAGGAGGTAGCCCAGGGGGTATCTCTTTGGGAAATATATCACCAAATTCATGTAAGAGTTCTTGGAACTTTGGGGGTAAGTTCCCAAATGTAGGAATTGTGGCAGTGCTAAGGGATGTTTCCCTTGATAGGAGAAGGTAGAAAGATTGTTTAAGAAGGAGTGCTCTTTTAATATCACCTTTTGTTGCAAAATGATTTTCCTTCTTAACAATCTTCTTGGAGGAATCCTTTTCCTCTTTTTCCTTCCCCTTGGCCTTTGAAGACAAGGCCTTACTATCCTTCTTTTTTCTTTTGTTTTTCTAGTTTTTCTCCGTCATCCCTCTTATCTTTCATAGTTAGTTGATCTTTGGCCACCTGTGAAGGTGTTTGAGGATGCAACACAAATTTAGTGCCAAGATGGGTGAGGGTAATCTCATTAGTTATGCCATTGTAAATGATCTTCCTATCAAATTGTCATGGCCTTCCTAAAAGAATCTGCCTTGCCTCCATGGGAACTATATCACAATTAACTTCATCCTTATATTTCCCAATGGAGAAAGGTACCTTTACTTGTTGGTTAACTATCATTTCCCCTTGTTCATAAAGACATTGAAGTTTATAAGGTTTTGGGTGAGGAATGATAGTGAGGTTCAACTTGGAAACTAATCTTGTGCTACAACAATTGGAACAAGATCCACTATCCACAATGAGAGAACAAGTTTTATCTAAAATTTTGCATCTTGTATGAAAGATGTTCTCTCTTTGGGATTGAGATAGATCACAAGATTGACCTCCAAAGAGCCTTCTAACCATTAGGAGGTCACCTTCTTCATGGGGGTAAACTTCCTCACTAGACTCTTCACCCCTTACTTCATCTTCACTTCCACTAAAGGAAGGGAAAAAAGTAGTCTCCTCTTAACTACTATAAATGTCTTGACCCCTCATGATCATGGTTTTCTTTGTGGGGCATTGAGAGGCAATGTGACCTCTCCCAAGACATTTGAAGCATTTAATGTTGCTAGTCATTTCTTGGGAACTAGTCTTAAGGGTGTATTTCTATATGGTCTCACCCTTATCTTCCTTGGGTTTTGAAGGTGCAGCCCCCAAAATTCAATGGGCTTGGTCCTTGGATAAGAGTGAGAGCCATAAGATTTTGAAGAAGGCTTTCTTTTAAGTTGTTTCTTCACTCTTATACAAAGTTGGACTAGCTCATCTAGGTCCCTATATGGAAGGAGATCAACCTTATCCCTCACTTCCATATTAAGCCCACTAAGGAACCTAGCTATGCTTGTTCTTTCCCACCCCCCCCCTAAGTCCAGCTCTTAAAATGAGTAGTTCCATTTGTTATCTATATTCTTCAACACCTATACTCCCTTGTCTAAGTCTTTGGAGCTTGTCCATAAGCTCTCTTTCATAGTAGGAGGAAATGTGCCTCTTCCTAAGGGCACTCTTAAGATCATTCCAATACTCTACGGGAGGATCCCCATGAATCCTTCGTTCCCTAACAAGGGAAGTCCACCAATAGAGGGCATACCCTTGAAAGCTAAGGGTAGACAATGGAACTTTTCTCTCTTTGCTAATATGATGGCAAGCAAAGAGTTGTTCAACCTTCATTTCCCAATCTAAGTAGGCCTCAACATTATCTTTTCCATGGAAATATGGGAGGCTAATGTTAACCTCTTGAGGCCTTCTATCCTTTTCTCTTCTTTGGGAATGGTGTTTAGTATGTGAACTATGACGCCCTCTATAATAGTCACTAAATTCTTCACTTAAACTCTTGCAAGAGTCATGACTACTATAGGAGACATGTTTTTCTCTTTACATTTCATTCATTATTTTTCTTCTTTCTTCCTCTCTTATTTTCTCTCTTTTATCTTGACTTATTTCTTCCACTCTTTTTTTCCTTTTTCTTTTCTCTCATGTTTTTCTTTCCACAACTTAAGGGATCTCAACTCATCAAATATCTTATACAAGGGGTCCTTAGGAGTAGAACCCTCACCATTAACACTAGATGAAGAATGAAGACTCATATTGGTTCCAAAGCTATGGTTATTTCTTGTTGGGGGTTTGAAAACAAAAGGTAAAAGAAACTATGGTTGAAACTAGCCAAAATAAACACTAAAAGAGGTGTGAAAGATAAGGTAAAAACTAATTGGTAAAAGGCAAGCTATCTAGGTGGTTTGACAATGGAAGGTAAAGGAAATAAGCTATGAAAGTAAGCAAGAAATGTAAACTAGGCGAATCCTAAGATTGTTTGGATGACCACATTTAAGGTTCCCAACAAAACACTCATAATCCTAAGGAAAAATTGCCTAAAATTATTACACACAAATGGAAGTAGGGTGACCTATTGGAGGCTCCCAACTTACTTCCAATAAAAGGCCTTTTTGTTACAAAATTTGAAAGCAATGAAAGTAAGTAAAATGTCAATTACAAAATTACAAAAAGGTCCTCAATTTTGGTGGTTGTTCTCTCTTTGGTGATTCACTCAATTTGGAGTTCTTCTTAGTCCAATAGCTCTTAAGGTGGTTTTCCCTTTGCTTCTTGACTCAAATTCTTCAAGGGATGGCACTAATCCTCCTTTCCAATTCCCTATATGGCAACTCACAAACAAGGAAACAAAGAGACAAGCAATAAGCAAAGACAAAAAAAATAAGATGAAAGCTAAACCAATATAGTTTTAAAAAGACAAATTTTCAAGGATGATTCAACAATTAAAGCAATGAAAAGCACATAAAAGCAAGCTAGGACTCAAAGAGAAACTTAGAATGGCTCTAGAGTAGAGTAAAAAAAAATAAAAAAAAATACTGAAGAAACCTCTAGTTTTGGCACTTTTTTCACACTAATTTTCAATTGAAATTTCAGAACTAATATTGGTATAAAATAGGTACCAATTATAGAACAAATTTTTGAGCCAAAGCAACAAGCACACTTCCCTTTCACTTTTTTTTTCCTGCACACTGATTTTTCTACCAACTTGTATGATTTTTCTTATTTTTTCCTTTAATCCAAATTGCTTGGTTTTTTTTCTTAATTTTGGTCCAGATGTATAGAAAATTCAGTAAAAATTTCTGCTCAAAAAACGTAGTGGCCAATTCCCAGTAATTTATACAAGTTCATATGTTCAAGCTAATCAAAATTTTCTTCCAAAATATTGAATACAAAAAAAAACACAAAAATCTAAGTGTAAATCACTTAATTCATGTTGTCTTAGAGTCATGTTTAGTCATAGAAATTGTCACATTATGTTCTAAGTTTGTGTTGAATTTTTATTTTGATTATTGAATTCTAGATACCTTTGTTCATGTATTCTTGTCATTCTTAGCCTATCTTTTGAATTTTGAGTCTAATTCATGCATGTTATTTAGTTCATAACATGTTCTAAATCAATTCCTAGAAGTAGTCTTATTGTTGAACTCTTTTTTTTTTTTGTTTTCTAAGTTTCCAACATGATGCCTATGATGAATTTGAGTTGTGATGCTGAGAGCTGGCTAGAATTGTGAATCAAATAAGTCTTAAGCTCTCTTGAATTGTGTTATCCATGATAATTGAGCATAAGCAAACACAAATTGTAACTATCCAAGTCTCAAGCAACATAAAAGTGATTCAAGAGTAGATCTATAAAATTTGAACCATAGAAATGCAAGAACAAATGTAGATCTATGATTTAATCGGTTTATTTTTTTTTAATCTACTCTAAACAGCACCAAACCACAAGACAGTGGAGGATATACATGGAGAATAAGATGAAGAACAAGGAATGAAAGTGAATTGACGGAACAAAAAGATAGAGGAAGCAAAAGAACATCACCTAGATGAAGATGCTCTTAATACCACATGATGTAACCCCTTGTGAAGCTTGTAGGCTTAGGATCTTCTTTATCAATGAATTCCTTTGATTCTTGGAAGATGAATGGCAGTGGAATGGAGAAGGAAGAGAGAGAGGAGACGCTACTTCAAGGAGAAGATGAGTCTAGAAGAAGCTCACCACCATAGGAGGCCATGGATAAGAGCTTGGAGAAAGAAGAAGATGAATGAAGGGAGAGGAAGAGAAGAGCACGAAATTTTGTGCTCTAAAAGAGCTCTGAAATCTGAAGTTTAATTTTCAAATGATCAAAGTTGAAAAAATGCACACACATGACCTTTATTTATAGCCTAAGTGTCACACAAAATTGGAGGAAAATTTGAATTTCAATTCAAATTTCACTTGCATTTGAAATTGAATTTGTGGAGCCAAACTTTGGAGCCAAAATTTCACTAATTATGATTAGTGAATTTTAGTTATGGTTCAGCCCACTAACCCAAGATCAATTCCAAGATTCTCCAATAAGTGTGCTTAGGTGTTATGAGGCATGTAAAGCATGAAGGGCATGCACAAAGTGTGACTATATGATGTGGCAATGGGGTGTAGTAAGCAAATGCTCACCTCCCCCTCTAAAATTTAATTGGATTGGTCTTCTACCAATTCAATTAAATTTATTTCCCAACACACACATCAAATATTCGCTTAGTACATGTGAAATTACAAAACTACTCCTAATACAAAAACTAGTCTAGGTGTCCTAAAATACAAGGGCTAAAAAATCCTATATTTCTAGGGTATCCTACCTACATTATGGAGCCCTAAATATAAGGACCAAATATAATGAAATCCTAGTCTAATATGTACAAAGATAATTGGACCCAACCTTGGCCCATGGGCTCAGAAATCTACCCTGAGGTTCATGAGAACCCTAGGGTCTTCTTCAGCAGCTCTAGCCCAATCCTCTTGGAGCCAAATTGGGGTTTATTTTGTGATGTTCATTGCATTGTAATTCTTCATGTATGATTATAATTGAGAGATTTTAATATTGGGATCATGAAATTGTGTGTAAGTGATAAATTGAATATATGATGAATTATGAGATAACATGTTGCATTGAGATCATAATATTGTTATTGAGATTGAGTATAACTACAAAGTTGAAAATGTGTTAATTTGTGAGATACTCGTAATGGTGGATTGTGACATTATGAGATGTTCAATTATGAACATGAGATTTGGTTGTGAATAAGTGTGTGGTTAACACTTGATGTGACAATAGTTGTGTTGTGAACTATGAATTATACAATAACCCGACTGGTGTTTACCTTGAGAAAAGTGTTTATGTACAGTGTTAAAGGGAAAATGTAGGATTCCTAGTTAGGAACCTAAAGTGTTAAATTGTAGCGCAATTTGTTAAATATGTTTGAAACATGAGTGTGAGGTCATGGATATTGTATAATTCATGAGCAGTATCGGGAAGGTAAGGCCTTAACGGATTCTTCAGAGTCTAGTCCTTGGGGGTAGAGACACTCGGTTTGAGTGCTCCTTTAAGTCTATGTTGATCCCATACAGTTTGAGCATTCTTACAAAACAGAGTGACCCTGACTAGTCACCTTATGATTTTACTTAGTGAGAGTGACCTGGCATACCCATTGTGTGGTCACTACTACAAAACCTCTTTACTACGACGCGCTAACAACATCGGTTGATACAACATCATCAATGAAAATAATGGGATGGCAGTATCATAATTAAGTGTTAAGTTTAAGGACGACCATTAAAAGCACCGTCTTTGAATGGTTATACTTTTATCTTTTTTTGTCTCTCTCTCTTATCCTATCGTTGGTAGACCTTTCATTTTTGTGGCCCTTCATTTTCTCTCTCTCTCTCTCTCATCTTATCGTGGCAAAGACCTTTCATTTTTGTGACCCTTCATTTTTTTTTCTCTCTCTCTCTCTCTCGTCTCTCTCTCGAGCTGAGAGTGAAATCCTCAAAGAGGCATTTAGCTCTTTTAGGATCAAAACTCTCGCATTCAATCTCATAGAGTGTTACAAAATCAAAACTGGTTTCATCCACCTCCAATTTCAAACCCTTCCAATCCTTTTTCAGTTTCAAATTCCTTTTGCACCCTCTTCAAAACCCTAGACTCTATTGACCCCAACTTTGCCGGCTCCGCCAAGCATTTGTGTCCTCCTCCACGCTCCACCATAATTTCCCATTCCCAAAATTTCTCATTCTCCCTTTCCTCTCTGAATCCTTGATCACTCTCACGCGCTCCTATATTCACTCCTCCATCGTCGCTTTCTCAAACAACCAGAACACCATCTTCATCACATGGTCAGTTTTTTCTTACTAATTCTCTCTTTTCCTTTTTTCATTTATCTGATTTGTTCTCACGCACCAATAACTAAATCCGCGAATTTCAAGTTTTTTTTGTTGTGCATTGGAATTTCTGAGCTGGTTTCGTATTTGATCTGATCGTTTAACTTGAACGGTGACTTTTTTAATTTTTTGAAAAGAAATTAATCGTCGCATTTGCAGATCTAATTTTGGTGTTTCGATTGCGTTTTACAGCAGCTTGTGATGCGTGATGTGTTTGATCTGCGGAGAAATCGGTTTTGTGATCTGACATGTGGATTGATTCAATTTTTATTTATTTTTATTTTTATTTTATGAGGCTGAGCATGTGGATTTAACTTCTTTTATGTGATAATTATGCATGGAATTTTCAAATAAGCCATATATTCTTGTTCTGTTTTTGTTTTTGGTTGCATATATTCTTATTCTTATATTAGATTTATTTTGGTGATGTTTCTTATATTAAATTTATTAATGAGTAAATATGATTTTATTTTGGGATTTAAGTGACTACAAACATAACGAGGCTTTTTATTTTTTTTTATTGATATTTACTTATTTTGGACGATACTGGGTTTGTTGAGTGATTGTGCTAAATTTTATTATTGTTGTTTTTGGGATGAGAGGAGACTAGAAGATATTTGGATGTGGATGCTTACGTTCAAGGATGCTGTTTTTGGGATTGCTGTGGAGGGAATTAGCTTTTGATTGTTAATCCATAGTTTTGCCATTATTGATTGGGGACTATTGCACATTTATGTCATGCCTTGTTAAGTTTTACTATCTTTTGAAATAGGGAAACTAATTTTAAAAGTTAATCTAATATATTTTAAGAAGCAATCAAGATATTATTGGTTATTTTCATATATTCGAATAAAACCATTCCTATTCTTTAAATTACTTCTAAAAAGATTTTGTTCTCTCTTTCTATAAATCTGGCCCTCTAAACTCCTTCTAAAAAGATTTTGTTCTCTCTAAATTGAATATATTGATTAATTTGTAGGGAACCTTTGTCGAGGGAATAAAGGAAGAGGCTGTACTCTCTCCTGCGCATGCTCTGTCCCTTATAGCTGCCTGAGAAGGTAAATATGCCAACTAATGCTGAATTATTATATAATGTGTAACATTTTAATTTGCACACCAGAGTATGCATGTTGAAATTAAAGCTTCTCAAAATAAGGTTAGTTTATGTGAAATGCTGAGAATGATAACCACTTGGCACAGTGATTTCATGCTTGTAATTTTTAGCTGATTCCCTTGTGCTAGATTATGGATGAGAAATCTCTGATCAAGAAGTATCAGAAGGAAATTTCTGAGTTAAAGCAGTCAATTATACGAGGTGTGTTTTTCAGAAGGGTACTCTAGTATGTGCAGCAGTCAGTTATATGCTTTGGAATTTGATCTTTTAATGTCCCAACTTTTAATTAATTTGCTGTTTACAAATTTCCAGTTTCTTGGAATGGCTAGTAAAATTGTAAATACTATTTGTGATAATGACAAATGTTTGTCTTTCTCTGAATGCAGCTAGCATATTTACCAGATAGACTATGTTAAGTAATTAGGGGTAATTTATTCTCTCCTTTTTTTGTGAAATTTTATTTAATGATAGCAATAGGGGTTTTTCTTAAATTTATGAAAAACCATAATCAAATTCTGCTCTTGCTTCTTAAATTAATAATTAATAAATTAACAATTCAAATTATTTTCATTTAGAGTTTTCAAGTATTTGAATAGAGTTGCGTGGTTTCTTTACACACTTTGAATACTAAGTAAGTTTGGGTAATAGTGCCGTATGAATGCCAAGATGTTTGATTTCTCTTTGAGAAGCTTGGACATAGGTAGCCAATAGAAACCAAACTTCCGTCATCTCAATAAACATGCAAACAAAAAATGAAATTGGTACATTTTAGGCTTTCATTTTAATTTTTAGTTTCAGTTTAGTATCTTAAGTTTTACAAAAACTATTTTGATGACTTAAAGAATTAACGATTTCCTATTTGACCAAAATAGTTATTTCTTTAACTTTTTTACTACTTGTGTTAATTTTGACTGAAATCACATTTTGACTGAAATAGTTATTTCATTGTGTCCATTTTATATTTTGGGAGCTTATTATATATTTGTTCATGTATCTCTGCCCGTAGCTCTCCTGTGGTTTTTTTTTATTTGTAACATTTTTCGCATAGGTAATTGCTATAACAAAAGATCTTCCTGATGTTGAAGGAGATCGTAAGTAAGTTTTGGTATCCAGTTGCATAATTGCTAATATTGCATTTCACCTATATTTCACTAAATTTGCATTTGTGTATGTGTGTGAAATGTATATATACTGCTTATAGAGCATACTCTGCTTCCACCCTTTAATTAGGTGTTGTATCTAATATGGATTTGCATGTCATAACTAACTTCAGGTATCAGATATCAACCTTTGCCACAAAATTAGGAGTTTGGAACATTGCTTTCCTTGGTTCTGGAATTTTGCTGGTGAAGTATATTGTTTCTGTTTTGGCAGCAATTTATATGCCTCAGGTGAATATAAACTTTCAGGCGTTGGTTACTCGTACCGGCTCATACAATTTTTGCAATAAGCTTGATTTACCAGGTTTGTTAATTGGATTAATAACTGTCAAGGTTGTCATTCTAGTTTAAGTGGCTTTTCATAAATGTTTCAGGTGTTTTTTCATGTAATCCCATTTATTCCTCCACCTACCCAGTCACCCCATTTCTCTGAATAAAATATATTTTGTTAACACTATGTTGTGTTTGTTTTAGAGAAATGGGGCAGCTATTGAGTTATTTGTTGTCTGAAATTTCTTGCGAGTATAATAAATTTGTTGCTGAAAAATTTGATAAGTAGTATTATATCAGTAATAAATCATCCGAGGCTGGGGCATGGTGCTGGTTTAGTGAATCTCCAGTCGGATTAGTGGGTGGCTTATTGAACTGTTATATATTAAATGTTGGCTTAAATATTTTTTTATCCCTAATAAATAGTGTTTACTGCCTAATTTTTTTTATCCTCCTTTCATTTGTTGTATATTAAATGTTGGCTTATTGAATTGCAGTATATTTTTTTATCCTCCTTTCATTTGCTCTAAAAGTTGGTGTTAGTAGACTGTCCAGTGCCCACTTTCTGATTTTAAGCCCCCAAAAACGATTGTTCACATACAAGGAAAAGAAAAGAGAAAGATCCCCAAAACACTCCCCCTTTCCATCTAACAGTATAGCTTTGCCTGTTTTCAACTTTTATGAATATTATAATATTATAATTCCATATCCCAAAAAATCTTTTAACCGTTTTATTTTTCACCTGAAGTTCATCCTATCACATTCCTATAATCCTACCTCCAAGAAAGCTTTTATGCATCCACTTTTAGGATTTTTAAAGTAATCCTTTTTACTTGTATGGATAATTATATTATTATTATATCACAATTTATTTTATCTATATATATCTATATATATATATATAGATAAAATTTCGAACTATGTTATTAATTTAGTTATCACAATGATAAAAATATTTAAAATTTCATAAACTGCTTTAAAGAACAAAAAAAAAACATAAAAATCAAAACTTTTTTCATTTTTTTGTTTTGTAGTGTTTTTGGTTTATGCTTGACAAATGGGAGTTATTTTGGACAGGAAAAGTTTAATGTTTTTTTTATTATTTGCTTATCTCTTTACAAATGTTGAATTTTTATCATATTAATCAATGATGATGTTGATGTTGGAGCCTCTTTTTTTAACAGAGAATAGAAAATTGGTTTATGATTATTGATTTTTAATTCTGAAATTTGCAAGCTGGCATATGCTCTTCCAGGGTTGTTTTGTATGTATCGTCATTGGCTATTGTGAAGGAGGAGATATGTAAGTAGTAATTTCATTTAAATATTAAATTAATTGTTTCAGGAACTCAGAACATATGTCAAAACATTTTTTCTTTTAATTGTTACTAAGTTGCTCTTCTATAATTTCTTTGTTGTACAAGGCCGAGGCAATTAAAAAGGCCAACGACGTTCATTTTCCTGAAGAGGTTGGTCGCTCTTTTATAAAGTGAATTGACCGAACAAAAAGATAGAGGAAGCAAAAGAACATCACCTAGATGAAGATGCTCTTGATACCACTTGATGTAGCTCCATTGGAGCTTGTAGGCCTTGGATCTTCTTCATCAGTGGAGTCCTTTGCTTCTTGAATATCAATGGCAGCGGAATGGAGAAGGAGAAATATGATTGGAGACGCCACTTCAAGGAGAAGATGAGTCAAGAAGAAGTTCACCACCATAGGAAACCATGGACAAGAGCTTGAAGGTAGGAGAAGAAGAATAGAGGGAGAAGGAAAGAGGGAACACGAAATTTTGTGCCTCAAAAGAGGTATGAACTTTGAAGTGTAATTCTCAAATGATCAAACTTGAAAAAAATGCGCACACATGACCTCTATTTATAGCCTAAGTGTCACACAAAATTGGAGGGAAATTTGAATTTCTATTCAAATTTCACTTGGATTTGAAATTGAATTTGTGGAGCCAAAATTTCACTAATTATGATTAATGAATTTTAGTTATGGTTCAGCCCACTAATCCAAGATCAAGTCCAAGATTCTCCACTAAGTGTACTTAGGTGTCATGAGTCATGTAAAGCATGAAGGACATGCACAAAGTGTGACTATATGATGTGGCAATGAGGTGTAACAAACAAATGCTTACCTCCCCCTCTAAAATTTAATTGGATTGGGCTTCTCTAAATTCAATTAAATTTATTTTCCAACACACAAATCAAATATTCACTTAATTAATATGAAATTACAAAACTACCCCTAGTACAAAAACTAGTTTAGGTGCCCTAAAATACAGGGGTTGAAAAATCCTACATTTCTAGGATACCCTACCTACATTTTGGAGCCCTAAATACAAGGCACAAAAATAATGAAACCTTAATCTAATATGTACAAAGATAAGTGGGCTCACACTTAGCCCATGGGCCCGAAATCTACCCTAAGGCTCATGAGAACCCTAGGGCCTTCTCTTGTATCTCTGACCCAATTTACTTGGAGTCTTCTATCTGATGCCCTTGCGATGTAAGATTGCATCATATGTCATCGAAGAACTCTGTCAGTTTCTTGATGTAAGCCTGGTAGGGTATCAACTTATGATCCCTAGTCTCTCATTCCCATCTCAATTGTTGGATCACCAAGGCTGAGTCTCCATATACTTTGAGCAGTTTGACCTTGAAGTTGATTGCTGCTTGGATCCCAAGGGCGCACGCCTCATACTCGACCATGTTGTTCGTGCAGTCAAAGCCCAACCTCACTATGAAGGGTATACATTGATCGTCAGGGGTAAGCAAAACCGCCCATACTCCATGGCCTAGTGCATTGGATGCACCATCGAACCACACTGTCCATTTGTCCCTATCTTCATCCTCCACCTCCTCCTTGAACAAGGTCATGATGTCCTCGTCTGGGAACTCCGGATGCATAGGTTGGTAATCATTGATGGGTTGTTGTGCTTTCCTTTATCGCCTTTTGAGTGACATAAACAATATCAAACTCCGACAACAGAACCTACCACCAAGAAATTCGTTCAGTGAGAGTGGGCTTTTCAAAGATGTACTTGACGGGGTCCATTTTGAATACCAACCAAGTGGTGTAGCTCAGCATGTTCTGCCTTAGACGATGGGCTGCCCACACCAAGGCACAACATGACTTTTCAAGCAAATAGTAGTTCATCTCACAGGCCATGAACTTCTTGCTTAAGTAATACATGGCCCATTCCCTCTTCTCGGACTCGTCATGCTGCCCCAGCATACACCCCATCGACTCATCCAACACAGTCATATATAGAATGAGGGGTCTTCCAGGCACTGGTGGCACAAGCACAGGAGGATTCATAAGGTATCGCTTGATCCTTCCGAATGCCACTTGGCAGTCGTCATTCCATTGGACGGATTGGTTCTTGCACAATAGCTTGTAGAGAGGCTCACAAGTAGCGGTTAGCTGCGATATGAACCTCACTATATAATTTAGGCGTCCCAAGAAACCTCGGACTTGCTTCTCGGTGCATGGCTCAGGCATTTCAAGGATGGCTTTTACTTTGTCCGGGTCCACCTCTATCCCTTTTCGGCTTACGATAAAATTGAGCAATTTTCCCGACTTGACCCCAAAAGTACACTTGGCAGGATTCAACCTTAGTTGGTACTTAGGCAGCCTCTCGAACAACTTCCACAAGTTGACGAGGTGTTCCCCCTCGGTTTTAGACTTGGCAATCATATCATCCACGTAGACTTCAATTTCTTTGTGCATCATGTCGTGGAATAATGCTACCATAGCCCGTTGGTAGGTTGCCCCAGCGTTCTTAAGCCCAAAGGACATCACTTTGTAGCAGAACATCCCCCACAGGGTGACGAAGGTCATCTTTTCCATGTCCTCCGGTGCCATCTTTATTTGGTTGTAGCCCAAGAACCCATCCATGAAAGAAAACAAAGCCAAATTGGTTGTGTTATCTACAAGGACACCGATGTGCGGTAAAGGAAAGTTATCCTTTAGACTGGCTCGATTTAGATCCCGATAGTCCACGCACATTTGCACCTTCCCATCTTTCTTGGGGATTGGCACAATGTTGGTAACCCATTTCGGGTATCGAACGATTGCCAAGAAGCCGGCATCAAATTGATTTTTCACCTTTTCTTTTATCTTTCAGGACATCTCGGGCTTCATCCTTCTTAGTTTTTGTTTCACCGGGGAAAAACCGGGATTCAAGGGTAACCTATGCTGCACAATATCGAGGTTCAAGCTAGGCATATCTTGGTACGACCAAGCGAAGATGTCTTGGTAGTCTCGTAGCAGAGCCACCAATCCATCTTGGATAGGTTTGGTCATGCCCATGCCCACCTTTACCTCTTTCTTTTCCTCACCAACACCCAAGTTTACAATTTTTGTCTCTTTTTGGTGTGTCTTCATTTCTCGGTCTTCCTGTTCGACCATTCTTTTTAGCTCTAGGGGAAGCCCCCAATCCTCATTTTCTTTATCCTCGGCTTGGTTTACTAGCTGCTCAAAATCAAAGTCTGAGTCCTCGGTATTAGTACCTTCACAGGACTCATTGTCGGATCTATACCGTTTAATCGCAACAAAAATAAATATGCAGACGAATGAGAATGGATGAAAGTGCAAGAACAAATGAAGAAAGGTTGTATTTATATATATTTGATAGCAAAAGACAAGCCCAAATAGGGAGAAAACCATAAAGCCTAGGCCCAACTATAGGGTTAGGACTAACAAATTACATTATGTTTGCCACGGAAATTTTGGGTTGTTTGATAATTTTCCAGTTTCCCAACTCGAACTTTGAAAGGCATGGCCCACCCAGTTTGATTGCTCTTGAGGGACTTCATCATTAATCATGGCAACCCAACCTTCATACATCTAGCCCACGCTGATGAAGCTTACATTGATGTGACATAAGGGAATCCCTTTCACTTGCGGTCCTTGCGGCTGGCCCATGCTTCTACCCCTCTTTCCTAGGGTACTTCTCCTCACGTCGGCGCGTGTAGGCTTATATCCTAGCCCGAACCCTCTACGGTTCTCCTTGAACTCCACCAAGCTCGCCACACCGTCGCTATTCCGACCCAAACCCCTTTCGGGCTCGTATCCATGCCCTAACATCACACGGGCCACCATTAAAGCGACGTCGAATGAGCGTAGTTGCATCGGGGGAAACTCGACATAAGCGTTGCTTACCACTTCCAAAGCTTGGAAGGATGTCTCTAAGGATTCTTCTACGGCTTCCACATACAATGTAGAAGAAGGACAACTTACAAGAATGTCTTCCTCCCCGGAGATTATGATTAACTACCCTTCCACCATAAATTTCAACCTTTGGTGGAGCGTTGAAGGGACTACCCCGACTAAGTGAATCCAAGGTCGGCCTAAAAGGCAGTTATAGGCCGGGTTGATATCCATCACTTGGAAAGTGATCTGACAGATGTGAGGTCAAATCTAAATTGGGAGATCAATCTTCCCTCTTACGTCCCGGCGGCTGCCGTCAAAAGCTCGCACCACTATGGAGCTCAGCCTCAGGTGTGACGCATTGAAAGACAGTTTGTCCAATGTTCTTTTGGGCATGACATTCAGCGACGAGCCGTTGTCGATAAGAACCTTGGCCACGATGTGGTCCAAACACTTGACAGACACATGTAAGACCCTATTATGTCCCCGGCCCTCGATAGGTATCTCCTCATCGGCAAAGGTGAGGTAATTGTTAGTGGTAATATTGTTGATGATGCCCCTGAAGCCCTCCACGGATATGTCTTGGGCGATGTGGGCTTCATTCAAGATCTTGACCAAAAGCGCCTGATGACGCTCCGAGTTCATGAGTAGTTCCAATAGAGAGACCCTTGCTAGGGTCTTATTGAGTTGCTCAATTACTTTGAACTCACTTTGTTGGATGATCTGAAGGAACTCATTTGCCTATTCGACAGATATCTTCTTTCGGCCTTGTCGCTTTCTTTCGAGCCCACCTTCACCTTTCCTTTCATGTCCTTAGACTGTACCAATGGGTCCAGTGCCATGAAGATTCGCCCACTACGGGTCACACCATTCATGCCAAAGATGTTAGTAACTTTGGCAGAGGATAGGTCACCTATGACAGACTCATCCATCCTTCCGTTGGGTTTTTGAGGGACATACCTCCATGGGACTACCTTGTCACTCTTGTAAGGGAAAGGGACAGGCTTCTTACCCGTGATAGGCTGGAAGCCTCGGGGCTTTTGGGTGGCAGCATCTCTGTTGAAGTGGATCACCAATGGTTTGGGCTTGCTTGGGCTTTTGTCAGCCGATTGCATGCACACATGTTGCTCCCCCTTGCTTGCGCCACCATCTTCAAATCAGCCTTAATCCATTATCCCTTACAGTAAATCCTCTACCACAGGGCATACCTCTACATTATGTGCTGCCCCCGGGTGTATCAAGTAGGTATCCCCCTCGCCCCCATCATAGCAAATGATGCCCACCTCGCGCAGCGCCTTTAATATAAACCTCCTAGAGGTTACCACATCTTTCATTTGTTTTGGCCTCTAAGGCCTGCGCTCCTCCACCGCATTAACCGGTGGTCCTCCATGACTGGCAAGAAGGTTTGTCTTTACGTTTAGACCGTCCTCTTGGAACATCAACCAACCTGCGTTGATCAAACTTTGGACCTTATGCTTGAAGGCCACACATTGTTCTATCAAGTGCCCCAGGACACCCCCATGATAAGCGCAAGTTGCGTTGGGGTTGTATCATCGAGGAAACGGGGACTGGAAAATCCTTCCGGGGGTCACCACCGCCCTTTGGTTGGCGATCAAAGAGGGTAGCAAGTTTGCGTACAACATCGGGATGGGAGTGAATTCCACAAGTTTCCTTACCAGAAAAATCCTTCCCGGATTGGCGCTTGTGCTCGGATTGGAGCTGCCGACGGGGCGAGGTTGTGTAGGAGCCGAGTTTTGAGTGAGGGGCCTTTGTGGTTGAGCGGGTGCCTTTTGCTAGACAGGCGCTGGACTAGATGGGTTTCCAACGCGAGCCGAAAAGCTCAATTGATGTTGGGCATATTGGTAAGTGTTGTGAGGGATTTGTTGGGGCTTCGGCCAAGTAGGAGCTGAAGCCACGGCTTGGGCATCCCCTTTACCCTACTTGCTCAGAATCTTCTATTGCTAGTATTGGCAGGAGTGACATAATCGAACTTCCCTCTTTTCAGCCCTTTTCGCCCGCAAATACTAAATCTGTGAAGCTAGAGGGCACGTATCCCACCAACTTTTCGTAGTAGAACACTAGAAGCGTGTCCACTATCATAGTGATCATCTCTCTTTCTACCATGGGGGGCGCTACTTGTGCTGCCAAGTCCCTCCATCGTTAGGCGTACTCCTTAAAGGACTCATGCTCTCGCTTGCTCATATTTTGTAGCTAAGTTTTGTCAGGAGCCATGTTAGTATTGTATTGGTACTGCCTAATGAAGGCAGTAATCAAATCCTTCCATGAGCGTATATGAGAGGCTTCCAAATTGGTATACCAAATGACTGTCGCCCTGGCCAAGCTTTCTTGGAAGAAATGCATCAGCAGTTTCTCGTCCCTAGAGTATGCTCCCATTTTCCAGCAATACATCTTCAGGTGATTTTTGGGGCAAGTGGTCCCCTTGTATTTAACAAAATCTGGTACCTTGAACTTTGGAGGGATGACAACATCAAGTACCAAACACAATTATGTCATGTTGGCGAAAGGGTATTCACCAAACCTTTCAATAGCCCTTAATCTCTCTTCGATGAGATCAAGTTTCACTCTCCCTTCCACTGCCGGAGGCGGCCCCCCTACTGAGAAATGCAGCGGTTGCAGAGGGCGGGTTGAGGAGTGATGCAATCCTACCCCGGAAGGGCATTGGATAGAAGACTCAAAGTAGATTGGGCCAGAGATGCAAGAGAAGGCCCTAGGGTTCTCATGAGCCTTAGGATAGATTTCGGGCCCATGGGCTAATTATGAGCCCACTTATCTTTGTACATATTAGATTAAGGTTTCATTATTTTTGGGCCTTGTATTTAGGGCTACATAATGTAGGTAGGGTACCCTAGAAATGTAGGATTTTTCAGCCCTTGTATTTTAGGGCACCTAGACTAGTTTTTGTATTAGGGGTACCCTAGAAACTTAGATCTAAATTTTCTTCCAAAATATTGATTAGAAAAAAAAACACAAAAATCTAAGTATAAATCACTTAATCCATGTTGTCTTAGAGTCATGTTTAGTCATAGTAATTGTCACATTATGTTCTAAGTTTGTGTTGAATTTTTATTTTTGTTGATTGAATTCTAGATACATTTGTTTATGTATTCTTGTCATTCTTAGCCTATCTTTTGAATTTTGAGTCTAATTCATGCATGTTATTTAGTTCATAACATGTTCTAAATCAATTCCTAGAAGTAGTCTTGTTGTTGAACTCTTTTTTTTTGTTTTCTGAGTTTCCTACATGATGCCTATGATGAAGTTGAGTTGTGGTGCTGAGTTGTGGCTGGATTTGTGAATCAAATAAGTCTTAAGCTCTCTTGAATTGTGTTATTCAAGATAATTGAGCATAAGCAAAATTTGGCTGAAAAATCAGTGTCAAGGAAAAAAAAAAGTGAAAGGGAAGTGTGCTTGTTTTTTTGGCTCAAAATTTGTTCTATAATTGGTGCCTATTTTATACCAATCCTAGTTTTGAAATTTCAATTGAAAATTATTGTGAAAACAAGTGCCAAAACTAGAGGTTTCTTGAGTCTTTTTTCTTTTTTATAGTTTTTCTACTCTACTCTAGAGCCATTCTAGGTTTCTCTTTGAGTCCCAACTTGCTTTTATGTGCTTTTCATTGCTTTAATTGTGAAAAAATCCCTGAAAATTTGTCTTGTTAAAACTCTATTGGTTTAGCTTTCATTTCATTTTTTGGGTCTTTGGTTATTGCTTGTCTCTTTGTTTCCTTATTTGTGAGTTGCCATATAGGGAATTTGAAAGGAGGATTGGTGCCATCCCTTGAAGAATTTGAGTCAAGAAGCAAGGGGAAAACCACCTTAAGAGCTATTGGACTAAGAGGCACTCCAAATTGAGTGAACCATCAAAGAGAGAACAACCACCAAAATTGAGGACCTTGTTGTAATTTTGTAATTGACAATTTACTTACTTTCATTGCTTTCAAATTTTGCAACAAAAAGGCCTTTCATTGGAAGTAATTTGGGAGCCTCCAATAGGTCACCCTACTTCAATTTGTGTGTAATAATTTTAGGCAATTTTCCCTTAGGATAGTGAGTGTTTTGTTGGAAACCTTAAATGAGGTCATCCAAACACTCTTAGGATTCGCCTAGTTTACATTTCTTGCTTACTTTCATAACTTATTTCCTTTACCTTCCATTGTCAAACCGCCTAGATAGCTTACCTTTTACCAATTAGTTTTTACCTTATCTTTCACAGCTCTTTTAGTGTTTATTTTGGCTAGTTTCAACCATAGTTTATTTTACCTTTTGTTTCCAAACCCCCAACAAGAAAGAACCATAACTTAGGAACCAACATGAGTCTTCATTTGTCATCTAGTGTTAATGGTGAGGGTTCTACTCCTAAGGACCCCTTGTATAACATATTAGATGAGTTGAGATCCCTTAAGTTGTGGAAAGAAAAACAAGAGAGAAAAGAAAAAGGAAAAAAAGAGTGGAAGAAATAAGTTAAGACGAAAGAGAGAAAATAAGAGAGGAAGAAAGAAGAAAAATAATGAAAGAAATAAAAAGAGAAAAACATGTCTCCTATAGTATTCATAACTCTTGCAAGAGCCTAAGTGAAGAACTTTGTGACTATTATGAAGGAAGGCATAAGTCACATCTTAGACCTCATTCCCATAGGAGAGAAAAGGAAAAAAAGTCTCAAGAGGCTAACATTAACCTCCCATACTTCCATGGGAAGGACAATGTAGAGGCTAACTTAGATTGGGAAATAAGGGTAGAGCAAAAAATTAAAAGAAAGTCTACTTTAATATCTTATGGCTCTCACTCTTATCCAAAGAAAGACCAAGGTCTAGGTGTGACATCCTGGAAATTTCTACCCGGAATTTTTGTAAACGGTGCATTTTGGATGGTTATATATATATATATATGAGTATTATTCAGTGTATGTATATATGTATATACTCCTGGAAGAAGTAAGTATATTGGGGGAAAGATACGCGGATTAGGCTAATTAACGAAGAGAAATCCATAACTGGATGGTAATAGGTTAATTCTCTATTAATTAGTCTAAAAATCATCGTTTTGCATGCAACTTAAAATTTAACAAAACCAACCTCTGAACCACGCTCGGGGTTTCATTCTGAGCATTTTGATATATATATTGTCTACTTTCGAAAACTGGCCCCGACGGGTGCAGAGAAACGCGAGGGACTGGGACTAGAGAAACGACACGCAAACCGAGGCAGGATTTTAGCGTTCCAAAAGGTCAGATTTTTCTCTTCATGTGGCTGAGCATGAGTCACATCAAGAGAAAAAGGTGGGTCCTTTTTGTTCCACTCAAAATGGGACAAGTGGCAAGTGCTTTAGAAAATAAAATAATAGGAAAGAGAAAAGCCTTTTTAAACCAAAAAGCAACTCTCTCCCTTCACTCACTCAGCAGAAAAATTCAGAAGCTTTTCTTCCCTCTCTCACGTAGCTTTCTCCTTCTTTTCTCACCCACCATTGTTGCCCAACAAAGCTCCAACCTTTGGTCACCATTTCTGCTCCAAATCGCGAAAGGAAGGCATTTTCGGAGTCATGAAGCGCATCTCTACGTGTGGGACTTCGAAATTTCAGGTTTGGGTAGACTTCTTTCTCACTTGATTTTCGTGGGTATTGGGTTTAGGGAGATATGATGGGTAGTTTAGCTAGGTTTCTGCTTCATGATAGTTATTTGTGAAGAAATTTGTTGAAAGCATGTTGAACTTGCCATGTTTGGTGTGAGTCAAGCTTACCCATTCTATTTTAGGGTTTTTATGATGATGCTTGTGATGTTTGTGTGCTGAAATTGCTTATGGAAAACTGTTAGAGATGAAGGGTAGAGTTAACCTAGGATTAGAAAGTGAGAATGTGGTGTTATGAGTGGAAAAAGAGTGAGGCTTTGAGAGTTGGAAGGCTAAATCTGGATTCAATGGTAAATAGAGGTTAAAATGAGTTAATCCTAGTTTGAAATGTCATTTAGGACTTATGAGAAAGCTTGGGCTGTGCAAGAGAGAAAAACAAATGACCAAAGTGAAGGCAAAAGCCATTTCTAGGGTAAAATTGGGTGTTGAGGAGTCAAATTTTGATTCGGTAGAGTTTTCGTCGTGAAACCAGTTTGAGCAAGTTTAGATTGATGATATAGACTGGTTTGAGGTGAGAGTTTGTCCCAAATTTACCCCATGCTCATTTTCACTTCTCAAACCTTGAAAATCCATTAAATTGAAGGGTTTTGGGTACCTAGATTTTGAGTTGCTTTGGTCTGAAGCTTGTACTTGGTTTAGACATGATTGATACATGATTTGGGACTTGTAGGATTCAATTTGGGCAAAATTGGATGAGGGGGAGTGTGATTTCGAAAATCTGCACTTATGCAGAATTTTGCTGTCAAATAGGTACCGCAGAATTTTGGCTTTGTGCAGAAAATGTTATGTATTTGCTGGTTGTGGAAAGAGTAGTACTTATTGGGTTTTGGACGTTTCCTAGCAGCTCCCAACGGTCATAATGTAGTTTTATGTGCTAGAGACTTCCAGTAAAATTTTCGAGTCGATCCAACGGTTAACGAATTGGAACGAAGAGAATATAACTGGGGTATTTGAGTGTGAAAAGCTGTGATATTGGTTTGTGTTTTGGGCAGAGTTTTCTGCCTTTGCCCTGTTTTCTTGGTTGTGTTATTTTGTGATGATTGAATGTTGAATTACTTGGATGTTGTGGAAGCTTGGGAGGATTGATGGGGACCCGGTGTTGAGAGAAACGAGGATAAGGGCTACGTGGGAGTACGTGAGCTCAGTTGAAGGTAGGCAACAGGGGATGATGGGTTTATATGTGATTTGTGGATGTGGAGAATTGTTTTGCACCATCGCCCGACCGCCACCTAGTACCACATGTGATGGGTACCCCATAATCCTACAAGCTTGAAATGAGGATGTGTGGAAGGGTGAGACTTCCTACTTTTATTCGTTAACCACAGAGTGGTACCTGGAGATATGTCGCGGGGGTCAGGAGACCTTGGGGACGTCAGGTGGGGTGCTATTGCCCAGAACCAAGCTTGACCAATCCTGACCCAACCCGGGCATAGTCAGTCAGTGAGAACCTGTGATGTACCTAAACAGGCGAGCTCCTGGCAATCAACAAATAAAAGGAACAAAGACCACAAAGCAAGGAGGCTTGTGTGGTGGCTGGCCAGCTGTGAACTTTGAGTGTTATATGGGATATGGCCTCTGGTAATCGATTACCAAGGGTGGGTAATAAATTACAAGGCTTAAAGGTGAAGACAGGAAGCTAAGATGGCCTCTGGTAATCGATTACCAAGGGGTGTAATCGATTACCAGGCTTAAAAACGAGATCAGGAAGCTAAGAGGGCTTCTGGTAATCGATTACCAAGGGGTGTAATCGATTACCAGGCTTAGAAATGAAGGCAGCATGTTGTGGAGGCCTCTGGTAATCGATTACCAGGCTGTGTAATCGATTACACAGAGGAACATGCCACTGGTAATCGATTACCAGTTATGTGTAATCGATTACACAGTGCATTTTTGCAGGTTTCATGTCCTGAGGCTGTGTAATTCGAGTTTAGCCTCTGGTAATCGATTACCAAGGCTGTGTAATCGATTTCCAGAGATGAAAAGCCTTGAGATACCCTTTTTACTTACATGTAGTGGTTATGAGACGCATTGTGTTGCTCTGTAGTTAGATATCACGTGAAAGAGTCTACCCCTTTCTTTTCTTTCTTGTAGATCGTGATGGCGGCACAACTAATCCATGACCGAGTGGAGATGGAGTGCCTAGAGGGAGCTTGGGAGACCCTCGAAGGCAATGCGAGGTGCCGATTTCGAGGCACGATTCGATTCACGGCTACTTCATTGGTGCATCCAGATGAACCCGCGCGCACACTTCAGCGCACTGTGGAGTGGATATTACCCACGCCTACACCATACCGTCTAGTGGAGCCAGTCCCGAGTGATCGAGGTGACGTCATCCGAGGAAGACCTTGAGGAGGATCCTAAGGAGCTACCTCCTGAGCCTGCTGTGGATGCTCTTGACTTTATAGTGGGTGATGAGGACCCACTCCCTGAGGTGGATTCTCCTGAGGACGTCATGTCGGCATCTGAGGCAGACTCTACGGAGGATAGTGGCCCTGGAGAGATGGCGATCAGTGGAGGCTCTTCATCATAGTAGACAACTCATTGGACTAGTTTTATATATTTTTTGAGGGTGGGTGTATCTAGTACTGACTGTTAGGTTTACTCTTTTGTTTTTGTATGGGTAGACCTATTGTATAGGAATTTGATGATTGTATACATGTGGCTGAAGCCACCACTGTGGACACCTTTGCTCTGGATGACACTATGTATTTTGCAAAACTCTCATATTTTGGACAGCTTTAAATGATGAATGCACTTATGTTTAATCTTGTTATTTGGAAAGAATGTGTTAACAGACTTTATTTGAAAGAGATTTCACCGACCGTATTTTATTTTATTATTTTTCACGTGACGACCTAAAATGATGGCTGGTATGCTTTTATTTTTGAAAAAGCAACATATTTTAGAGGTTATGAGTGAGCATAAAGAAATGACTCTGAATAGAGTTGTGAACTGGCCATTCAGGACTCTATAGTGATAATTTTCCTTCTGAACTTAATTATTGTGAAAAGTGGAAGAAACGAATAAGGAAAAAGAAAAAAAAAATTTCCCATGGTTTTTGTTATTTAAATCATTACTAATAAACCAGTCATTATTTTGGGGACGCCACACTAGGCATCTTAGGGGCTGCACCTTCTAAGCCCGAAGATGATAAGGGGAAGACAATAGAAAAGCAACTTCCTAAGGCTAGTATGCAAGAGAAGACTAGCTCCATGAAGTGCTTTAAATGTCTTCGAAGAGGACACATTACTTCTCAATGCCCTACCAAGAAAACCATGATTATGAGGGGTCAAAACATTTATAGTAGCCAAGATGAGGCTACTACTTCACCTTCCTCTAGTGAACGTGAAGAAACAAAAGGGGAAGAATCTAGTGAAGAAATCTACCCCCAAGAAGAAGGACAACCATTAATGGTTAAGGAGGAGTGTAAGGAGGTAAGTGTCTCCTCCAAGAGGTTAGTTAAGAAGGAAAGTCATTTTACAATAAAGACAAACATTAAAGAAACTTCCCCTCTTAGACAACCTCCACATTTTCTCCTTTGTAAAAAGACACTTGTTAGCATTGTCATACCTCTTGGGCTTGAATTTATTCCTCAAGTAAAGGAGTTGTTGGATGAGGATTTGGTTTGCAAGAGCTTAAATCTTTGTGCTTTGTTGGTGCCCAAAATAGGTATTATTAGGCACCAAATCCCTAAAATAGGTGGTATGATGAATGTTTTGAATGATGCAACCCTCTTTTATAAAATCACTGGTGCACCCAACATCTTCATGATTTGTGTATGTAGGCACTCATTAGGTAGGTTTGTTTTTATTTTTAATACAAACTTAGGTACTCATATGGGACACCTTAGGTTTGTCATACTTTTTGATAGGAATAATCAACATGAAAATACAGAAAAAGGTATGTTTTATTGTATTACTTTTCTTAATTTTTTAAATAGTGATCAAAGGGTTCCCATGAACCCTAAGAGAATAAAGGTCATTCCTGAGTGGCCCACTCCACCAAGTATAAGAAAAATTTGGGACTTCCATGACTAAACAAACTTTTACAAAAGGTTTGTCCCATATTTTTCTATACTTATAGCACCATTCATAGAGTTGGTGAGGAACTATGTTCCTTCATGAGAAGATGCCCAAGAAATGGGTTTTCAGACCTTACCTTACTTCAACATACCAAACACCACTAATATATATGTTTTTGTTCTTTTTACAAGTGTTGAGAAAAAAAGCCCAGAGTTTGAAGAACCTCAGGATTTGAGGTCAAATCCTTTTCAAGGGGGAGGGAATGATGCAATCCTACCCCAGAAGGGTATTGGATAGAAGACTCAAAGTAGATTAGGCCCGAGATGCAAGAGAAGGCCCTAGGATTCTCATGAGCCTTAGGGTAGATTTCAGGCCCATGGGCTAAGTATGAGCCCACTTATCTTTGTACATATTATATTAAGGTTTCATTATTTATGGGCCTTGTATTTAGGGCTCCATAATGTAGGTAGGGTATCCTAGAAATGTAGGATTTTTCAGCCCTTATATTTTAGGGCACCTAGACTAGTTTTCGTATTAGGGGTAATTTTATAATTTCACATGCATTAAGTGAATATTTGATGTGTGTGTTGGAAAATAAATTTAATTGGATTGGGAGAACCCCTAGAAATGTAGGATTTTTCAGCCCTTGTATTTTAGGGCACCTAGACTAATTTTTGTATTAGGGGTAATTTTGTAATTTCATATGCATTAAGTGAATATTTGATGTGTGTGTTGGAAAATAAATTTAATTGAATTGGGAGAAGCCCAATCCAATTAAATTTTAGAGGGGGGGTGAGCGTTTGCTTGCTACACCCCATTACCACATCATATAGTCACACTTTGTGCATGTCCTTCATGCTTTACATGCTTTATGACACCTAAGCACACTTAGTGGAGAATCTTGGACTTGATCTTGGATTAGTGGGCTGAACCATAACTAAAATTCACTAATCATAATTAGTGAAATTTTGGCTCCAAAATTTGGCTCCACAAATTCAGTTTCAAATCCAAGTGAAATTTGAATAGAAATTCAAATTTCCATCCAATTTTGTGTGACACTTAGGCTATAAATAGAGGTCATGTGTGTGCATTTTTTTCAACTTTGATCATTTGAATATTAAACTTCAGATTTTAAAGCTCTTTTAGAGCACAAAATTTCGTGCTCTTCTCTTCCTCTCCCTTTATTCATCTCCTTCTTCCTCCAAGCTCTTATCCATAGGCTCCTATGGTGGTGAGCTTTTTCTAGACTCATCTTCTCCTTGAAGTGACGTCTCCTCTCTCTCTTCCTTCTCCATTCCGCTACCATTCATCTTCCAAGAAGCAAAGGAATCCATTGATGAAGAAGATCCTAGGCCTACAAGCTCCAATGGAGCTTACATCAAGGAGTTCCCACAGTGTTAGGCTGAGGCATAACATTATATGCTAGTCCCTCAGTGGTGAAAGTGGGATGTGGGTCGAAGTCACCTTGAGCACGCTTCCGAGGTTCTTCGCGGGTGCCTCCTATAGGTTGGGGTTGTTGACCCTCAAAGGTAACGGGAACAGCATGATTAACGTTCTCATTAGGCATGTGCATGGTGGGCGGCGTATAATTGAGGGGTAAGTCGTATGGGTAAGCATTCCTGTTATACCCCAAATGTGAACCACCGGTACTGCCCAACACCGCTCCTCCTTGTCCCACCATGTCCTGGGCGGGTTGGTTCGCTTGGTTTATGGCGGAGGGATGGGTAGGATCCGCCTTAGCGACGGTGCTGGCGGCGGCAACTATGGCCGCGTTGCTTTCCATCATTCTCTTCATGCTTAACATGACTTCCATCATGGAAGCCACTTGATCCTTCAAGGCCTCCATATTGGCCTTCATTTGTTCTTGCACCTCTTCTATGTCACCCATGACTCTAGTTTTGGAACGGGTTCGATAAGGGTGCCTTAAAGCGTGTTTTGTTATGGTGTTTACTGCCTAAAGAACAAAAATGCAGTGAGTAATGCAACAATGAATGCATGCTAAAGATAAGTTGTCAAAGTATTGGAATCGCACAGAATTCTGAGCATAGACATAGGATTGAATCAAACTCATTTTTATTAAGGAACAAAAATGTTCATCTTGTCAAATTTAAAGCGAAAATACAAAATGCCTTAGCGATACCTAATTATGTGGGCCATCAAATCGATCATGTGCTGACAATAATCGAGCAGCCCACGAACTTCCTCTAGAGCCGAGTACATATCCGCCATCGCCTTGGCTTTGGCTAACAGTCTTGGAAGCTCTCGAATCCCATTCAAAGTGAAAGTGAACCTATCCATCAACATTATTGCTTCTCTGTGTAATGAATCGATCACTCTCTCTCTCTCTTGCTTCTCTTTCTGCTTGCAGGACTGATACCTTCACGTACTCGTCCTCTAACCTTTGTTCATGGGTTGCAGCTAGACTTAACTTCTCTTTGTATTGGTCAATGATGGCCCACATGTTCTCTTCCATCTTACTCAATTGCTCGGACAAGCTCCTTTTTTACCTTTGGCAAGCCTTCAACTTGTCTTCCAATATCATGCCTCCAACTCTCGGCTGGTCTCTCTCGGCCTTCAACTTGTCTTCCTTTCAAGCCCTCTTTGTTTCCCGTTCCAATGCTTCGGCTGTGGCCACATTGACGTCTCTCAGTTCATCATACTCTTTCCAGACCTTGATGATCGTCATCTTGAACCTTTCCTTGACTGCTTGTACCTTTTCAAGTTCTGCCTTTAAGGCTTGCACCTCCTCACTCTCCTCCGAGGTTTCAGCCTCTTCCTCACTTTAGGTCTTTAGCTTCGGGAGCCAATCCAGCTCTTGCGTCCGAGCCTTCAGCCACTTGTGATAGCCACCGATGATCCCATTGTTGCTTCCCCTAAGCTCCTTATCATTTCTTTGCATCACGCTCCATGCCTTTCGGACCCTTTGAAATATCCTTGCATTGGGGGCACTAAAACCTTGTGCGGTGAAGGGCCTGATACTTTCTTTCGACGACGCTCCTCTCATGGGGTAGCCAAGTTGAATTATGGCAAGGACGGGGTTATAATTGATACAACCCTTATTCCCATCAAGAGGACGTTTGAGAACTCCTCACATGAGGACAAAACCCCGGCTCTTCCTTCCTTCCATCCGGGGAACCAATTAACGGATGCCCATACCATACTAGCCAAGAGTTGCTCCCAATTTTCCTTCCCTTTCTCGACGCACATGTGGTGACCTTGCAGGGAACAGGTGGGTCTACTTTCATGACGAAAGAGATGCGAGACTAGCCACACATAAAGAGTGGGTGTGCAACAGACAATCCTTGCACCGCTCTTCTCGCATCTTCAGTCAAATGTGTCATAGGCATCAGCCAAAATAGCAACGACCGGGCTTTCTTTGCTATGGTGATAAGCAAGGAAGGCGTCGATTGCTGCTAAATCCACTAGCCCATCCATATTTGGAAAAAGGATGACTCCAAATACCAATAGCACCAAGACATCAATGAACGAAACCCATTCACCTTGACCTGCCAAAGCCTTCGCTTTCTCCTCCAAGTGCTTCCTCGGTATTCCGACCACCCCATTTCTACTTTGTTTTACTCGAACCAATTCTTGTGCCGAGATTTTGACCTCCTTCGTTATTCTTGCCATGGAGGGATAGAACCCAAAAAAAAGATATGGTCTTCTTCCTTCTAGCGGGCATCCCAAGATCTCTTCAAACTCTTCTACAGTCGGTACTAACTGAAATTCCCCAAACCTGAAGCATCTTAGTGGTTGATCGTAATACTCAGTAAGGGACGCAATAGCTTCAACAGAGACTTCTATCATAGCCAGGTCCCAGATCTTTCCATATGTCTTGCGGAAAGCTTGACG
Organism: Glycine soja; assembly: GCF_004193775.1. Lineage (NCBI taxonomy): Eukaryota > Viridiplantae > Streptophyta > Magnoliopsida > Fabales > Fabaceae > Glycine > Glycine soja. Next base: position 21,765,863 of record NC_041019.1, read on the forward strand.
TTGGAGTTGATCCATCAATTGCCCTAATTCTTGCAAACTAGCAACCTCTGGGCATTTAATTTTGACGCGATAAAACCTTTTCTTAAGCAAGGGTGCTTGATTCGATCCCATGTTTTGCTAGAATGAAAAATTATGTTCAATCAATACTTCGACACCCTAACATGGAGGAAATATGATGAATGTATGAAGGAATGCTTATGTTGTGCATGACACAAATGCATTTACAGACACGAGAGCTCGGAAGATCACCTCTTCTTACCCACAAAGCATTGAGCATCATGGTTCATTTATACTCATTACCATAGTGCCCCATGTATGCATTTAAAAGGGTGATGTGGACCTTCCAACTTCCCGTGACAAAATGACGAGACAAATGCAACGCATGAGTGACGATGCAATACAGATATACATACGTGAGAGCACGTTGTTGATAGCACAAAACAGAAAACATACTATACGGACAAGCATAAAAAGAAACATACTAGATGAGCAAGCAGGGTAACGCCATCAAAAAATGACATAATGACACAGTAGAGACTCACAAAAACATGACTGTACAAAGATATGCATGGCAATATTAAGGAAACAACACGTAGCGTGTTTGCTCCGTGCCCCTATTTTAGGGACCTAATGGTGGGAACTAAAAGCTCGCTATTTAGTGATAATTCCCAAGGTGGTTGCATCTAGCTTTCAAAGGTTTCTAGAGATATCATCCCCTTTGATATCAAAAATTGTGGCGGTAGGGACTACAGACGACAACGTATCATCAAAGAGAAAAACTCTAGATGAGGTTTCACTGCCATCAACCAAGTCGGAGACTTAGCATGACCACAAATTCACCTCCACTTCCTATGTTCCCATGGACCCGGGTATAGGGCCCTTAACAACTCACAGTGTGTGCAAAAAGTGTAGGTATCGTGCGTGCATCAAATGAACAAATATTTATCAATGCATACATTTAAGTAAACAACTACACAAAATATAAAAGCATTAAAGGAGTTATATGCATACAAGAACATAAGAGAAGGAAAGGGAAACCAATAAAAGCGTGAGTCATGATAAAGAATGCACACAGATTAAATGGCCTAACTCTCTAAAAATAGTCCCCAGTGGAGTCGCCAACTGTTGAAACCTACCCTTCAGCAGAAGGGTGATGCGAGGCTCACGGGTGCGTCTTCCAAGGAAGAAAAACGTGCGGAGTCGCCACCAAAATTTGAGGAAAATGTTAGAAAAAACCAAAAGATGGTCTACAAATTTCAATAATAAAAGGTTCGGGAGTCATTTACGCACGGGAAGGTATTAGCACCCCATGCGCTCATCACAAGGGACGGCAACCTCTAATCGAGTGTGCCAATCATGACTTCAATCTTTATTTTATTTTCCCTTTTTTATGTTTTTTATCTTTTTGAGGTCGACAAAAGCGGGACTCTTGCTCCTACGTATCCTCAATTGCAATGAGGAACTCAAACCTACGTAGTTCCTTGAAAGCAACAAAGTTATGAGGAGTGTTGATTTTAGACTTTTAAATGGTTCGTTTTAACCGATAAAAGTAAAAAGACCATTAAGGCGTTGGACCTTTGAACGGATTCAAGCAATTTTCTTGTGGACAAAAGCTTGATTATGAGTTGATTTTAACTTTGGTTTCACTTGGTTATTTTCCAACTCATTAAAAGAGAACTTTCAAAGTAAATGATCGGTTGAAACTTATTTTAACGATGATTAAGTGAAATTACGGCTTAAACGATCAATCAAAACTCGCTTAACACAAAGAAAAAGATCACCGATGGTAGAAGAATGAAAATGAAGACATGCAAAGCAAGGATGGACCCCTAAGGATGCATAGAATGAATTCAAAGCTTAAAAATAGAAAACTAACCGGGCGAAGAACGACGAAGAACGGATGAAGAACGATCACGAAATCGATCACGGAAATGCTACGGAAGCGCCTCGACCTTGATTTTTCTTCTTCTTTCTCTTCTTTCGGATGTGGGCTCCATTGGAGCTTGTAGGCCTAGGATCCTCTTCATCAATGGATTCCTTTGCTTCTTGGAAGATAAATGGCTGCGGAATGGAGAAGGAAGAGAGAGAGAGGAGACGCCACTTCAAGGAGAAGATGAGTCTAGAAGAAGCTCACCACCATAGGAGGCCATGGATAAGAGCTTGGAGGAAGAAGGAGATGAATAAAGGGAGAGGGAGAGAAGAGCACGAAATTTTGTTCTCTAAAAGAGCTCTGAAATCTGAAGTTAATATTCAAATGATCAAAGTTGAAAAAAAATGCACACACATGACCTTTATTTATAGCCTAAGTGTCACACAAAATTGGAGGGAAATTCAAATTTCACTTGAATTTGAAATTGAATTTGTGGAGCCAAACTTTGGAGCCAAAATTTCACTAATTATGATTAGTGAATTTTAGTTATGATTCAGCCCACTAATCTAAGATCAATTCCAAGATTCTCCACTAAGTGTGCTTAGGTGTCATGAGGCATGAAAAGCATGAAGGACATGCACAAAGTATGACTATATGATGTGGCAATGGGGTGTAGTAAGCAAATGCTCACCTCCCCCTCTAAAATTTAATTGGATTGGGCTTCTACCAATTCAATTAAATTTATTTCCAACCACACACATCAAATATCCACTTAGTGCATGTGAAATTACAAAACTGCCTCTAATACAAAAACTAGTCTAGGTGCCCTAAAATACAAGGGTTGAAAAATCCTATATTTCTAGGGTACCCTACCTACAATATGGGGTCCTAAATACAAGGACCAAATATAACGACATCCTAGTCTAATATGTACAAAGATAATTGGACCCAACCTTGGCCCATGGGCTCAGAAATCTACCCTAAGGTTCATGAGAACCCTAGGGCCTTCTTCAGCAGCTCTAGCTCAATCTTCTTGGAGCCTCTTGCTCATGGTTCTAGTGACTGGTCCCTTCCTAGGGAGGATTGCATCATCCTCTTCCCCTTGAAGAAAATTTGACCTCAAATCTGTTAGTTCCTCCTTCTCCATATCAGCTCCACCTGCAAAAGGAATTAAATCAGAAATGTTAAAAGTGGTGCTGACTCCATATTCTTCTGGGAGGTCCAACCTATAGGCATTGTTATTGATCCTCTCCAAAACCTGAAAAGGTCCATCCCCTCTAGGGCTAAGCTTGGATTTCCTTTTAGTAGGGAATCTATCCTTCCTAAGATGGAGCCAAACCCAGTCACCCTTATTAAGAACTAGCTCTTTTCTTCCTCTATTGCCTTTAGTTGAATACACATTTGTTTGGTTCTCTATTTGGTTCTTAACCCTCTTATGCAACTTCTTTACAAATTCTGACCTAGATTCCCCTGTTGTAGGAAAATTCTACATGAGGAAGATACTCATCCCAAGACTTATGGTTGCCTTTCAGAAGAGCCCTTAAAAGGGTGGATAAAGACCTATTCACTACCTTTGCTTGCCCATCAGTTTGTGGATGACAAGTGGTAGAGAAAAGAAGTTTAGTTCCTAGCTTAGCCCATAAGGTTTTCTAGAAGTGGATAAGGAACTTAGCATCTCTATCTAACACAATGGTCCTAGGCAAACCATGGAGTCTCACAACTTCCTTGAAAAAGAGTTTTGAGATGTGGGAAGCATCATCCACCTTGTGGCATGGTATAAAGTGTGCCATCTTGCTAAACCTATCCACCACCACAAAGATAGAGTCTACACCTCTTGGGGTTCTAGGAAGCCCAAGGACAAAGTCCATACTAATGTCTACCCAAGGTGCAGATGGGATGGGTAAGGGTGTGTATAGCCCATGAGGCATCACCCTAGACTTGGCTTGTAAACAAGCCACACACCTAGTGCAATGCTTATGGACATCTTTCTTCATATGGGGCCAATAAAACTTTTCTTTGAGTAAGGCAAGGGTCTTGTCTATCCCAAAGTGGCCCATGAGCCCACCCTCATGGCTCTCTTTCACAAGTAATGTCCTAATGGATCCTTGGGGTATGCAAATCTTTCCCTCTTTGAACAAATACCCCTCAGCCAAATAGAATCCATCTTGGGCCTTCTTCCCATAACTCTCGTAAATGGGAGAGAAATGTTCATCTAAAGCATACAAGTCCCTAATATTATCAAATCCTAAAATTTGAGCTCCTAGGGAGCAAAACAATGTGTGTCTCTTAGAGAGGGCATCAACTACCACATTTGTTTTTCCCTTTTTGTATTTGATAACATATGGAAATTGCTCTAGGTACTCTACCCATTTTGCATGCCTCTTGTTTAACTTGCTTTGCCCTCTAATATACTTAAGTGATTGATGATCACTATGAATGACAAATTCGTTGGAAACAAGGTAATGTTCCCAAGTTTGGAGGGCTCTTATTAAGGCATAAAGCTCTTTATCATAGGTGGGGTAGTTGAGGGTGGTGGCACTATGAAGTTTTTCACTAAAATAAGCAATAGGGTGCCCACCTTGTAACAATACAGCTCCAACTCCCACTCCAAAGGCATCACATTCTAGCTCAAAAGTTTTAGAAAAGTCAGGAAGAGCTAGAACAGGTGCCTTAGTAAGCTTTTCTTTGAGCAAAGCAAAGGCTTGCTCTTGTTTTTCACCCCAGGTAAATGCCACATTCTTCTTCACCAGCTCATTGAGAGGTGATGCAATTGTAGAGAAATTAGGAACGAACCTTCTATAGAAGCTTGCTAACCCATGGAAGCTCCTAATATCTCCCACACTTTTTGGGGTGGGCCATTCTTGGATGGCCTTGATTTTCTCAGGGTCCACTTGGACCCCATTTCTACCAACTACAAAACCTAAGAAAACTATATTATCTACACAAAAGGTACACTTCTCTATATTTGCATAGAGGGTGTTTTTCCTAAGGACTGAAAGAACTTGTCTGAGATGTCCTAAGTGATCATCTAGGCTCCTACTATACACTAAAATATCATCAAAATAAACAACTACAAATCTACCTATGAAATCCCATAAGACATGATGCATAAGCCTCATAAAGGTGCTTGGTGCATTAGTGAGCCCAAAAGGCATCACTAGCCATTCATACAAACCAAACTTGGTCTTGAAAGCAGTTTTCCACTCATCACCCTTTTTCATCCTGATTTGGTGATAACCACTTTTAAGATCAATTTTTGAAAAGATATTGGCACCATGCAACTCATCAAGCAAATCATCAAGTCTAGGAATGGGGTGCTTATACTTTACAGTGATGTTGTTGATGGCCCTGCAATCTGTACACATTCTCCACGTACCATCCTTTTTGAATGTTGTGTCTGCTTTGACATTCAAAGACTGTTATTAACTAATAACCGTCTTTGAATGTTGTATCTCCTTTGACATATAAAGACAGTTATTTACTAATAACCGTCTTTGAATGTAGCACTACTCGGTGGTTCCTTCCAATTTGTCACATGAACTCATTGTCCATACACTCATTATTGAAATTATAGTCCACCCTCTCCATCCCCAAAAGAAGTGGCAAAGAATAAAAAGGGACACAAAGTAATGCAATTTGTTGTACTTTCCTCAAGCTCATATCCAAATAGATCAAATTCAAATCTTCAAGAGATGGAAGTTATTAGCACTATACCCAGTAAACCAAATAAACCTAAATCGCTAGATAAGAAATGAGAGAAGTTTCAAAGAGTTATGCACTATGCCTTGCCTTGTCGCCCACAAATGGAACTTTCTTAGACTCTTTAGACTAAATTGTATATTGCTGCTGCATTATGTCATTGTCCCCAAAATTGGTCCACCCATCAATTTTAGACCCCACAGCAGCCACACTCTTTATTTCCCCATCTTCTACAACAGGTTCTTTACTCTGCATTTTTCTCTCAAAAAAAGTTCAATATTTTTTACTATCCACTACTTTTCAAAACAAGCAACAACCTATTTACGAATTGCACAAACCTACCAAAAATAATATCTGTTCATGTTAGTCTCTGAATCACTGTTAATATTTCACTGATGAAATTCAATTGAACTCATACCTAGGCGGCAGCCATAATCTTACGAATATAAACTATAGCAACAACATTCACAAAAATTGAATATATTGGCAATCAAAATACTACAATCATTTATTTTTGTCACATCACAAGATCAATAAATTGGCGCACGCGGCAACATTAACATACAAACTATGGAAATTGAATAAAGACTAACCGGAAATTCATTGCTTTGGCGGTGTTAGGAAAACCCTTTTTCGAAGAAACAACTACAAATGAAAAGAGAATAAGAAACCACACTGAAATCTACTTCAATTCTCATTGAGAAATGGAAAAAAAGAACATGAAAAGGGGAATGTTTAATGGAACCTATGGTCGTTATGATGAGAACACGAAAAGGGGAAGGTCCCTCATCGTTAACCCTAACATTGTGATCCTTGTATGTGTTCTCGTCGCAGATGCAAGGAATCTCGATGGTGTCATCGACTTTAAGAAGCGAGGTTCCCTAGGCATCTTTAGCTACGCCCTGCCAATTAAGCGTGAGGCTGATCTCATAGCCGAGGATGATTTTCCCCTAGCAGAAGTTGACGTATGCCTCGCTATCGAGGAAGCGAAGCGATGTCGTTTTGAGGAAGAGGTTACACTCATCATGAAGAAGGCATCGTGGACCACACCAAGGGTCATGCGCATGCTTGCAGGATGTGCTCTGCTCTCGCAACTCTCATCGTTGGAGAAAACAAGAAGAATGTAAAATGTGAAGGCATTTACACAAGGATTCTAATAAAACCGTCTTTGAAATTCAAAGACGGTTTTTGTTAAAATCGTCTTTGAAAATTTGTAATTATTTACAAAAATGCCATCGAGTTTTTTACGACATCAGTTATTTAGAACCGTCTTTGATTCTATGTCGTAGAATAATATTTTTCTAGTAGTGTTCGTAATGGCCTTGCCTCAATCCATTTGGTAAAATAGTCGATGGTGACTAGTAGGAATTTGAACGCTCCAGGGGCTTTTGGTATTGGTCTCAATATGTCCATTCCCCACATGATGAAAGGCCAAGGGGAGCTTAAGCTATGGAGGTTGTCAGGAAGGGTGCGTGGAATGTCTGCGAATTCTTGGTTTTGTCTAGTGAAGTCTAGGGTGTCGACCTTGAGTGTCAACCAATAGTAGCCGGCACACACCACTTTGGTTGCAAGGGAACGTCCCCCGATATGGAGGTCGTAGATCCCTTCATGAAGCTCTCACATGACATAGTGCATTTGTTGGTTGTTCAGGAATTTAAGCAATGGTATTGTCGAACCTCTTTTGAATAGCTCACCATCAAGATTGATGTAGAAGATGGCCTTTCATTTCAAGCATTGTGTTTCATTTTCGTCTGGTGGCAACACCCCCAAATTAGGAAATTCTTGTAAGGGGTTATCCTGCTTGGTTCCTCCTCTTCTCCTTCCATGACCTCCTTGGTGTCTATGGTTGGAGCTTGGAGTGTCTCTTTGATGATGGTTTTGACATGCCATGTCTTTTTGGTGTTGGCTAGCTTGGAGAGCATGTCTGCTCTGGTGTTGCTCTCCCAAGGTATGTGGTACATCTCAAAGTAATTAAAGTTGTCAATGAGAGTTTTTGCAATATGGTAGTACCTGAGAAGTACTGTCTCCTTGGTTTGATATCTGTTGGCAACTTTCTCTTGGACAAGTTGCGAGTCAGTGTAGCACCTTAGCTTCTGGGCCCCAACTTCTTTTGTTGGCTTTAGGCCTACTATAAGTGCCTCGTATTCGGCTTGATTGTTTGATACTTTGAAGTTGAGCTTGAGAGCTTGCTCTAAAGTAACATTGTCAGGCCCTTCAAGGATGATGGTTGCCCTACTTCCCTTCACGTTGGATGCTCTATCCACATAGAGGTTCCACCAATCTGGAGTAGTTTAGTCATTGCCAGCAAACTATGCTAGAAAGTCTGCCATGAACTAGGTCTTCATGGGGCCATGAGGTTCGTATTGGAGGTCAAACTCTAACAGTTCCACAAACCAGGCTACCATTCTTCCTGCCAGCTCAGGCTTTCGCAACACTTTCCTGATAGGGTAGTTCGTCTTAACTACCACTTAGTGACCTTGAAAGTATGGCCTGAGGCATCGGGCCGAGGTTATGAGTGTCAGGGCAACCTTCTCTATCATTTGGTACCGCCTTTCAACATCATGAAGGATATGGCTGGAAAAGTTGATGGGAAGTCGATGTCTCTTGTCTTGTTGTACAAGGGTTGAGTAGACAACTTCGTCAACTACTGAGAGGTATAGGAGTAGAAGTACTCTTGGCTTGGGTCGACTCAGAACTGGCGATGTGACAATTGTCTTATTGAAGGCCAAGAAAGTTTTCTTGTAGGCCTCATTCCATAGGAATGACTCTGTTTTCTTGAGTAGTTTATAGAATGGCTTCACCTTCTCTGCGAGCTTTGGGAGGAACTTGGACAGAGATACTAGTCTACCATTCATCCTCTGGACTTCCTCGACATTGGTAGGGCTATGCATCTCTAGTATGGTTTTGCATTTGTTGGGGTTGGCTTATATTCCCCAAAGTGTAATCATGAAACCTAGAAACTTTCCTCCACCTACCCCGAAAGTGCATTTTTCTGGGTTGAGGTACATGTTGTACCTACGGATTTCTCTTAATACCTCTTCCATGTTTGCCATGTTTTGGGCTATGCTATAGGATTTTACGACCATGTCGTCCACGTAGACCTTGGCATTCTAGCCTATCTGTTGTTTGAAGATCCGGTCCATCAGTCTTTGGTATGTAGCGCCTGCATTTTTCAGGCCAAAGGGCATGACCCAATAGCAAAAATTAGCATCCTCAGTTATGAATGTTGTTTTCTCTTCGTCTGGGACGTGCATTCTTATTTGATTGTATCCTAAATAGGCATCTTGGAAGCTTAGTACTTGGAACACGGACGTGTCGTCAACTAGCCTGTCGATGTTGGGCAAAGGATATGCATCCTTGGGGCATGCCTTGTTGAGATCGGTGTAGTCAGTGCACATTCGCCATTTGTCGTTGGCTTTTTATACCATGACGACATTTGCTAGCCAAGTAAAGTACTTGACTTCTCTGATAAAATGAGCCTTGAGTAGCTTGTCCACTTCCTCTTTGACTGCCTTGCGTTGCTCTTCTCTCATCCTCCTCTTCTTCTGTGACACTGGTTTGGGCAGGGGACAAATGGCTAATTTGTGGCATATAATGCTAGGGTCGATACCCGACATATCATATGGTTGTCATACGAATAGGTCTGTGTTCCTATGTAAGACATCAACTATGCATTTATACTAATGGCTGGTAAGGTCCCTGTTGAGCTGTATACATTGCCCAGGATTAAGTCCAAGTTGCAACTTGACAAATTCTTCAATAGGCTTTGGTCCTTTGTTAATAGTGTCATCGTGTGGATCTACATCGAATACACCATCTTGATCTCCTAGAATTCCTTTGTAGACGATCAGGGTATGGATTGGGGACCCTTCGTCCAAGCTCATAACTTTGGGATAAGGCTTGCCTAGCTCCCTAGTGGAAGGATAGGGTGTCACCTTTAGGTTTTTAGCATACCACTGTCGGGCCTGCTTTTGGTCTGCCTTAACAGTAGTGATCTCTCCCATCAAGGTTGGGAATTTCATCTTGAGATGCGGCATGGAGACGATGGCTCTGAGTTCATTCAGTGTTTTCCTGCCCATCAAAACTAAGTAGGAGGTATCTACATCAACAAGTAAATACCTAATTGTGAAGCTCCTTGAGATTTGGCCTTAATCGAAGGTAGTCATGAGGTCTATGTACCCTCTGGTCTCTACTCTTTCTCATGTAAAGCCAAGGAGTGGTCCAGAGTTTGGCTGGACTATATTAGGTTAGACTTCAAGCTTCTGGAATGTTTTCCGGTAAAGCATGTCTGTGGAGCTACCTTGGTCAATGAGGACCTTGGACACCATGAAATTAGCAATCACAATGGAGACAACCATGGGGTCATCCTGGTTGATGGGATTAATGCCTCTAAAGTCTCTATCTGTGAATGTTATGGGAGGGAGACTTCTTGGTGATTGTATGTTATCGCAATTGATGTCAATATCCCAGATAGCATGGAGATGCCGCTTTCGGGACTGACTAGACAGCCCTCAATAGAAAAATTCACCCGCAATGGTGTTGATTACAACTCTAATTTGTTGGGTAGGTTTGTTTTCCTATTCTTCTTGAGGTTGTCGTTCATGTCTTTGCTAGTGATGCCTCTATCTCCCTCTATCTTCTGCATTGTCCCTTCTTCTATCGGCATCGTGGTTTCTGTGTTGGTCCTCTTGATGTCCTCTGGTCTTGCTCCTACTAGGTGATTGTCAGGCCTCTTTACGAATTGGGCTAGATATCCAGCCTATATGAGTTCTTCAATTTTATTTTTCAGAGACCAAAAATCTGATATATTATGACCATAATTGTGACGGTATCTACAGTGTTTGATTTTATCTAACCCGGGTCTAGGAGGAAGCGGCGGAGGTAGTTTTATGGCTACCTCCATGTTGAAGGACTCTTCAAGAATAGTGGTGCAATTGGCTATCAGGGGTGTGTAACGCTCATACTTGGGTCCCCTTGGGAGAGGCTAGCGCTTGTCTGACTTGTGTCATTTGTCCAACTTGTGTGAGTCAGTCCTGGTGCTTCCTTCTCTTTCGTCCCGCTTCTGTCGGGCCTCATTTCTGAACCTTGACATCTCCTTCATTTGGATGTAGCCTTTGGCTCATTCACATAACTCGTCCATGTTGTTCAGAGGTTTTTTGCACAAACTATCTGTTAACTTATCAGGCCGTAAGGCGAGCAACATGGAATGTAATTCTACAAGGCTAAGATTTTGGATCTAGACAGTAATTCGTCCAAACCTGTCCATGAAATTTTGGAGGTATTCATCATCTGCTTGTCACATACTAGCCATAACGGTGGAAGTCATGCGGTGTGACCGGCTGGTTGCATACTGAGAACTAAAACGCTTGACAAGAGTGTCAAAGCTATCGATGGACCTTGCAAGGAGTCCGTCGTACCATGTCAATGTTTCCCCTTTGAGGGACGTGGGAAAACGCGACATGGGATTGCATCATTGTTGGTGTAGAGATTTGCCTGGGTGAGGAATACGTACAGGTGTACGTATGGATCTGTGGTTCCATTGTAGCGCTCTAGGTTAAGAGATTTACAACTTAAAGGCAACTCGACCTATATGATACGGTTGACAAAAGGGTGTCGACAAGTCGTTTGCCCTTCTTGGCGATGTAGGTGTGAGAGACTGGGATCATCTTAGGTTTTGATGGTGCGTTGGGGGTATGATTCCCCTTGAGTACGTTCATAAGTGGTGTGAGTAGAGTGCTCATCGCTCTGGGGGCGTCTTACACGAGCCTCCAACTGGTTGTGATCAGCCTTAAGCTTTCTGAGTTCCTCCTCATGGCGTCACTCAATCTCTGTAATACGGGTTTGGAGTTATTGGAAAGTGTCCTTGTCTGTCATGGTTGTTGGAAGAAGGTTGGAGCTGTCTAGGAGTGGCTTGCATCTGAGGCCAGACTGTGTTCTAACCATTAGTGAAGAGAGGTCGTAGGGAATTTTTTATCGGGGTCCCATAGTAAGCGCCAAATGTACTTACCAAAATCTAAAGCTGACCGACATCAAGGGTCGACATAGCCTGTATGGACTCCACTTATTTCACACGTCAAACTATAGGTGCCCTCTGTTAGGAGAACACAAGGGGGGGCCAACAAAATAAAAGACTCTGTCATTCAAGTAAGTACATGAGTGAGTTAAGAATGTAATGAAAAGGGTGAGATATAACCTGGTATGAGTACGTTCATAAGTGGTGTGAGTAGAGTGCTCATCGCTCTGGGGGCGTCTTACACGAGCCTCCAACTGGTTGTGATCAGCCTTCAGCTTTCTGAGTTCCTCCTCATGGCGTCACTCCATCTCTGTAATACGGGTTTGGAGTTATTGGAAAGTGTCCTTGTCTGTCATGGTTGTTGGAAGAAGGTTGGAGCTGTCTAGGAGTGGCTTGCATCTGAGGCCAGACTATGTTCTAACCATTAGTGAAGAGAGGTCGTGGGGAATATTTTATCGGGGTCCCACAGTAAGCGCCAAATGTACTTACCAAAATCTAAAGCTGACCGACGTCAAGGGTCGACATAGCCTGTATGGACTCCACTTATTTCACACGTCAAACTATAGGTGCCCTCTGTTAGGAGAACACAAGGGGGGGCCTATAAAATAAAAGACTCTGACATTCAAGTAAGTACATGAGTAAGTTAAGAATGTAATGAAAAGGGTGAGATATAACCTGGTATTTATAGAGTGGAGTAAGAGCTTCGAATCCTTGTTTGTAAGGGCTATTACGGAGGTGTAACAACCCGTACAGATAATTTTTAGCTTGTTGATAATAGCTAGTTGATAAGTTGTTGCTTATAGATAATGTGTATATTGTAGATAAAAAAAAGTATTTGTCGGTTGATAAGGGAGTTGTAACATTATCGTTAATATTCAAATAATGAGATATTAGAGATAACCTATCGGCCCAATAGCCCGACTGCTTCAGACAAGACGTCCGTACTTCTGTGTCAAGACTGAGGTGCGTATTAGAGCGTCACGTCTATTTTGTGAACCCTGGACAGTTTAAGAATTCTCTTGATATTGATAAATCCTTTTTTGACATACTCTCGATTTTCTCAAATTAGTCATTATTCTTATTTCTCATACGGTTAAATCTTTGAAGTCTCCCCAATCATTTCTCCATTCAATTAATTTACTATTTTTTTAAAATCCATTTAATTTACTTTAATTGTGATAAGTTAGTAATATTTATCAGACACAGTCATGTAAATATGAACTTATTTTATAACTTCACGACATCATACGCTTGCAATTTCTCACTTCATAACACATGTGTCTCTAATATATTCAAATACAATAGGAAATTTATTAGTAAAATAAACAAAAAAAATATTTGTAATTTTGACAACTATCTTAAAGACCTATTTTATATATAAATGCACAAAGAGCTTATTAGTAATTTTAATAACTACTTTATGGATGTATTAATTAGTTTAATATAAAGATTATATTTGTAATTTAGATTAATGTGTAGTTTTGTATATTTATTTACTCATTATCCTACTTGGATACTTATTTAACCATTTTTACTTTTAAATATTCTTAAATTTTTATTATTGGTAGATTAGTCTCTGCACCAAAATTATTCATGATTTATCATTATTTTCTTTCTTATGCATACTTATTTTCTTTATATAATTTATTTTTATTAAAAAAATACTTCTAAATTTTTTATTACACTTTAATTGGTTATCCATTAATAAAACCTAAGGTCACAATTTTTTTTATTAAATTTCTTTCTTATGTGTTCATTCTAAATTTCTAAATATTTTATTTAGATTTTATATATTATCTTTAAACATTTCATTAACCACTTCAATACTTTCTTTTTGTAATTTTTTCTCTTATTTCTACCGTTGACCAAAAGCCAGCTAGGGATATATAACATTTTACTTAATTTTGTGCTCAAAATTATGAAAATATATCATGCACTCATCAAACCAATTTTTTTTTCTTTTTCCAAACTTCTCATAAAAAATAAGACTTAATTAAATAACCTTTTAACCCCTGTAAAATAGGATGTTTTTTATTTTAATTCTTTAAAGATTTAATTTGCTTTATTTTAATCCATGTGTTTAACTAACAATAAGAATTAATAATATAATAACGATATTAATATATAAATCATTAACTTGTCACGTCCTCAACGAGTATTCTAACAAGCCAGTCTCGTATCATTTTTTATATAAATTATATTTTAAACCCCTCACCATCTAGTTTAACATCATCAATAATTTTAAACAGATAAGACAAGGGCCAAATGTCTCATGTGAAATGTTCATTTATTGCATACTAAATTTATTTAATATTTTATATCATTAAAAATAAAATAGATATTGAACTTAGCACGAGTAGAAAACTAGTTTACTACAAATTAGATCTTGGTCCTGATTTAAATCTTTGCATAGTTTGCCAATTCCTTTTTAGGTTGGTGCATAGATCTTCTCCAACACTAATTAATGTTAATGTTGTCAGTAGTTTTTTTATTAATTATCATACTAGTATGTATATGAATTAAAATGACTTTTATACTCGTGTGTGTGTATATATATATATATAGCTTATAAAAACGAAAGTATCCATCTAGGGCACAAATATAGGGTAATGCACGCACGAATCCGTAACAAAGAAAACTGGATAGTAATAACAATTAACATGATTGCGAACTCAACTACTGATATTCAATTTAATTGACGTACTTTCTTCCTCGGGTACATATTCTCTATTCTTCATTTACATCTCTATTCGTAGTTGGGGAGTATCTCTTTCTTTTTGCTCAATCACATATGCGTTTGAGTATCTGCTAATGTTAATAAAGCAAAGCCATAATTGATTTAAAATAATAACAACTAACCTTTTTCTCCTATATTTTATATAAAGAACCAATTACCTTTTGACCACGACCTCGATTGCTGTTTGATTCCCATTATTTGTATCCAGGTTGCTCCATTCAGATATTTATTCCAAAACCCTAAAATCTTTTTCCTTTTTTTGTGTTTGAAAAGGAAATTAACCACCATCCAAGCAGTCACCGCCAAACTACATAACATATCAAGGGTTTCAAGGTCAACTCCCATAAACGTAAAGAAGATAATGACAAAAGTGCACTAAATCAGCATGCATCTTCCCCAGTTGTGCTTTAGTTAGACAAAATTTCATACATATCGAATTTAGATAACATAAAGTAGGTGATGCAAAAATCTCTGCATCTCTAAACAATCATTTTCCAAAAGTAAGTCATGCACTTTGTTTAGAATTTGCATAAAGTTTGAAAGATATGATTATTGAACATAATTATTGACTTTAGCATTCTCATTCCATTAATAGTGGGTTGAATTAACATAAATATCTATTGATGACCAACCACAGCATAGCATTTATCAAGCTGTTAAACCAATTATGCTTCTTCATGGCCTATATCATTATAAGGTACATTGAAATTTTAAACTTACACAAACTCTTTCTCATCTCTTTTTGAACGTGAATTGTGCTAGCGGTATCTATCAAACAAATTTTTCTACAGCAGCTAATAAAAGACACTTGGACCCCAATTGCTATAAAAGCAACCTAGTTTTGGGTTTGACTTTTGCAGTATTCAAGATGATAACTTTGTTTAGTGGGATTGCGATATATATTTCAGGTTTCGGTAATCTAACTTTTCATACTTCCTTTCTAATTACTAGTATTAATTAGAAGGATCGTGATGACAAAGTTTATGATGACGAGAGTTATTTGACCACTAACTAGGGTGTTCTTATAAACACGTGTACTTTATTTAAAATGCTAAATCATTAATTATCTCTTTTTTAAGTCATGTTCAGATTCTCGGTCAACATAAAGAGAGTGGAGAATGGGAACTAAGAGTGTCCTTCCCGCCCTTTATTTTACATGTAAGTTTGTAATTGAATTTAATTTATAAGAATTTTTATTTCAACACTTAGATTAGTTAATTTCATATCATAATTAGTATATAAAAAATTTTAACTGGGTCTAACTGTAAGAGTTTAATATCTTTTGTTTATTAATTGATCGATCCTGAATTAATTGATCGATCTTGTCCTGTGATTTTATAAATCTTTATCTTAAGAGAGTGTGGGTGCGTGTGATGTGGGCGAAGCTAATGTGTTTTTATATATTTTAGAAAAATGTTAAAAAAATTACATCATTGACAAATTGGAGTTGTATTTATTAAATACTCTTTTAAAAAAATAAAAATATATTATTAACATTCATTATTATTAATATATTTTCACTTAATTTTTAGAAGCAATAGTTAAAGTTAATTTGAAAGTTGCCTTACCATTATTCAATTTAATTATCCTAAAGAGTGTAGAAGTTGAGAAAGTTAGATGAAAACACTAAAAAAATAAAGAAAAATGAGGAAACAATAAAATAAATAAAAAATGAATATTACTCATTTGCAATCAGCCACTTCTTGAAATATAAAGTGTAATCCTTAAATGATAACAATTAATTATTACAATACAGGTCTTCATCAATATATAGGGATTGCCGCATGCATGACTCCTTGATATATATAGACATGCAAATGATGCAATTTACTAGCAGAAGCTACTTAGTAACTGTATGTGACTCCAACAGACCAACAATGTAGTAGAATGTTGATGGAAGCTGACTCATCTATAATTAATTGGCCAATCACGTGGATCATCGCGTGCTTCCTGCTGTTCCTTCCGCATTGTGCCTGATAATAATATCAGCAAGTAGTCATATGTACAATCACGCGACTCTCTCACACAATCATTAATTTAATAGCTAACCAAAATAGTTTAGGATATTAACCCCTGTTTACTAAATGTTTAAAATTAGACTAGTTTTATATACTTTTAAAGACTCCCATATATAGTCAACTTTTTAAAGAGATTAATATAAGTTATATTTATTTTTAATAAAAAAATTATATTTATTTTATTTTAATGTAAACAAGTCTCCACTGTAAAAATACTGACTACTACAGTGGGCTAATGTAAATCAAAATTATTGACAGCTAACCGATGGCTAGCTAGTGATCCCTCTATAGAAAAACCTCGTCGGCAGGGACAGAGTTAGACTTCACCGACCGGGGGCAATACATAAATTTTATATCAAAGACTTTAGATTTTTATTATTAAGTTTTTCATTTAAAATATAATACATGAATATTTTTTATAATTATATATAAATATCTTATATTAAATATCTATTACAGAATTTTATAAAAATTAAATCATACAATTTGATGAAAATAATATAAAGGATTTTATTTATTTATTTTTAATTCTCTTTATTATTTATTTTTTTACAGTATAATTGGAAAAAGAAAAAAATGGTTATGAAAGGCGCAAGATTTATTTTTAACCGCAAAAACAATTATATTATTAATGAAAGAGTAAGAAATGGCATAAGCTCCCTTGAGGAGAGCACCCATAGTGCATCATGACCTTGTCATACAAATACAAAAACAAAACAAAACACAGGCCCTAGTAAATCGAACTAAGGTTACACAGAGGCAAAAAACTTTCATGCGGCCCACTTCTAGCATTATCATCCAGTGGCAAGTTGATTGGCTAAGTTGTTGGAGGCAATTAAGAGGGTCCAGGCGCCACACATAGAGTGAGAAGTCAAATCCTTTACATTTGCAATACACCAATACAAGCTCTATATTTGAATTCATCCATAACCATCTCTGAATCACAGAGATAACCCCTAAATATCGTTTCTGTGCTTCCACAACGTCCACACCATTGAAGCCCATACCACCCACCAAGCCATCTTGGCACTCTTACCTTTGATCATACCCCAGTGTTGCCAAAAGTGGCCTTCGCACTCTACTAGAAGAACACGGAACTCCCTCCACCCCTACCATAAGTATAACATCTTCTCCAAATGTCCAGTGAGAAGTTACAACCGAAAAAGATGTGTGATGCTAATTCCAAAGAATTATTACAGAACACGCAATTTGTATTAACACCACTTGGAATAATAGTTTTTTTAATCAAGTTATCCACTTTTGGATCCTGTTATGAACCAATCTCCATATGAAACCTCTAACCTTTGAAGGAACTATGGTACTTTCCGCAGGACTCCGCGTCCTCCCACATGCAACATATTATAGACCTCTTTAACCACATACTTGAAATAACAACACAACCACACTAGAAGGAAGGAGGTTTAATAATATGTTAATCACAGATAATAACTTTTTGCAATACAACCTTTATCAAAGGTTCAAAATGATATATGCACTAAAGTCGTTCACTGATAAGATAAAGGTTTGATATAACAAAGTTAGTTCATCGAGTAATACATGACATGGATGATTATAAAAGGTTTTTAAGTAAACACTTGATGAGTAAAGGGTGACAAAGAATGCTAAGAGAATATTTAATAAAATCGTTAAAGAAAGACATAGAAACACTTGTTTATTCTAGTTCACTCAAACAGAGTTACGTCTAACTCTCCTTTACACAATAGTAAAGAATTCCATTAATCAATAATTTGATTATAAAACAAGTATTCTATCCTATTACTTCTCCCTATACAAGTATTATTTTAGTCACTTCTGGTACTATCTTAGACTCCCCAGAAATCTAAGAACACCCAAGTATTTTTTAACACTAAATCATTTCTGGCTTTCACAAATAAAGAGTTTGAATGGATACAATGATTCAATAACACTCACGAATAGATAAACAATAAAGCTTAAATATTGAGTAACTTTGCTTAGCAAAAAATAAACAATGAAAGATTAAAAGAATTTTCCAACGATTTCTGCAAAGTTTCGCTTCAAAGATTTTTCTCGTTTCTTTATGATGTTTGCGTATCTTGCTTTAGGGTAGAGACTACTTTTTATATACTTCAGTGAAGGATCCTTTGCGAGATTAGTATTGAGTCTTGAAATGACCGTTGTCTCACACTTGGAGGCGAGGTGACGTGGCATGCTTTGATAGGAGAGAAAAGGAATAAAAGTAAAAACAACAGCATATGCTCCTTATCTTCATCGAAAATGACCTTTGATGAATATTCTATATAGACCTTCTATTCTCTTTTATTATGTCATTTCCTTAAATTCAAATGTTAGCAATTCAAATAAAGAAAGACAAAACTGAATTTGAAAAAGAGAGATCATGCACTTCCCATTGCGGCTAACATTATCTTTTTGTACTTGGTTGGATGTCACATATAATAGTATAAAAAGATGTGTGAATGACTTATACCAACTGGACACGAATGATGAAAACACTTAGTATATAAACATCAATTTTCCTAACAAGTGGACACTAATGGTTTTATAACGTGTTAGACGTTGGTTATATCTTAACATAATGATTTTCACTTGAAGTATGGACGAAGTATGTGGATAACGAATAGGTCCTTTTATAAAGATGGCCCTATCCACTTAACATAAACTTATTAGATTATCAACATTTTATACTTTTGTAAACATTAAAATCTAAGGTGTGATAGATCGTCCAAATTACTGGATCGTCCAAACCTAGCAATCTTCCCTTTTTTATGATGACAAACAATATAAATTTTGACTAACATAAAACATAATCAACATCATAAGAATGTAGAGAACATGATTATGTGATATGTATATGTAAAGCATTGAAATTCCCCTGAGTTCAACAACTTTAATGCATGATGATGATATGTGAAAGATAATATATCATGTTATATTTGGCAATAGTGGAAAAAAACACAAACATATGCTCTCCACAAATCACATTTTTATTTATCAAGTTAAGTTTCACTTACAATCAAAATTTATTTTTCTCCCCTTTTTGTCATAAACAAAAGGATGATGGGTTCAAAGAAAGAAATAATGATATAACATCATGTTCAGTCTTGAACTTGAGATGGTGGTGGAGGTTCAGTAGGTGGAGGAGAAGAAAATGGTGATGGTGGTGGTGGTGATGGTTAAAAGGATGGAGAAGCAGGTGCAGCCATAGCTCCTAACATAGTCATCTGAGCCTGTTGAAGATTCTGGAGGGGAACAACACCAAGATTGGAAAACTGAGTGGCAATGGCATTTTGCATAGAGAGCCTGAACTGCTCATTTTCTTGCCTTTGTCACTCAGTGAAGAAGTCTATTGCTTGACCTATCATCTCTTGCACTTGATCTCTAGTCACAATAGGGGGGATGAATAGATTAAACGGGTAGGACCTGAACTTGTTGAATAGACAATGGCAGCATCAGGTACATCCTTCTCCCTTGACACAACTTCATTTGAGGTTTTGGACTACTTGGATGCAGGTTCTTTGACTTGAGGGGCAACCTCATCAGCTACGGTTGCATTGGATTCCTCTGGAGTTTCGCCCATGGAACTAGTGTTTGTAAGATCAATAATGGCCTCATGCATAATATGGTCATCCACAACTTTAGTAGAAGCTTCAGCTTGGGTGGAACCAGCCTTCTCCTTCACAGTAGTAGCAGCAACCAGTTCTTCTTAATCTATTTTCTCCTTTTGAATATCATGGAGCTTAGTCATATGTGTGGAAGCAATGTTTTCCAAGATTATTTTGATGATGCCAAAGACTCAAGTCAAGAATCAAGAGTCAAGCAAGTTTCAAGAATCAAGATCAAGATTCAAGTTTCAAGAATCAAGATCAAGATTCAAGAATAATCAAGATCAAGATTCAAGATTCAAGTAAAGAATCAAGACTCAAGATTCAACAATCAAGAGAAGACTCAATCAAGATAAGTATTAAAAGAGTTTTTCAAAAACTATTGAATAGCACAATTTTGTTCAAAAGAATTTTTCAAAAGAAAAATTTTACCAAAGAGTTTTACTCTCTCGTAATCGATTACCAGAAGGCAGTAATCGATTACCAGTAGCCAACATTGTTTCCAAATTGATTTACAAAGCTGTAATCGATTACCATAATCATGTAATCAATTACCAATGTTTTAAAATGTTAGATTTCAAATTTCAAGAGTCACAACTTGTGATAAAACATTTTCAAATCATTTCAAACTTGTGTAATCGATTACACAATACTTGTAATCGATTACCAGTGTTTCTAAACATTTTTATTTTCAAATTTAAACATGAAGAGTCACATCTGTTGATGTGTAATTGATTACACTATGATGGTAATCGATTACCAGTGACTTGTTTTGAAAAATAAATTACCAAAAGTAACAATTCTTAAGGTGACTTGTTTCTGAAGATTTTTTCAAAAGTCGCAACTTTTAATTGACTAGTTTTCACAAAAGTCACAACTCTTGAAGTGACTAGTTTTGAAGAAATTGCCAAGAGTCACAACTTTTAACTTGAGTCATCAAATGACTATAAATATGTGACCATGGCATGAATTTCAATAAATGCATAATAGACTTCTTTCATTCATTTCTCTTCATCTTTCAAAAAGTTTTTGTTCAATACTTTCTCTTTCAAGAAAAGTTCATTGATCAAAAACTTATGTTATTCTTCTTCTTCTTCCCTTCTCCCTCTTGACAAAAGATTTCAAAGGACTAACCGCCTGAGATATCTTTTGTTTCTTACAAAAGATTTCAAAGGAATAATCGTCTGAGATATCTTTTTCCCTTTCCCTTTATACAAAAGATTTCAAAGGACTAACCGCCTGAGATATCTCTTGTATCCCCCTTACAGAGAATTCAAAGGACTAACCGCCTAAGAATTCTTTGTCTTAACACATTGGAGGGTACATCCTTTGTGGTACAAGTAGAGGGTACATCTACTTGGGTTGTTATACTGAGAACAAGAGAGGGTACATCTCTTGTGGATCGGTTCAAGTGGAGGGTACATCCACTTGGTTGTTCAAAGAGAACAAGGGAGGGTACATCCCTTGTGGATCTTTGTATGTAAAGGATTTTACAAGGTTATTGGAAATCTCAAGAACCGGTGGTTGCTTGGGGACTGGATGTAGACACCAGTTGTTGTCGAACCAGTATAAATCTTGTGTTTGTCTTCTTCTTCCCTACACTCTTTAATTTCTGCTGTGCACTTTTTATTTCCGCTTTACTTTTGTCTAAGTTATTGTTTCTGTTATTTAATTTTTCATAACTTAGTAGTAAAGCCTAATTGAATCTAGTAACATTAAGAAGGATAAATTTTTAATTAGTCAAGACACGTTCATAATTAATTCAACCCCCTTCTTAATTATTCCAAGGCCACTTGATCCAACAATATGATCTATGATTTTGTTTTAGTCCATCTTGGAGAGATTATAGGTAGTTGCATGTTGAATTGTTGGAAGACTTAGTGGGCGTTTAATGAATGTGTAGTTGTTAGCATCCTTGGCGAAGTATGCACAAGCATCATCAAAGGGATACATCGACACCACACCTAAATGGAGTTATGGTGACAAACATTGTATGCGTCTAAAGCATGAACTAGCTTCTTACCACTAAAACAAGAACTCTAGCTCCTGAATAGTTCACGGGTTCAACTTTCACCTACCTTGAAGGAATTTATTTATAGTAATGCAACTTGAAGCCCTTCTTCTTAGCAACATCCTAAATGGATAGACGAAGGCATACCTTATTTGCTATGACTTTTATATTGGTGGTATTTGAGATGTGCAATCCTAATGGGTAGGCAATTGCTTGATTTCGAACATACATCTAAGCATGTAGTCCACCAAGTATAAAGTTGTCTGCCATGGAGAAGTCAAGATCAGCTAGATGTATAGGTAGAAGCTTGGTAAAGAGTGTCCATAGATTGACCTTTTTTTAAAACTCACTCTTAGGTGGTTTCACTACTTGTGAAGGATCCCTCATATGTTTCTCAAACAGATCCTTAGGGATATTATTTTGAGTTCTCTTCTTGTCCTTATATTTTTGAAGGTTTCTCCATGCGACTGTTGGTGAGACCACAGTTGATGAACAGACACATTGTGAGGTTCCAGGTGCCAACCAATGAGGTGGCATCTTGATGACCTGAGTCAGTACTGGACGTGTCCACTAAGGAGGTTGTAAATGAACTATGGTATCTGATGGAAGAGCCATGAAAGCTTTAGATGGTGTGTGCACATAATCATGCCTCATCCAGTTTGGTGATTGCACTGTTACGCACTTTCTGGAGATGGGTTCTCCCTAGACATCTTTAGAGAACAAAGATAAAGATAAAGAATTACCTTCAATGAATGCCAATGAAAATCACTAAGCATCTGTTAAAGTTTCCTTTTGTTGCATAGATCTTCTAAACTTCTCTAAGTGAATGGGTGGTGGAGGTGGACGCTTGCTAGATGCAGAGTATTGTTTGCAGAGACGAGAGACATGAGTGTTTTCAATGGACTCATTGCCAAATGAAGATGAAACAACACTCTCTTTGTTGCCAGTGAAGGAGATAGACCATTCTTTTTCACCAATCTTGGGATTGGCTTTAATAGCTCTTGTTTTGACACTTCCACAGACAGTGGACGAAATAACAGCTTATTTGGGTGCAAGTGCTAGTTTGACAATTTTTACTCTTTTCGAGGCAGGAGCAGCTTGGGCCACAACCTTTTTCTTCTGAAGCGCAACCTGCACATATCCTTCATCATCGTCATTAGTTTCACTCAGGTCTTTCAACCTTTGTGGAACTAACTTATCTTCAGCCAGACGAGTAGGGATGGATGCACTAGACTACTCATGCCTCTTCTTAGTTATGTGTTCCCTTGCTATCAATTCCTCATCTTCTTCTCCCCTCTGAGAATTTTTCCTCGTCTTCTTTTGTTTCCCATTCATGATCTTTTGAATTTTCTTAGCAATACCAAAACTGTTGAGACCTTTGTCTTCATCAATTATGGCCCTAGCTAGCCTTTTCTGCTTTTTCCTGTTGATGGCATCCATGTCCACCTGTGGAGCTTCCTTTAGGTTTTGTTCCATTACAACCATCACAGCTTTTAGGTTGACTATGATGGTGTGCTTTTGGAGTCGTTAATGGAAGCGTGCTTGTGGAGCTTCTTTGGAAGCTGGATCTTTGAGCTTCAATGAGGTCCTTCAATGGTGATTTTACACCATGGAGATGCAGCAGAAGGCAAAGGAGAAGAGGAGAGGGGACGCACCATCCAGTAGGGAATAAGCCAAGGAAGAAGGAGCTTCACCACCCAGAATTGCCTTGGATAAGAAGCTTGAAGAGGATGCTTTAATGGAGGAAAAGAAAGAGAGAAGGGGGGAGCACGAAATTGAAGGAATAAAAGAGGGAGAGAAGTGGAACTTTGAAGTGTATCTCATAAGACTTTCATTCATCAAAGTTACAACAAGTGTTACACATGCTTCTATTTATAGACTAGAAAGCTTCCTTGAGAAGCTTTCTTGAGAAAACTTCCTTGAGAAGCTTCTTTGAGAAAACTTTCCTGAGAAGCTAGAGCTTAGCTACACACACCCCTCTCATAACTAAGCTCACCTCCTTGAGAAGCTTCCTTAAGAAGATTCCTAAAGAAGCTAGAGCTTAGCTACACATACCTCTCTAATAGCTAAGCTCACCTCCTTGAGATGAGAAGCTAGAGCTTAGGTACACACCCCCTATAATAGCTAAGCTCACCCCCATGACAAAAAACATGAAAATACAAAAAAAAAAGTCCCTCCTACAAAGACTACTCAAAATGCCCCGAAATACAATGCTAAAACCCTATACTACTAGAATAGCCAAAATACAAGGCCCAGACGAAGGAAAAACCTATTCTAATATTTACAAAGATAAGTGGGCTCATACTTAGCCCATGGGCTCAAAATCTACCCTAAGGCTCATGAGAACCCTAGGGCCTTCCCTTGGATCTCTAGCCCAATCTACTTGGAGTCTTCTACCCAATGCCCTTGCGGGGTAGGATTGCATCATTCCCTCCACCTTGGAAAGGATTTGACCTCAAATACCGAGGTTCTTCATACCTTGGGCTCCTTCCCTCAAC
The DNA here is from genome assembly GCF_004193775.1 of Glycine soja. Classification (NCBI taxonomy): domain Eukaryota; kingdom Viridiplantae; phylum Streptophyta; class Magnoliopsida; order Fabales; family Fabaceae; genus Glycine; species Glycine soja. The sequence goes on from NC_041019.1 coordinate 21,790,311, forward strand.
ACCTGTAAAAAGAACAAAAACATATGTATTAGTGGTGTTTGGTATGTTGAAGTAAGGTAAGGTCTGAAAACCCATTTCCTGGGCATCTTCCCATGAAGGAACATGGTTTCTCACCAACTCAATGAGTGGTGCTACAAGTATAGAAAAATATGGGACAAACCTTTTGTAAAAGTTTGTTAAGTCATGGAAGCCCCAAATTTTTCTTATACTTGGTGGAGTGGGCCACTCAGGAATGACCTTTATTCTCTCAGGGTTCATGGGAACCCCTTGATCACTATTTGAAAAATTAAGAAAAGTAACGCAATAAAACATACCTTTTCTGTATTTTCATATTGATTATTCCTACCAAAAAGTATGACAAACCTAAGGTGTCCCATATGAGTACCTAAGCTCTTGCGAACCAAACCCTCATCCAACAACTTCTTTACTTGAGGAATAAACTCAAGCCCAAGAGGTGTGGCAATGCTAGCAAGTGCCTTTTTACAAAAGAGAAAATGTGGAGGTTGTCTAAGAGGGAAAGTTTCTTTAATGTTTGTCTTTATTGTAAAATGAGTTTCCTTCTTAACTAAACTCTTGGAGGAGACACTTACCTCCTTACACTTCTCTTTAACCATTAATGGTTGTCCTTCTTCTTGGGGGTAGATTTCTTCACTAGATTCTTCCCCTTTTGCTTTTTCACTTTCACTAGAGGAAGGTGAAGTAGTAGCCTCATCTTAGCTACTATAAATGTCTTGGCCCCTCATAATCATGGTTTTTGTGGTGGGGCATTGAGAAGTAATGTGTCTTCTTCCAAGACATTTAAAGCACTTTATAGAGCTAGTTTTCTCTTGCATACTAGCCTTAGGGGCTTGCTTTTCTATTGTCTTCCCCTTATCATCTTTGGGCTTAGAAGGTGTCACCCCTAAGATGCCTTGACCTTGGTCTTTCTTTGGATAAGAGTGAGAGCCATAAGATTTTGAAGTAGACTTCTTTTTAAGTTGTTGCTCTACCCTTATTTCCCAATCTAAGTTAGCCTCTACATTGTCCTTCCCATGGAAGTATGAGAGTTTAATGTTAGCCTCTTGAGGCTTTCTTTCCTTTTCTCTTCTATGGGAGTGAGGTCTAAGATGTGACCTATGCCTTCCTTCGTAATAGTCACGAAGTTCTTCACTTAGGCTATTGCAAGAGTTATGACTACTATAGGAGGCATGTTTTTCTCTTTTCATTTCTTTCATTATTTTTCTTCTTTCTTCCTCTCTTATTTTCTTTCTTTCATCTTGACTTATTTCTTCCACTCTTTTTTTTCCTTTTTCTTTTCTCTGTTGTTTTTCTTTCCATAACTTGAGGGAACTCAACCCATCTAAGATTCTAGATAAAGGGTCTTTATGACTAGTACCCTCTCCATTAACACTAGATGAATGATGACTTATGTTGGTTTCTAAGTTGTGGTTCTTTCTTGTTGGAGGTTTGAAAACAAAAGGTAAAAGAAACTATGGTTGAAACTAGCCAAAATAAACACTAAAAGAGGTGTGAAAGATAAGGTAAAAAACTAATTGGTAAAAGGAAAGCTATCTAAGCAGTTTGACAATGGAAGGTAAAGGAAATAAGCTATGAAAGTAAGCAAGAAATGTAAACTAGGCGAATCCTAAGAGTGTTTGGATGACCACATTCAAGGTTCCCAACAAAACACTCACTATCCTAAGGAAAAATTGCCAAAAATTATTACACAAATGGAAGTTTGGTAACCTATTGGAGGCTCCCAACACACTTCCAATGAAAGGCCTTTTTGTTACAAAACTTGAAAGCAATGAAGGTAAGTAAATTGCCAATTACAAAATTACAAAACGGTCCTCAATTTTGGTGGTTGTTCTCTCTTTGGCGATTCACTCAATTTGGAGTGCTTCTTAGTCCAATAGCTCTTAAGGTGGTTGGCCCCTTTCTTCTTGACTCAAATTCTTCAAGGGATGACACCAATCCTCCTTCCAATTCCCTATATGGCAACCCACAAACAAGGAAACAAAGAGACAAGCAATAACCAAAGACCAAAAAAATGAAATGAAAGCTAAACCAATGGAATTTTAACAAGACAATTTTTCAAGGATTACTCAACAATTAAAGCAATGAAAAGGACATAGAAACAAGCTAGGACTCAAAGAGAAACTTAGAATGGCTCTAGAGTAGAGTAAAAAAAAACTATAAAAAAAAACTCAACAAACCTCTAGCTTTGGCACTTGTTTTCACAGTAATTTTCAATTGAAATTTCGGAACTAAGATTGGTATAACATAAGCTTCAATTATAGAATAAATTTTGAGCCAAAACAACAAGCACACTTCCTTTTCACTTTTTTTTTCTGGATACTGATTTTTTCTGCCAACTTGTATGATTTTTAAATTTTTTTCCTTTTCTCCAAATCACTTGGTTCTTTTTTTATAACTTTCTTCCAGATGTCTGTAAAATTCAGTAAACATTTCAGCTCAAAATTCAAAGTAACCAATTCTCAGTAAATTTTACAAGTTTGTATGTCCAAGCTGCCAGCACCAGCGATTTTTTTTTATTTTTAAGCATGGTATATTGATTGCCTTGGGCTTACTTTCAACCTTCCTATGTATGTTGAACTCACTAGTATTGTGTACCATAGTTTTAGGATTTCAATATTCACTTAGGATCAACATTTCAGCCAACAATTCAATCAACAAAACTTAAATTCACAATAGACACAATCATAAGGAAACCTAAAAGTTCAAGAAAAGGTTCACAATCAAAGACTCTCTAAGAATTTTGCATGAATATGTTAAAGACTAACTAACATGAAAGATTTGACTCAAATCAAATAATAGGCTAAGAGAATTTCATACACTCATGAACAAATGAGTTAGACAAAGAAACAAGAAAAATAAAATTCAGCACAAGATAAGAAATCTTATGTGACAAGTTTCATGATTAGACATGACTTCTATGACAAAACTACAATAGGTGAACAAGTCACTCTAGATTTTTGAGGTTTTCTTCTACTTTAATATTTTTGTAAGAATTTTATGGTTTAGGTTTCAGCCACAAAAAATAACATGACAAAACTCAAAGGAACCTAAACTCAACACAATTCATGGTTCAAGAACAAGAACAAGAAATTTGAACCATAGAAAATCAAATCTAGCTTCTATAGCAAGTTTAATTGGTGGAAAATCTAAAGAATCATGTTAACAATGTAACGACCCGCCTCGTCGCTACGGTATCCATATTCTAATATTAGATAATTTCAATTTTTATAAAAAGAACTCCCTTAATTTTTTGCTTATGAAAATAGAAGTGATTTTGTCACAACATAAATTCATCCAACAACATGCCATTACTTAAGTGAATATGCATAATTACATAGAAACAACAATTCAGTACATGTCATACACATAACAAAAATTAAATTTGTTCATAGATATAATTAAAATGTCAGTTTTACATCTTTAACTCAACAAAATAAAACTTAAAAACCAACTACGGAGAAGTTGATTACAAAACACAACTCTCTCCCAAAATAACGCCAACGTCATCATGTCGGCTCGGTGGCTCCTCACCAGAATCTTACTCTCTGCACCCTGCCACTGTCATTCTGCTCCCACGAACAAGGTTCGTGATCATCACAGGTATCAACCACACGATACAAAATTGCAAGGGTGAGTTCATTATAAAAAGAACCAATACCAATTCCAAATAGCCACAATTAGCAAGGAACATAGGCAAACATGATGAGCATACACAACAATCATTATTCAATACTCATATCCAACAAATATTCATCATCCATCCATGGACCCAATCAAGACTGCATAGAATGATGCATGCACCTGACTCAACACTCAGATGCAATGTGGTACGTACCAACAACAACCAAACCTCAGGAAATAGCCTAAGCGTGTCCACACGACACTCTCACTTAGGGAACTGTGCTGAGTTTGTCGAGACCACCCGGTTGTGCATGTAACAGCCCCCCTCCCATAGGTGATCAACCTGGGAGCCCAAAGGTGTTCCCTACCAAGTGACAGCCCCCTAGTACAAAGTACACTTGGCCACAGTTACTCTATTTCCTGTGTCGTATGAGCTATGATCATGGCCAAAAGTAAGTGCCAAAGACCATGGACCAATTAAAGCGCCTAAGCATCCCCTCAGAAATGCTTAGATTCTCTAACCACGCTAGTTACCCACGTCTGGGCCATCCGACAAGGTCAGTGCACTCTACCCCCCATGACATACACTTCATACGACGTATGATCGTGGCCAAAAGCTAGTGCCAAAGACCCTGGAAGGTCAGTGCACAGTGCCCCCCACGAACATACACAACATGCACATGCCAATGCATTTCCAACATCAATCAACATTCCATTTCCATGTCATTCACAACATAAATATCATTTCATCTCAATGACATTATCAACAACAACAACAACCTCATTTCATATTCAAATATTCATCAATAATAATAATTCATGTTGACATGGTCTTTATTAACAACGTCATCTCAAATCAATATCATCATAATTATCATTATCATCACATATCAATTAAAATCCTCAATAGCAACATCAACAACAATTCAAACAAACACAACAATATCATTTCCACACGCACAGTCTTCAAACAACACATTTCAAACAACCAAAACAATATCATTCATCACAATACATATATATATCGCATCCCATTAGTTAAAACGTAATTTTCTTTGAAGAAAAATCAGCATGCAGCAGGGACAGGCAGATATCCTCATAGCTAGGTTCCCTGACCCTAACGATGGTGTTAAAACGGTAAATTTTATAATAAACTCCCCTTACCTATCCTGAGCTACCCCGCGGATTCCTCGTCGCGTCACTTGAAGATTCCTTTTCGTCCTTGCTCATCGATTCCACGCAAGCCTCTACCATGCCAAAACGAAGGAGACTTAGTATGGATTTCAGAAAACAAAGCTAGTAACAGTGCTCTAGGTCAAACACCCACATCACTACATGAAAGCGCTGAGAGCATTTTGGGTTTTTCAAAGGAACATCATTTGGAAATTCCGACCACGCCAATGTGACCGGGGTTTAGTGTAGATTACGAAAATAACATGCATTTCATGAAAGGATAACATTTACAAAGTCTCTTTCTCTAAGGTTTTTCAAAGGAAGCATAAGACATGCAATGGCGGTTCCAAAGTTAGAAAAGATGCAAAGACAAGATGAAACTAACAAGAAACAAGCGTAGAACCATGGTTACCTCGAAAGAAAACGAAAGGTCAGATTAGGGTTTCGTTCTCTACCGAAACCGTAAGCCAAGTTGGAAGATTCCGCTTGTGTTGAAGGGTTCCTCTCGGTGTGGGTTTTCAATGGAGAAAAATGATGGTTTGTGGTGGATAATGGTGGTTGTGGGTGATGGAGAAAGTGCTTGGAACTTTAGAAATGGCTTTGGAAGAAAGAAAGAAGAAGAAATGACGTTTTTCCTAAGCTACACGAAAGCAAAGGCTGAAGTGCTTAAATAAGAAATGCTCTCGGGAACGGAAGCTTCGAGCACACTCCAGATATCTGCTCAAAGATCCCAACGGTCAGATCATGGACAATTGTCTTGTAAAGTTGCAGACCAGATTTCGAGAAGATCCAACGGTCAACGAAGGCTGGGAAGCGTTTTTAACGAGGCAGCTTCATGTAGCTTTCTCTAGAAGCTTCATTAAGAGGCTTACTCCAGAAGCTTCCTCGTGGCTTCTTTGAGAAGCTTTCTCAATAGGCTTCTTTGAGAAGCTAGATCCTTATCTATCCACACCCCTCTATTAACTAAATAAATCTCCTTAAAAATAATTACGGATGAAAATAACGCAACAAATAATCAAACATCAAACATAATTACTAATAATATATATATATATATATATATATATATATATATATATCAGGGTGTTACAAAAAACATTTAGCACAAGACATGTGAAAAGATACATGGAGAAAAAATGAAGAAACAACAATGGAAGAGAAGGTAAAGCAAAAAATTAATGGAGGTTTAAGGAGCACCAACTTAAAGCTCTTGTGCTCTGATTACCACTTGATGGAAGCTTGCTTGTGGAGCTTCTGTGGAGGCTGGATCTTTGAGCTTCAGTGAGGTTCTTCAATGGTGATTTTACACCATGGAGATGCAGCGGAAGGCAAAGGAGAAGAGGAGAGGGGACGCACCATCCAGTAGGGAATAAGCCAAGGAAGAAGGAGCTTCACCACCCAGAATTGCCTTGGATAAGAAGCTTGAAGAGGATGCTTTAATGGAGGAAAAGAAAGAGAGAAGGGGGGAGCACGAAATTGAAGGAATAAAAGAGGGAGAGAAGTGGAACTTTGAAGTGTATCTCATAAGACTTTCATTCATCAAAGTTACAACAAGTGTTACACATGCTTCTATTTATAGACTAGAAAGCTTCCTTGAGAAGCTTTCTTGAGAAAACTTCCTTGAGAAGCTTCTTTGAGAAAACTTCCCTGAGAAGCTAGAGCTTAGCTACACACACCCCTCTCATAACTAAGCTCACCTCCTTGAGAAGCTTCCTTAAGAAGATTCCTAAAGAAGCTAGAGCTTAGCTACACATACCTCTCTAATAGCTAAGCTCACCTCCTTGAGATGAGAAGCTAGAGCTTAGTTACACACCCCCTATAATAGCTAAGCTCACCCCATGACAAAAAACATGAAAATACAAAAAAAAAAGTCCTTACTACAAAGACTACTCAAAATGCCCCGAAATGCAAGGCTAAAACCCTATACTACTAGAATAGCCAAAATACAAGGCCCTGACGAAGGAAAAACCTATTCTAATATTTACAAAGATAAGCGGGCTCATACTTAGCCCATGTGCTCGAAATCTACCCTAAGGCTCATGAGAACCCTAGGGCCTTCCCTTGGATCTCTAGCCCAATCTACTTGGAGTCTTCTACCCAATGCCCTTGCGGGGTAGGATTGCATCAGTCGTCCTCCATCTTGTCAAAAGCATGATTGACTCCTTGATCCCATAACACCTTGTTGATTGGGGCAACATAGTATATGTCATCCAGATCAACTAAGCCCTTCAAATTTCTGAGGATGTTGATGTAGATGGTTTGAGGTAGGTTGAAAGGAAGGTTCTCCATCAAATGGAAGAGCACAAACTTGTGGAGATCTAATAGAGATGTCTTTGACCCTGCCTTGTGGAAAATGCTCTTATTAAGAATGTTAGCCCATATCTTTGGCCTCTCACGCATCAGATTGTATACAATGGTCTTCTGATCACTAGCTTTTTCGTCATTCTCCTTGTATAATGCCCTGGTTACATGGGAATCATAGTTCTTTTCCCACCCTTCTTGATATGTGTTACCCTCATGAAGGAACCTTGTAGCCTTGGTAATGTAGCTGTTGGAGAGCACCACCTTTGCTCCTTGTACCTTGGATATGATCACCTTACTATGTAGGAACTCAAAATTCCTCTAGAACATTCTGATTAGTTCTTGATAAATGGTCAGAGGCTCATAGAAAAAGTTTCTTGCTCTACATAAGTTATCGAGGTCGTACCCGAATGAAATATACATTAAAAATGCAGTATCTAGGAAGTGATCCTAGGTCGTCTCCCAACGAGCAATGGTCAACCAAACGTTCATAACATATTGTAATAAAACAGTAACGAATTGGGGGTGGGGGGTTGTTTGTTTTTGTAAATTAAACAACAAGTAAATTTGAATTAGAAAATATCAGAATTAAAACACGTTGTTTCCCCTTGATTCACAAGCAAGTCTCTTATCTAAGGTTACGAGGATTTATCCTTTATCAGTTCAACCACTTAATCCAACCCTAAATTAAATTACTAAGTGAAATTTAACATAAGGCATTCATTATGTGATTAAGCAACACATACACCAATTAATCATGAATGAAACTGGTCATTAAGCATGAACGTAAATTAAGCGTAGAGATAATTAATCAAGCACTAAGCATGCATGGATTAATAGCAACAAATATAGAGTAATTGGTGAAGAGGAAAAACTGATCAGAATTCAATAGAAATAATAAAACCTCAAAGAGAGCTATGCTTGATCCTCAAGAGAAAACAACGTTGGAGACTTAGCCTTCCATTAATCAATAGCAAATGAAATTGTAGTAGAAAACGAAGAAAACTAGAATTATTCTCCAAAACAAAAAAGCTAAAACAAAAGAGAGAGAGGAGACTAAAACTAGAACCTTGGTGCTGTTATATAGTTCTCAGCCCCAAAGCTTACAAATTTGTTTTAAGTCCAAGCCCATAAATAAAATAAAATCTAGATGAAATAATATCTAGATGAAATAAAATCTAGATAAGATAAGATCTAGATGAAATAATATCTAGATGAGATAAAATCTAGATAAGATTTGGTAGAATAAAATAGTCTGCTCTCTTCAAGTCCAAGCCCAATTCCGGATTCAAGCCCAATTACTTATAATTCTCCTGAAATTAAATTAAAAACATAAAATTAGTCCAGTATGCCCAATTGATAAAACTGCATAATTAAATTGACAATTAAGGTTAATCAGTAATTAAAATGGTGACAAAAAGGGTTAAGAAATAGGAGAAAATGATGACACATTAATAAGAGAAGAGTCTTGTTGAGTTTGAGACTGGCCTTTTCAAGTTCCTGAATGCCAAAGAAATATTCAACATGTATAGAGGATTCGTTATTAGTGTGGATGGTAGTTATCTCCATGGTTGGAATGATCTCAACAGCAGATGAGTTTGAAGCAACCATTGAAGAAGGTTGAGATAGGGTTTGGTTGTAGAGAAAAAGGTGAAGTGTTTTTTTAGGAGAGTGGGAGTGATACTAAGAGTCCCTTCAATTTTAGGATTTAATATTGGCTTTTGAAAGGTAATCATTAGGCCCACCATCCAAGAGCTAACTCAGCAAAAAGCGTTACAATGTTCTCATATGAAAACATTGGGTTTACCTTAATAAATGCAAATGTTTAAGTGAATGTCCATATATTGAATGATGTTGTGTGTCCTTAAAGTCATTGGACGATATGTCCTTTAATGCAACAATGGATGATATATAGATATTAAATCATCCATCTATAAACACAATCCCAAGTTGATTTCTTGACAAAATCATTGTTTCTTCAGTTAAGGGTTTTGTGAAAATGCTAGCAAGCTTATGGATACAAACTATAGATCCACTGCCCATTTTGAACATGGTCCCTTGTAAAATGATGTTTAATTTCTATATGTTTAGCCCTAGAATACAATGTTGGATTTTTAGAAAGACTAATGGTAGACGTGTTATCGCAATGGATAGGAATTCTACTTTCATAGATGTTATAGTCCTCAAGCTGGTTCTTTATCCAAAGGAATTAAGCACAATAGCTTGTTGCTAATATGTATTCTGCTTCAACAATGGACAACGTAGTTGAAACTTGCTTTTTGCATATCCATGTAACTAAGTTACTGCCAATGAAGTGGCAGCTTCCACTTGTGCTTTTCCTTTCAACTTTCTCTCCAGCATAGTCAACATCACATAAACTTGTGAGCCTAAAATCTTCTCTTTTTTTGAACAATAGACTAAGATTATGAGTTCCAATTAGATATCTAAAAATGTGTTTAACTATAGTTAGATGAACTTCACTTGATTCTTGTTGAAATCTCACACATAAACAAGCATTGAACATGATATCAGGTCTGGATGCTATGAGGTATAACAATGATCCAATCATTGCTCAATATTGATTCCAGTCCAAGATATGTTGTGGGATGCATAGGTGTCTTCATTTCTTTTTCATCATTCATGTTGAATTTCTTCAACAATTCTTTCACATACTTGGTTTGATGGATGTAAATATCATTGTGTGTTTGCTTTATTTGTAGTCCAAGAAAGAATTTCAACTCTCCTGTCATGCTCATCTCAAATTATATTTACATAAGCTTAGTAAAATCTTCATAGAGCATACTATCAATAGCACCAAAAATAATATCATCCATATATACTTGTACTAATTAAAACTGTGAGTCATAATTTTTACGGAAGAGAGTTGTGTCAATTTTGCTTAAGTCCATATATGGCTTTGTTAAGTTTTAAAACATGATGAAGAAAATTGTCACTCTCAAATCCTAAAGGATGTTCAACATAGACTTCCTCTTAAATTAATCCATTGAGAAATGTGCTTGTCACGTCCACTTGATACAACTTCATATTATTATGTGCTACAAATGAAAGTAGAATGCATAATGCCTCTAGACGAGACACATGTGCATAGATTTCTTTTTAATCTATAACTTCTTGTTGTGAGTAACCTTTGGCAACTAACCTTGCATTGTTTCTAACAACCTTACCATTTTCATTCAGTTTGTTACGAAAGACCCATTTTGCTCCAACATCTTTCTTTCCTTTAGGTAGCTCTACTAACTTCCAAACATCATTTTTTTTGGAATTGATCAAGTTCCTCTTGCATAGCTCTTACCAAGTTTTCATCCTACATTGCGTCATCAATAGGCTTGGGTTCTACTTCTGAAATTAATGCAGTGTGTCCTTGTAATCTAAGTGAAAAACTTATTTGAACATGGTCAATTGGATCACCAATGATTTGACTTTTGGTTCGTCTCATGATGAGTCCAATGGGTTTCCTTAACTCTTTTGGAGGTTCATGCTGGTTGGATGCTTCGGTCTCTAATTCCTGACTAGATGTATCTTTTTCCTGTACTTCATCATTCAATCTAAGATTTGCAAAAGACTTATATGGCTCTGATAAAGCTTTATCATGCTCCTTTTTGTTAAACATAACATGAATAGCTTATTCAACCACTAAGGTTCTTCAGTTGTAAACTCCAAAAGCCTTAGATGTTTCAAAGTATCCAAGAAATGTTCCATTATCACTTTTTGAGTCAAACTTGCCCAAGTTATCCTTAGTGTTAAGAATGAAACATTTACATCCAAATGGATGGAAGTATGATATGTTAGGTTTTCATCCCTTCCATAGTTCATAAAAAGTCTTTTTGAGAATAGATCTTATGTAAATTTTGTTTTGAAGATAACAAGTACTATTCACTGCTTCAGCCTAGAAGTGCTTAGGGGTCAAATTGTCATTGAGCATGGTCTTGGCCATCTCTTTCAATGATTTGTTCTTTCTTTCAACTACTCCATGATGTTGAGGTGTTCTTGGTGTTGAAAAATTATGAAGAATATGATTTTCTTCACAAAATAGTTGAAACCTATCATTCTCAAATTCTCCCCCATGATCATTTCTGATTGAAGTAATGCATACTCCTAACAACTTATACTTTTGTAAACATCAAAATCTAAGATGTGATAGGTCATCCAGATTAGTGGATTGTCCAAACCTAACAACTTATTTTCCTTGTTTATACTTTACGCCCATTCATCTTTGGTATTCAGTTTTCACCTTCTCCATCCTAAACCCCACCACCACTCATCCCTGCACCAACCTCACATCTCCAAAATATTTTTTTTCCTTTTGAATTTAAGAAAACCCTATTGAACTTAGAAATAAGCTCTCGTCCCCCACCCACTTTGCATACCAAAAGCTCACATCCCTCCCATCCCCCACCACTCGCGACATATTATTTTGAAACCATCCAAGCCATTTTCATAAACCTCACAACACTTCAAAAGCTTGCACCACCAATGAGACCCTTTTTTTTGCATAAATGCCTCTCACAAGACCATTTAAGTTCACAAACCCATACTTTTCCATCAACACATCTATCTACAAACCATCCTCATCACTCAACAACCACCAAAGCCATTTCCCGACTAAAGCCTTATTAAAAAGCTCTAATTTTTTATCCCCTACACACCCTTCTCTTTTGGAGCACACACTACATTCCATCTTACCCGAGCCACTTTATTTTCCTCACCCTTTTTTCCCCCACAAGAAATTTCTTTGGATTCTATTTAGAATATCAATGACTTTCCTTGGAGCAATAAAAAAGAATAGAAAGTATAGAGAAAAGGAAGAAATTATTGATTGCACTAAGCTAATCCTCCCCCAAAGGATAGGTGTTTCCTCCTCCAAGGTGATAATTTTCTTCTCGTCTTGATAATAACGAGTTGCCAAGCGCTAACTTTCCTTGCATTTGCTTCCACTAGTAGTCCCAAGTACATAAATGGAATGGACATAGTATTGCAATTCAATATCTTGCATGGAGATGAATAGTCCTTTGTTTTGCATATAGCCCTATCAAACTACTCTTGAAGAAATTAACTTGTAGTCTAAATGCCAACTCAAAGCATCTAACAATCATCTTCAATGTGATTGAACCTTTCACGTTCTCCCTAAAGAAACAAAATTGTATTGTCTGCAAATTGAAGAAAAAAGACTTTCAAATTGCCATCCCCAATACTTAGCCCTCCAATCAACTCCTTAGCTTTCACTTTTCTAACCAAACCATTCAAACCCTCCGCTACCACCAAGAAAAGAAAGGGTGCTAGGGGGATCTCCTTGGTAAAGTCCTTTTTGAGTCAAGAATTCCATTATAGGGATACTATTAACAAGAATGGATATAGAGGACGATTGTAGGCACCCCTAATCCAATAGATCCACTTACCATAAAAACCCAACCTCTAAAGCATAGTACTGAATCTATGCCTTTTCAAAATTGGCTTTGAAGATTAGGCAAGGCTTCTTTTTCACTTTGGCATCATGCACTACTTCATTTTCAATAAGGACCCCATCCCAGATATTTCTCCTACACAAGAATTGTTAGTGCTTAGCTCTACGGAGTTTTAAAAGATTGGCTAAGATTTTGTTAAAACATAAGCACTTAGACAATGAAGGAAAGCTGGAGTTGCTGCACATGATGTCCAACGTTATGTCAAGGAATAAGATCAGGCTGCACAATGCACAAGGCAAGATAAAATGTCAAATGAAGAATTGAAGTTGCAGGATCCACGATGTCGGATACAATGTCCTGACATCCTGCCCGAAAATACTGGAGTTGCTGCACAATGCATAAGTCAAGATAAAATGTCAAATGAAGCATTGAAGCTGCAGGATCCACGATGTCGGATACGATGTCCTGACATCTTGCCCGAAAATACTGGACACATAAATCTGTTATATCTTTAACAGATTATTGTGCAGTTAGCAAGAGATTAGATGATCTATCTTTAGGAACGAATTAAAAGATAATTAAAGTTCGAATTTCAAAGTAGAAGAGTTCGTTCAGGGATTAAAGATTAAAGATAAAAACTAAAAGATCAAACTGTATCTTTTAGATCTTTAAGTGCAGATTTTCAGGAAAATGATAGATCTCATCCAGCACAAGCAGTTGCAGCCCAGAAACGCACATTGCTATATAATCATGGAGGCTGCACGAGTTCTGTACCAAGTCCGGGATTGAAGAGTTATTTTGTGAGTTTTGGGACTTGAGTGTTTTGTGAGCCACCTTGATGTTATCCTAACATCAAGTGTTGGACCTGTGTGTGTAGAGTTGATCTCTAGTGTGTAGAGTTGATCTCTAGTGTGTAGAGTTGATCTCTAGTGTGTAGGGTTGATCCCTTTTGTTCAGAGTTGATCTCTGGTGTGTCTTTGATTTATTTGTAAACACGGGAGTGTGATTGAGAGGGAGTGAGCGGGGTTCTCATATCTAAGAGTGGCTCTTAGGTAGAGATTGCACGGGTAGTGGTTAGGTGAGAAGGTTGTAAACAGTGGCTGTTAGACCTTGAACTAACACTATTTTAGTGGATTTCCTCCCTGGCTTGGTAGCCCCCAGAGGTAGGTGAGGTTGCACCGAACTGGGTTAACAATTCTCTTGTGTTATTTACTTGTTTAAATCTGTTCATACGGACACATACGATCTGCATGTTCTGAAGCGTGATGTCGTGACATCCGGTACGACATCTGTCCCCAGTATCAGAATTTCAAGAATGTTGATTATCTTCTAGCCATAACCATGTGTTAAGACTTTTGGCAAGCATACCAATTGTCGTTGTAGGTTTCATATATATAAAAGAGTTTGTCTCCACAAGGACTTGAGTTACTTAATTTATTCGGATAAAGGTTATCAGTTTAATAATTATGTACAAATTCGATCGAATTTCATTTGGTTTTGGTTTAACTAACTAAAGATAACTGAAAGTAAGAGAATAGTGAAAATAACGGATTTATGGAAATAACGAATATACAGAAATACAAAAATAATAAAATTCAGTGCGTCAGAAATACGAAAATTGCGGAAAAAATTAATTCAAGAAAACATAGGATTGGATTTCATCGTTCATACCCTGAGTATCTTAATAAGATTAACATGTATAAATCATTTTCTAACATTACTGATGCGCACATAATTATCCCAAGTCGATTCCTCGCACTTGCAACCTAAGAACATTTACAAAATATTGATTCCTCGCATATATAGTAAATATCCCAACATTACAATTATATTCTCGTGCTTTCTGCAACCAAAATGTTATGCTCTTGAAACGTAAAATCATTTGGTTCGAATTTAGGGTCAAAAACCTTCATGAAACGTAAAGTTGAAACCATTCGGGAGAAGGATTGGGCTCTTGTCTCCACCGTATTCCCAAATCGCCTCCTTAATGTCTTCTTCCGAGAAAACACAAGTAAGCATACTATGATCATCCTCATTGATGCATTTGAATCAAACACCATTTAACAAAACTTGCAAATTACCCTTCTCTTTGAATTTCTTTTAGCAATACTCTTTACAGGATCCCCACACCACACCCTATCCACCTCCAAGCCTTTTATACAATTGCTTCTCTTCCTCCAATTAACCACCCCATGGAAAACATTTGTATTTGCATCACCTTCCCTAACCCATTTGATTCTAGATTTTTGACACATCATAGATTCATGAAGTTTAAAGTTCCTCCAAAATTCTTTGATCATTGATTCTCTTTTTCAAGCAACCTCAATAGATAGGCCCTCTAACTCCTCTTGCAAGTTATGATGTCGATATTTGTTACCAACACCTCCAATCTTGCCTTAGGGTCACCATATTATTCCTTACCCCAATTCTTGATCTCCATTTTTAACATTTTGAGGTTTTCCTTGAAGATGTAGCCGCCCCCCCCCCCCCCCCCCAACCCATGAACTACAAAAGAACTATATTTCTTCTTCACCAACTCCACAAACCCTAACTCCTTCATCCAACAGTTATATAATCTAAAAGGCCTTGGACCCCAATTGAGACTATTGTGCTTCAACATGATAGGGCAATGGTCTGAGATGGATCTATCTAGACCATATTGGGTAGCATTTGGCCAACGATGTAGCCAATCCAAAGATACCATTATTCTATCAAACTTACTCATTGCATTCCCATTGGCTCTCACCCAAGTGAAGCTCCTATCCACTAATGACATATCAACCAACTCCATGTATCTACAAAGACATTAAATTCTTCAATCTCTTTAGCTCCATGTTGACTCTCATTCGACCTCATTAACCTTTTTTCCTTTCTTGTAATAGCAATAAAATCCCCCAACACACACCACAAACCATCACCTATACTTCTTTTAAGTTGTAAGATCTTTTCCCATAGAAAACCCTTCTCACTTAATGAACAAAGGGAGTATACATTAATAATATTGACAATGTTATTGCAACCCTTCCACTTTCCTTGCATGAAAAGAAAACCTCTACTCTTCCAATAATCCACAATCTGAAAATTCCCCTCCCCCCACAATCATAACAAACCACCACTATGATTTATAACTACCACATTAATCAACTCTACAAGCACATCCCTCCATAATACCCCATGAAATTGATCTTAAATGGATTCCACCTTTGTTTCTTGCAAACAAATTATGTTTGGATCTTTTTTTGTAATTAATCTCCTTATTTATCTCCATTTGACTTTACTTCCAAGGCCATAAACATTGTAGGATAAGATCTTTATTGATAACTTTTAGTGCCCCCCTCCTTCATAACTTTGTCACCATCACCAATTGCTTGATTATCCCTAGTCTCTAGGTTTATCATTTTATTCACAAAATCTTTTTTCTACTTTTGAAAACAACCCCCAGTTGATGGGCAATATCCCATAATTTCCCTACTTCACTTTCTTTCTTCATCCACTACACCTCTGAACCCTCATTCATGTGTTTATATTGACACATGTCCAATAATGACATAATTACCTTCCTTAATTTTCTTCCTTCTGGTCCATATTTCTCCTTACTAATACTCTTATTTGTTGGTTTATCCCTCCCCCCTCAAGCCAAAACCTATCAATAGTTTTCTTACACAAATTCTTCAATAGAACCTTCAGCCTTACCACCTAATCTCCCTACACTTCTTGTTTTCTCTAATGTATACCTTGAGCCAAAGAAGTTTAGGTTCAACTACAACTTTTTACAACCTTTTATATTTGTCCCCTATTTTTTCTTTCGATAATTACACCTGGGTTTTTCTTTGGTTTATTTATGCATGTGTCTCTACCTCCATGACCCCAACATCACAATGTTGATCTGTTTGTTTTACTAGTCCTTCAATATTATTACATACCAGTCCATCCTTGCATTCCCTTATGTGGATATGTTTTCCTTCAGCTAGCTGTGGCTAGTGTATACCATTAGTTTTCACATCAGAGGCAATGTCTACATCACTAGCCTCTTTTGTGATAAAGCACTCCTCGACACAAACATGTTTTCCCTCAAGTTTAGTTTCCAAAGGCCCCAAACAGTTAGGCTTATTAAATGGATTTCTCATTTCACCCAACAGTCCTTTTTGTGTTAACAATGTGGGGTCATCAACATTGACCAACTTATCTTATCCACCCTTACTAATCTCCTACTTCAATCCACCATATTTGTCCACAACCATTGTTTCATATTTGACCCATTGTCCACACCCCCTTCCCCCCCCCCCCCACCATAACTTTTCTTCAGTTGTGATAGTCACCTGGTTCTTCTTTCTCTTTCCCCAGTCTAAGCCTCCACCAACCTCCTTAAATGCCTCTTCTTTTTGTAGCTTTGGCATAGGACTGTTTACTTATGTCAATGTACAACATCATTTTGTATTAACAATGTGTCAATCATCCCCATCATCATTAAATGTCCCTTGTCTTACTTGGTTGTCCTCCTCCACCCCCAATCAAGCTGTTAGCACTGGCTGAGCACCACCACCTTATGTCGCCAGAAAAGTTAAAGTGAGTGCCTTCTCACCATGAAACTCACACCTGCCTTTGTCTTCTTCGCTACCTTCATTCTCAAAGCAATCCATGATCTTTGACCCCAACTAATTCCCTTAAATGGTGTCCTTCAATGATATTTCATCATTGGCCTCAAGGTTTCCTCTTCAACAGCACATAACAAGCTCCCAAAAGTGTATCTCTCCAACCACTCGAACACTAAAACCCTTCCAACCACATGGAATTTTTGGTAGGAAACAATTGGTGTAAATTATGATGTTCTTATCTTGATTCTTGCATGGTCCAACTTCACCATAGTTCTTGTTTCTTCGACCATAAACATATATGCACCAACTAAGCTCACAAAACTAGTGAATCCTTCATCATTTCAAAAGCACAGGGGAGCCCCATACACACGAACCCAGACCACTCTATTTTTTGGGACCATGTGTGGTTGTCATGGCATGATAGATTCAAACCACTGACAAGCTGATGCGATCCTGAGTAGGAGAGGATCGCTTGATACAGGCTATGGAGATTTCGATGACACCACTTCCAGTGAAGGAAGATAAGTCAGGGTAGACGCCACAAGGATAACCTTGATAAGTCTGAGATTAGTTCAACAAGGAACCCAAAGAGAAGCTCTCACCAAATTTTATGAAAATGTCAAAAAATCTTTATTGAAAACAAAAACCAATACTTATAGTGTATTCTGAACAAAAACATAAAAATAGACATGGGCCTTCTAAACAATTTGGGCCAAAATTACAATAAATAAAAATTATAACTAAAAAACATATTTAACTTGGGTCTTCAAATTAGTTTGGGCCTTCAGCAACAATTAATAGTCTTGATAGTGTCTCTGCCTTTGGGCCTTCATCCTTCTCCACTCGGGGGCTTTGTCCTTCTCCACTTGGGCCTTCGTCCTTCTCCACTTGGGCCTTTAGCCTGTATTTGGCCAGTTTCAGGATTCTCATCATTCCCTCCTTCATGGAAAACATTTGCCCTCAAATGTCCAGGATCATCACCAGGCTCAAGTACCACTTCCTTCCTGTCATACCCTAATTTCTTCCGGGGATCATCTGTTTGTTGGGATGCGACCCTCGCTTGACCACTTCGAGGTACTTGACACCCATCGTTACGCAATCCGTGAAGTTCCGCGACATGTCGGGAGTTGAAAGGAAGTGTTAATATGCAATCCGTAAAGTTCCGTAACATTTCAGAAGCCAAAGAAGGGATAATTGTGTAATCCGTAAGGTTTCGTGACATTACGGAAAGAAAACAAGTATCATTACGTAATTCGTAAAGTTTCGTAACGTTACGAAAAAAGAATCAGCAAAAAAAGGCAGAGGGGGTGTATTTAGTAAATAGGGGTGTGCAAATAGAAATCAAGCCCACTTGGGCCTTCTAGGATCTTCCAACAGAAGGCGGTGCCTTCTGGTGGAAGCAACCCAGCTCGCCTGTGCGAGCTGAGCTCGCCTGGGCGAGCAGGGCGGCAACCACCTCCCTCTTTTCCCCTATAAATAGGGGGGAGGGTAGAACAAAAATGTTCAACCCTCCTGGTATCTATGAATCACTTAAAATTAGTGAGAAAAATTATTTCCGTGAAGAAAATCCAAGCCGAGGCGCTTCCGAGACGTTTCCGTGGGCGATTTCGCGATGATTTTTCACTGTTCTTCATCGTTCGTCGTTCGTTCTTCGCCGTTCTTCAGTCTTCAACCGGTAAGTTGCCGAAATCGAACCTTTCAATTCATTCTATGTACCCTTAGTGGTCCCCACTTGTTTCGCATGCTTTTACTTTTATTTCGTTTACTTTCCGTACCCCCTTTTTGACGTGCTTTAGTCATTTATTTAAGTTATTTTCTCGCCTAATCAAAAATAAAATAAATTTTCACCGATCATTTGAGTTGTAATATCTTTTAATTTCCGTTAGAATAAAATCCAACCGATCTTTCATGTCGTAACCACGTTTAAAACCAAAAAGAGGCAAAATAATAATATAATAATCAAAATATATATCTTTTAATAAAATAATCAAAAAAATCAATCGGACGTTTTTTCTTTGGGATTTTCTTTCTTAATTGAATTGACTAATAACCAAAGTGAAACTAAGGCTAAAATCAATTCATAAATCAAGTTTTTTTCATCACCTAAAAACCATTTTTAAAGGTCCAACGCCTTGAAATGGCCTTTTTCGCTTTTATTGGTTAGACGTGGATTTTAAAAAAAACCTAAAAACAACATATAGCTTTGTCACCTCTTTCAAAAGGAAAAAAAACAAGAGATCATTAATGGTCCAATGCCTTAATGTTTTCTCTCCTTTCAAAAGAATCGAAAAGTCGTTTAATGGTCCAATGCCTTAAATGACCCTTCCGTTCAATAAAAATATATCTTGCAAAAAAGGATAAAAACAATTTAACCAACGTTTAGTTCTCAAAGAACTACGTAGGTCTGATTTCCTTATCATAATTAAGGAATACGTAGGAGCAAGGAAAACACCCTTGTCAACCACAAAAAGATAAAAAAAAAATACAAAAAGCATAAAAAGACATAAAAACGTAAAAAGGGAAAATAAAACAAATTGAAGTCATATTTGCACACTTGATTAAAGGAAGTCATCCCTTTTGACGGATGCGTGGGGTGCTAATACCTTCCCCGTGCGTAAATACAACTCACGAACCTTTCACACTTAAAGTTTGTAGACCACACCTTTCCGGTTTTTCCGACGTTTTCCTCGAATAAACGTTGGTGGCGACTCCGTGCATTTTCCTTTCTTGGAAGACGCACCCGTGAGCCCTCGCATCGCCCTCCCGCCGAAGGGTAGGTTGCGACAGTTGGCGACTCCACTGGGGACTTTTTTTAGAGAGTTAGGCCTTCTAATCTCGTGCAATATCATGACTTCCTCTTTTGTCAATTTCCTTTTATTTCCCTTACGTTCTTGTATATAACTCTTTGATGCTTTTAGTGTGTTTTTGAAATGTATGCATAAGATAGATATTTAATCATTTGATGCACACAAACACCAACACTATTTATACACACGATGAGTTGAAAAGGGACCCTATACCCGGGTCCATGGGAACATAAGGAGTGGAGGTGAATCTGTGGTCATGCTAGGTCTCCGACTTGCTTGATAACAGTGAACCCTCATCTAGAGTTTTTCTCTTTGATAAACGTATTGTTGCTAGTAGTCCTTACTGCCGCAATATGTTCTTCGAAGGGGATGATACCTCTAGAGACCATCAAGAGAGATATGACCACCTTGGGAATTATCACTAAAATCCCTTTTAGTTTCCTCCCATATAGGTCCCTAAAATAGGGACACGAAGCAAACACGTTGCGTGCCTTTTAAACACTGCCATGCATATAACCTAAATGTCATGTATGCCTTTGTTGTGTGATTATTTGTGGATATTGCCATACTGTGTACATCCCCGTGTTATGCTTTTGCGTGTCTGCATCATGTCGTCACGCACGCGTTGTATGTTGGTCTCGTCTTTTGTCATGGGAAGCCGGAAGATCCATATCACCTTCTTAACTACACACATGGAGCATTGCACCCCCAAATGTGCAAGTAAGAAGAGATGATTTTTCGGGCTCTCGTGTTCGTAAATGCATTCATATCATGCATCGCATAAGCATCTCTTCATGGCATCATGATGAACTTATCGTTCCTGCATTTGTCTGTTATCATATTCCAGCATCACATTTTGCATGACTCATTGCATCATCATGCATATGCGTTCAACATACTTTTTGTTCTACAAACTGCATACCTTTTGTTTTCATATTTGCCCATGCATGATCTTTGCGTTTTCCTCTGCAAAACAAAAACAAAAAAAAAAAGAAGCATGAAAAGTTACGCTGCATTCTTAGTTGCATATATTCGAGACCATAAGCCAACCATGTTGGGATCATAAACCCGTTTCACTTAAAAACCAAATGATTGAACATGGTACCTAATGCGTGGTTAACTAGGAAATGATGTTTCTTCGGGCATCTCAATCTCATAATTACATTTTCCATGTATAGCATACGCATTCTCGAGTCTTTCATCCCTATGAAATGTTGTTGAAGTATTGGCGATCAGAATTGTCATTCCTTGGGTTATGGGGTTGGACCAAGCTCGTGCTTTTACGAAAAGGTTCATCAAGTCAAGTTGAAGTATGGAAGTAACCATCTTGCAAAAAATTGGGGCAAAAGATGGATTGAGTTACATTGCTGCTTCATCTACTGCCAAACACATTTAGGACTGTTCATATCCTTGTTACTTCTAGTTTCACCTTAACAAAGATGTCATGAACCATGTTGAAAATCTAAATTGATTCAACCCCATGTCTTGCATAAAAATTTGCAATATTGTGCATCATTCGCATACATCCGTTCTTTTCATTGGTTGCATTGCTCATTGCATTCTTTCCTTGAAAAAAAAAAGAACTTAATCATTGTTATCAAAAAGAAAAGAACACGCTTTATGGCGCCATTACCGAACCCGTGCTAGAGCTAGAGTAATGGGTGAAGCAGAGGAGGTGCAAGAGCAGATGAAGGCTGACATGGAGGCCATGAAAGAGAAAATGGCCACAATGATGGAGGCCATGATGAGCATGAAGAAGATAATGGAAGCCAATGCGGTTATAGTTGCCGCTACCCGCGCTGTTGCTAAAGTGAACCCGATGCCCCCATCTGGCCTCAACCAAATGAATCATCCAACCTTAGCTATGGTAGGCAAAGATTTGGGAAGTACGGGCGGCCCCTATTATGTGCAAATTCAAAACAAACACGCCTTCCTGCCATATGGCTGGCCTCCCAACTATACGCCACCCAATGTGGCGTACACTCCCAATGAGAATGTCAATAACTCCACTTCCATACTTATTGAGAGCTAACCACCCCAAACTGATCATGCACATGTCTCTTAAACCGTGGGGGAGACACATGAAATTCCCCACCATAATCTAGCCGACTTCGAGCCTTGCCTCGGATATGCCACTGAAGGGCAAGCAGTTGGTGGTATACCCTTGCAAAACACTTTGGAGGGCCCTCAGTATCACCCGCAACCACACCCCTTGCATTCCACACCGGGTAAAAACCCTCATGCTATGCCAGAAATGGAAGAGTTGGATCAGCTAGAGGAAAGGCTCAGGGACATTGAAGGAGGCGAAGATTATGCCTTTGCTAACCTAGAAGAGTTGTTCCTAGTACCCAATATCATCACCCCTCCCAAGTTCAAGGTGTTGGACTTTGACAAGTACAAGGGGACTACTTGCCCCAAGAACCATCTACAGATGTATTGTCGGGAGGTAGGGGCATACGCAAAAGATGAGAAACTGCTGATACATTTTTCCAAGAAAGTCTTATTGGGACAACTGTCACCTGGTATACTAACTTAGGAACCTTCCTGAGTCCATTCTTGGAAGGACCTAATCGTTGCCTTCGTTAGGCAGTGTCAGTATAATTCTGATATGGCTCCGAATAGGATGCAACTATAGAACATGTGCAAAAGGGGGGCACGGATCTTTCAAAGAATACGCCCAAAGATGGAGAGACCTGACAACTCAAGTGGCCCCTTCAATGATGGAGAAAGAGGTGATCACAATAGTAGTAGACACATTACCAGTGTTTTACTAGGAAAAATGGTTGGGTACACACCTTCAAGCTTTGCGGATTTGGTCTTCGCCGGGGAAATGATCGAAGCAGATCTGAAAAGAGGCAAATTTAATCATCCTGCTTGGACGAATGAGAAAACTGGGGCAAATGAAGAGGGTGCGGATGAGGGAGAAACCCATGTTGTGACTGCCATTCCTATACGGCCAATTTCCCACCAACCCAACAATGTCATTACTTAGCCAATAAAAACCCTTCTCCTTACCTACCACCCAGTTATCCACAAAGGCCATCCCTAAATCAACCACAAACCCCACCTACCACACAACCAATGCTAAACACCACCTTTAGCACGAACCAAAACACCAACCAAGGAAGGAATCTTGCAGCAAAAAGCCTATAGAATTCACCCTAATTCTGGTGTCCTACGCTGACTTGCTGCTCCCATATCCACTCGATAATTCAATGGTAGCCATAACCCCAACCAAGGTTCCTCAACCTCCATTTCTCTGAGGATACGACTCGAACGCAACATGTGCATATCATGTAGGAATTCCGGGACATTCCATTGAGCACTATATGACCTTGAAGTGTAAGGTGCAAAGTCTAATTGATGCGGGCTGGCTGAAATTTGAGGAGAATCGCTTGTGAATCCTAACGGTTACAAGCGACACCACACATGGGGCGATTTTGAAAGCTGTTGTTAGATGTCTCTAATAACCCATCAGGATTTTCAAGTTTATGCAAACCACAGTTACAATGCTAAATAAAATGGATAAATTTGACATTTTTGTCCCTCATCCTCTAACAAACACATCTTTGCTTATTCAACTTCCACAGGAATGTGAGTGCAAGCCATTAGTCTGTTTGCTCAAGCGACCTGCGCTCCCGAGAGATGACTTCAAAGACCGTTCAATCAGAGATTACTCGTCTTGCACGTTGGTGGGGGTGCCGTAAAACAACGAGTAAAGTTCAAAACAAATAAGTTTCAAAATAAAAGAAAAAAAAAGTATTTGATTGACTGTGTTTTCAAGTAAAAATATAGACATTCATGTGACCTCATTTTATCATTCCTAGAGAAGTGAGTTATCAAGAATAGGAGTCATTTGACTTAATCCATCAACTGAAAAAAAAAAAATCCTTCAACTATTTCTCGTCCTTGGAAAACTCTTTTCGCAAGAATCAACTGCTTCTTTCATTCTTCCTTGCTACAAGGTTGTGAAAAATAAAACAATGATGGATACCTTACAGCCCTACACTGGGGCAATGAGAGGCACCATGCATAAACCTCAAGCGAACCTAGGGGCAGATTAGAAGTTCTCGCCTAATAGGTTCCCTGCTACAAAGGTCATGACGAAAGACAACGATTGGTACCTCAAAGCCTTACACTGGGGCAATGAGGGGCACCGCACATGAGCCTCAAGCGAGCATAGGGGCAGATCAAAAGTTCTCATCCATCCATGTTTTTAAACAAAAAAAGAGGGGGACAAATCCCAGAATTTCAATGGATTGATTAAACATCAAACGACTCCATTGTCGTCACTCCCAAATGGTCAAGTGACTAAATCAAACAGAACATACACTCTGAGGGAGTTCCCGGAGAGATTAGCAAAAGATAGGATAAGGTTGCATGAATTATCACCTATTTCAAAAGGACAGTCAATCTATGTTTTCCAAAAAAAATTAAATCAAAATAAAAATCACAAAATAGGGAAAGAATGTCATGAACATTGTACAACTTTCCATTACGTTGCATTGTTTCATATGAAGTCCGCATTTACCAAATTTCATGACAAAAGGTTGCATGAATCTGCATTCCTAAAAATCATGTTAACTGCATAGATTTCCTACATCTAATGTCTAAATCTTTTGAATTTGGGATGACCGGCCCTCTCAAATGAGTCAATCTCATGCTTTCTCATAAGGGTGGACCCTTGGGTACTAGTACCCTCTCCTTCAGAGGACTGCACGTCCTCACCTTCAGAGGACTACACGTCCTCACCTTAAGAGGGTTGCACGCCCTCGCCACCCTTGGGTACTAGTACCCTCTCCATCAGAGGACTGCACATCCTCACCTTCAGAGGACTACACGTCCTCACCTTCAGAGGGTTGCACGCCCTCGACATCAGAGGGTCGCGTGCCCTCACCTTCAGAGGACTACAGGTCCTCGCCTTTAGAGGACTTCACATCCTCACCTTCAGAGGACTACACGTCCTCGCCTTTAGAGGACTGCACGTCCTCACCTTTAAAGGACCACACGTCCTCGCCTTCAGAGGGCTACAAGCCCTCGCCTTCAGAGGGCTACATGTCCTCACCTTCAGAGGACCACACGTCCTCGCCTTCAGAGGGCTACAAGCCCTCACCGTCGGAGGGCTACACGCCCTCGCCTTTAGAGGACTACACGTCCTCGCCATCAAAGGACTACACGTCCTCGCCTACAAAGGACTTCACATCCACACCTTCAGAGGGCTGCACGCCCTCACCTTTGTAGGGTTACACGCCCTCACCTTTAGAGGACTACACATCCTCACCGTCAAAAGGCTACATGCCCTCGCCTTTAGAGGACTACACGTCCTCGCCATCAGAGGACTACATGTCCTCGCCTTCAGAGGACTTCACGTCCTCACCTTCAGAGGGCTACACGTCTTCGCCTTCGTAGGACTACATGTCCTCACCTTTAGAGGGCTACACGCCCTCACCTTTAGATGACTACACGTCCTCACCTTCAAAGGGCTACACGTCCTCACCTTCAGAGGGCTACACGCCCTCGCCTTCAGAGGACTACACGTCCTCGCCATCAGAGGACTACACGTCCTCGCAAATAGAGGCCTACGCGTCCTCACCTTCAGAGGGCTACACGCCCTCACCTTCAGAGGGCTACACATCCTCACCATCAGAGGGTTGCACGCCCTCACCTTCAGAGGACTACACGTCCTCGCCTTTAGAAGACTACATGTCCTCACCTTCAGAGGACTACACGTCCTCGCCTTCAGAGGGCTACATGCCCTCGCCTTCGTAGGGCTACACGCCCTTACCTTCAGAGGACTACACGTCCTCGCCGTTAAAGGACTACACGTCCTCGCCTTTAGAGGGCTACACGCCTTCGCCTTCATAGGGCTACACGCCTTCACCTTCAGAGGACTACACGCCCTCGCCTTTAGAGGACTACACGTCCTCGCCTTTAGAGGGCTGCACGTCCTCACCTTCAGAGGGCTGCACGTCCTTTCCTTTAGAGGACAACACTTCCTCACCTTTAGAGGGTTGCACGCCCTCGCCTTTAGAGGACTACACATCCTCGCCATCAGAGAGTTGCACGTCCTCTCCTTCAGAGGGCTACATGTCCTCACCTTTAGAGAACTGCACGTCCACACCTTCAGAGGGTTACACGTCCTCACCTTCAGAGGACTGCACGTCCTCACCTTCAGAGGACTACACGTCCTCGCCATCAGAGGGTTGCACGCCCTCACCTTTAGAGGACTGCACGTCCTCACCTTTAGAGGGCTACATGTCCTTACCTTCAGAGGACTACACGTCCTCTCCTTCAGAGGACTACACGTCCTCGCCTTCAAAGGGCTACATGCTCTCGCCTTCAGTGGGCTCCACATTCGCACCTTAAGAGAATTTAAGGTCCTCTGCCCTTAATGCTTAATCGAGACTTGCGCTCCCAGTTAAGTGGCCAGTAGTTTCCTTTTATCAGCTCCGGGGCCACCCCCTGATCCTGGAGGAGGACCAACTATGCAAGTACAACCAGAGGAGGAGGCCATCGCGTAGCTACTGTGCATACCGAGGCAAGATTTCACCCGTGCCGCTGCAAAGAGACGAGTGCGGATCATGCGCACCAACATGACCACTCTTACACAAATATGGATGACGTTGCTACTTAGCAACATTCTGCCCAGTGACCGCAATGTCAATCTCCCCCTGCGGAAGTATCAGTTGGTCTGTGTCGTCCCAACATAGATAGGTATGCATTATGTCCAACTGATTTTTGATGCCATCTACTATTTGCAGGGATCGCGCCCACAAGACACCCAGTGGACCCGAAGGATCCCAACAAGCCCCTAGGGTTTCCAGCTCTGGTTACGGGCCTCTGTCAGTCCTACAGGGTGCCTGTCCCCCCAGCAAGGTCATGCCATCGTGACATAGGTAAGTATACACTTCTCTCAACTGATTTCTGCTTCCATCTATTATTTGCAGGGACCGCGCCCGCAAGACACCCAGTTAACCCGAAGAAGTCCAACAGGGTCTTGGAGTTGCCAGCTCTGATTACAGGCCTCTATCAGCTCTACGAAGTGCATGTCGCCCCCAGCAAGGTCATCAGGCCCCCTACTAATCGAGCTTTCATCAAGAAGTATTGTGCCTCTAGGCAGGCGCAGGGCAAGACACCACAACAGCCTGGGAATGGCCGACAGTGGGCCATAGACGCACCGCCGCCACCTCCATTTCACCTCAACTCATCCACAAAAAGGTTAGAGCGCTGCCTATGACACATGGCCGACCAATAGGCGACCAAGTCCAAAGCCAAAGGTAAGCAAAGTACTAGGTCTGTGACCGACAAGTCGTCAGGCGTCCAGCTCAAGACGTTAAAGAAGCGCTACTAGGAGGCAACCTAGTACCTTTTGAATCTATGCTTGTTATTTGATCACTTTTTATAGTAGGACACACCTAGTTCCTCATGATCCTAGGAATTTAAATAAAACAAGCACAAGCTTGAAAGGTAGCCATACCTCACAATATATATATATATATATATATATATATATATATATATATATATATATATATATATATATATATGTTTAGGTAGCAAGATACCTTGGATATGCATGTATATAGCAAAAACACCTCACAAAACATATATATGTATGTTTAGGTAGCAAGATACCTTGGATATGCATTATATAGCAAAAATA
This sequence comes from Glycine soja, assembly GCF_004193775.1. Taxonomy (NCBI): domain Eukaryota; kingdom Viridiplantae; phylum Streptophyta; class Magnoliopsida; order Fabales; family Fabaceae; genus Glycine; species Glycine soja. The sequence goes on from NC_041019.1 coordinate 21,817,912, forward strand.
CCTCACAAAAATATACATATGTTTAGGTAGCAAAATACCTCATGAAACAAAAACAAAAAAAACAAAAAAACAAAAACAACAACAAAAACAAAAACAAAAACAAACAAGAACAAAAATATATCTTTCGGCTGAAAAGCCAACATGCTTTTGAAAAGAGATAACTTCCAATTTTTCTTTGAAAAGATTCACTGATCATAACCAGTTTTTGAAAAAAAATGTGTATACACCTGAAGGGTGAATGCAGTGAAAATTTTCCTGAACCCCCAAAATAGACTCGGGTGAATGCATGAATTGATAAAAGAACATATTTTGGAAACATTGGGTTGACTTAAATAGAGAAAATGAATCATGAGCCCTAGCATCACATGACCATAAAAACTTGATGCTTGAGTGTCCACATAGGTGCATGCATGACTAGTTTTGCATAAAATTTCCTAATCATCATTGTTGCATGTGTATCATGGAAATAATGTGGGACATCCCCTTTATCCCCGAACCGCTGGCCAAACCCTGACAGATATCATGTCCAGCCGTTCTACAAGCCTTGAGCCAAAATCTCAACTTACCATAAACCTTGACCCAGGGTGGCAATGTCAATCCTTGTCCTCGAAAGGAAACAAAACAAGAAAATTCCCAATCAAAAAGTGGGAGAAAGCAAAAAAGAAAGAAAATTCCCAATCAAAAGAGTGGGAGAAAGCAAAAAAAAAAGAAAGAAAGAAAATTCCCAATCAAAAGAGCGGGAGAAAGCAAAAAAGGAAAGAAAGTTCCTAATCAAAGAGTGAGAGAAAGCAAAAAAAAAAGGAAAGAAAATTCCTAATCAAAGATTGGAAGAAAACAGAAGAAATATGCAGAATTGTCACCAAGTAAACAAAAAAAAAAGAAAGGAAACCACGACCTAAAGTGGTCCTTTCCCTTTGATTGCCAACCAAAATCCTGTGCGTCGGTGGCTTGTTCACCTCACACTAAACAAAAACAGAAAAGGAAAAGGCCAAGAATACTCAAAACCAAATTTCCCAAAGAAACAAACTATTCCTAAGAAAAAGTCCTATTGATCCATGATCACGCATTTAATCTTTGATTTGATAGGAAATAATTTGCAAAATCAAGTCATGACATATTTATGGTTCAGAATTAGGATGAAACACTTACCCGTATGAGATTGATACATTTTGAGTGATTTCCTTCTATTTTTGTTGGACCCAGTGTTTTCTCTAAATGGTCATTTAGAAGCAAAATGTTAACATCCAAAATCTCATTTATGGTTATGAGAAAATTTCATCAGCATACTCTCCTTCCCCGGTAGACACATTGTTCTTTTCATCCGAAAAGCATATGTTGCTCTAATTAGTTGGAAGTTTTGTCTCTTTACTAAAGCATGTTCGCATTTTTAGTGAAGAAAACACCGAGACTATTTTAGTCTCACAGTTATACAGAACTACGTAGGTCTGAGTTCCTCATTTAGGATACATAGGAGCAAGAGCCTCACTTTTGTCGGCCGCCCCACAATCTCTGTCATACTGGCCCTGAGGTCATGTGACATGCGAAGACAAATTATGGTCATTCCGCACACCTTTTCGCCATCTGGAGACGATCGTGTCCGATGGCACGCAGAGACAAATTATGATTATTTTGCGCCTTTTGTCATCCAGAGGCGGCGAGCCCGATGACATGCGGAGACAAATTATGGTCATTCCGCACACCTTTTCGCCATCCGGAGACAATCGTGTCTGATGGCACGCAGAGACAAATTATGGTCATTCTGCGCCTTTTGTCATCCAGAGGCAGTAAGCCCGATGACATGCGGAGACAAATTATGGTCATTCCGCACACCTTTTCGCCATTCGGAGACAATCGTGTCTGATGGCACGCAGAGACAAATTATGGTCATTCTGCGCCCTTTTGTCATCCAGAGGCGGCGAGCCTGATGACATGCGGAGACAAATTATGGTCATTCCGCACACCTTTTCGCCATTCAGAGACAATCGTGTCCGATGGAACACAGAGACAAATTATGGTCCTTCTGCGCCCTTTTGTCATCCAGAGGCGGCGAGCCCAATGACATGCGGAGACAAATTATGGTCATTCCGCATACCTTTTGCCATCCAGATGCGATCATGTCCGATGGCACGCAGATACAAATTATGGTCATTCTGCGCCTTGTGTCAACCGAGAGGAACGAATTCGGCAGTATTAGGATGATGTTGGTCATTCGGTGCTGATCATTTTCAAAATTTTTGCAGGTTCCGCTGGCGGGGAGATTGACCGGCCAAATGGTGTTCAGCTCGAACGAAATTAATGTCTTATCTTTACTTCCCTTTTATCTCCAATAAAAGACAAGTAAAGAGGGGCAACTGTCATACCCTAATTTTATCCGGGGATCATCTGTTTGTTGGGATTCGACCCTCGCTTGACCACTTCGAGGTACTTGACACCCATCGTTAGGCAATCCGTGAAGTTTTGCGACATGTCGGGAGTTGAAAGGAAGTGTTAATGTGCAATCCGTAAAGTTCCGTAATATTCCGGAAGCCAAAGAAAGGATAATTGCATAATCCGTAAGGTTTCGTGACATTACACAAAGAAAACAAGTATCGTTACGTAATTCGTAAAGTTTTGTAATGTTACGGAAAAAGAATCAGCAAAAAAGGCAGAGGGGTGTATTTAGTAAACAGTGGTGTGCAAATAGCAATCAGGCCTTGGGCCTTCCAGGATCTTCCAACAGAAGGTGGTGCCTTCTAGTGGAAGCAACCCAGCTCGCTTGTGCGAGCTGGGCGGCAACCACCTCCCTCTTTTCCCCTATAAATAGGAGGAGGAGGGCAGAACAAAAATGTTCAACCCTCCTGGTATCTGAGAATCACTTAAAATTAGTGAGAAAAATTGTTTCCGTGATGAAAATCCAAGCCGAGGCGCTTCCGAGACGTTTCCGTGGGCGATTTCGCGATGATTTTTCAGCGTTCTTCGTTCGTTCTTCGGTCTTCAGCTGATAAGTTCCCGAAATCAAACCTTTCAATTCATTCTATGTACCCTTAGTGGTCCCCACTTGCTTCGCATGCTTTTACTTTTATTTCATTTACTTTCCGTACCCCCTTTTTGACGTGCTTTAGTCATTTATTTAAGTCATTTTTTCGCCTAATCAAAAATAAAATAAATTTCCACCGATCATTTGAGTTGTAATATCTTTTAATTACCGTTATAATAAAATCCGACCGATCTTTCATGTCGTAACCACGTTTAAAACCAAAAAGAGGAAAAATAATAATATAATAATCAAAAAATATATCTTTTAATAAAATAATCAAAAAAATCAATCGGACGTTTTTTCTTTGGGATTCTCTTTCTTAATTGAATTGACTAATAACCAAAGTGAAACTAAGGCTAAAATCAATTCATAAACCAAGTTTTTTTCATCACTTAAAAACCATTTTTAAAGGTCCAACGCCTTGAAATGGTCTCTTTCGCTTTTATTGGTTAGACGTGGATTTTAAAAAAAAACCTAAAAACAACACATAGCTTTGTCTCCTCTTTCAAAAGGAAAACAAACAAGAGACCATTAATGGTCCAATGCCTTAATGTTTTCTCTCCTTTCAAAAGAATCGAAAGGTCGTTTAATGGTCCAACGCCTTAAATGACCCTACCGTTCAATAAAAATATATCTTGCAAAAAAGGATAAAAACAATTTAACCAACGTTTAGTTCTCAAAGAACTACGTAGGTCTGATTTCCTTATCACAATTGAGGAATACGTAGGAGCTAGGGAAACACCCTTGTCGACCACAAAAAGATAAAAAAATACAAAAAGCATAAAAAGACATAAAAACGTAAAAAGGGAAAATAAAACAAATTGAAGTCATATTTGCAGACTTGATTAAAGGCTGCCGTCCCTTGTGACGGACGCGTGGGGTGCTAATACCTTCCCCATGTGTAAATACAACTCTCGAACCTTTCACACTTAAAGTTCGTAGACCACACCTTTCTGGTTTTTCCGACGTTTTCCTCGAATAAACGTTGGTGGCAACTCCGCGCATTTTCCTTTCTTGGAAGACGCACCCGTGAGCCCTCACGTCGCCCTCCCGCTGAAGGGTAGGTTGCGACACTTCCTTTTCTTGTTGGCTTGCTTGGCATAGCTTTCATTCTGCTTTGGAATTTGCACGTTCACTTGGTCATACAATCTTTTCACATACTCAACTTTGGCCTGTGCATCCTTATGGTGAGTCTCTTGGGGCTTGCTGTTGTCAGTTGGCCTGTTAGGCAATGACGCTTTTGGAAGGAGATCAACTTGATGTTCTATGCTTCTTGAAGGTGGCATTCCATGAGGAATCTCCTTGGGAAAGATATCTTTAAATTCCTGTAATAAGGGTTGAACACTAGGAGAAACATAAATAGTTAACTGATTAGAATTATCACTCTCTCTCTCTTGTGTATCACTCTATCTCTCAAGTGTATCACTCTTCCTTTTTCTATTCCTCTGTGGTGCCTCACTATTGTCTCTCTCTTGTTCTCTCTTTTCTCTCCTTCTGATTTGGTCATCACACACTTCTCTGAGGGATAGAGGTTTATGAATAATTTTCTGGTCATGGTGCTGGAAAGAAATCTTGTTGGTGAAGCCATCATGCACTACTTTGGTGTCCTCTTCAATGTTGGCCCTCACTAGTGCCTTCTCCATCTCCTTGTCCTCATCAATCAAACTTCCCTAGGATAACCTCTGGAGTTTCTGTCGCATGGTTCTACTGTAGCTAGTTGGAACATACCTCTTTCGCATAACCCTTCACATCTCAATCCATGTATCTATCTCCCGCCCTTCTTCTCTTTTCATCTCTCTTTGATTTTTCTTCCACCAAACAAGGGCATAGTCTGAGAATGTAGTTGCTGCTAACTTCACCTTCTGCTCTTCCGGATAATCATTGTAGGAGAATGCATGCTGAATCTTCATCTCCCAAGTAAGGTAGGCGTCTGGGTCACTCCTGCCTTTAAAAGAGGATGCATTGAGTTTTACTCCCTCAATTCTGTCTTGCCCCTCTATTCGATTTGATCCATCATTGACCCTTCTGTTGCCACCATAAGGTCTCCCAGCATTTGGATTCATTTGGTGCTCTAGTCCTTCTATTCGCCTGTAGAGCTCTTCATTGTTACATTTCAACAAACGTTGCATTTGTGTAGTCATCAGGTCCAGTAATAAACGCTGAAATCCGTCCAATTGATGATATACACCACCATTGTCACCAGCTCCTGCCATGATTAAGGAACAAAGAATTTTGTAGTAAATTAAAAAAAGATTCAGGACCTCACCACACTCTAGTAACGTGTTTCTCTCTTTGATGGTAGTTCACTCGTGTTTAATGCTCTCAATATAGGCTTTTCTGTAATGTATTCCCTCTTCCTTTTTACCACTCATGTTCCCTCTTAAGTTCCTGGATGGACCAAATTAGACACACAAGGTAATATAAAATAAAAGGAAAGACAATATAATTATCACAGACTGAGTAACGAATTTGATTTGGGATAACAACTTGGACTTGATTTGGATAGCAGATTGAATTTGATTTGGATAAAAGATTAGATTTGATTTGGATAATATATTAAATTTGATTTGGATAACATATTAGATTGGATTTGGATAACAAATTAGATTTAATTTGGAGAACAAATATTATAACAAATAAGATAACAGATAGGATAACAGATAAGATAACAGATATGACCAATAAACTTCAAATGCTCATAAATTTTGTTACGGTTGTCCGTTTGAGGCCCACTATATATCAAAATGCTCAGAATTCAAAGGAGAATCCAGATAAGGGAATTTGGTACACGATTTTCTGCCAAAAAAATCCTCTAGCTACCTCAATTTCGTGTTCAAAGATCAAACACCCATTTTCTTTCTTTTTTTTCTCTTTTTTTTTTTATTTCTGCAACTTCTTTTTTTACTTGAAACAGAACTCAAACATATTTTTTTTTTACACAAAGTCTGAAAGACACAAGAACAAGAACAAAAAATGTGACAAGAACAAGAACAAGAATGAAACAAAGACACAAACAAGAACGCAACAAGACGCAAACAAGAAAACAAATAACAGAACAAGGACAAAACACGAACTTGGACAATTACAAAGAAAAATAATAGGATAGGATAGAACCTGTATCAAGAGCCGAAGCTTTGATACCAGATGATGTGAACCTTACAGGGTGGAACGTTTGATACAGGCTACGTTTGATACGGTGAAGGAAGATAAGTCAGGGTAGACGCCACAAGGATTACCTTGATAAGTCTGAGATTGGTTCAACAAGGAACCCAGAGAGAAGCTCTCACCAAATTTAATGAAAATGTCAAAATTTCTTTATTGAAAACAGAAACCAATACTTATAGTGTATTCTGAACAAAAAGATAAAAATAGACATGGGTCTTCTAAACAGTTTGGGCCAAAATTACAATAAATAAAAATTATAACTAAAAAACATATTTAACTTGGGCCTTCAAATTAGTTTGGGCTTTCAGCAACAATTAATAGTCTTGATAGTGTCTCTGCCTTTGGGCCTTCATCCTTCTCCACTCGGGGGCTTTGTCCTTCTCCACTTGGGCCTTTGTCCTTCTCCACTTGGGCCTTTAGCCTGTATTTGGCCAGTTTCAAGATTCTCATCACAAGCCCTTCCTTGTTATTTTGCAGCAACTCCTTCAAATCGTCTTCTTTGTTCCCAGATAGTAATGCCAAATTATTTCCCATGGGTCTTACGTGAATAGAAAAGAACCCATTTAAAAAGAACACTTCCCGGATAGCGATCATGGAGGCATCCTTAACCAATATACCAACAAAGCATTTATTCAACCAGTTCACAATGGTATGTTTAATTCTTACTTCCACCCTTTTTATTAGATCACCACTTTTTCGCCTCTGGTTTTTTGCTACCCATACTTGGTTGGATGCCTTTGCCACCTAAGTGTATGAAACCCCTTCCTTCCTATACCTAGTTTTGTTTGGTGGGGAAATGATTTTTAGATTTCTACCTTTTTGCTACTGGTTGGCTCGCCTTACATATTTGTTATACTAGGGTCAGTTTACAATCATCCCCATCTCTCCTATGCATATGCTATTCAGGTACTTCTCCATCTTCCCTTTACCCTTAACACCCCAGAATTGCACGAAACCGTATTGTTGGCCACTTTTGTTGTGTCATGGGAAGATGACCACATCATTCACTCTCTTTCATCATTGGAAAACACTCTAAAGGTTATTGACAATAGAGTTCTCTAGAAAATGGGTAAAGAATGTCCTAGATGACCTTTTTCCCCTCCATCCCGATATTCTCTCTCGCCCTTTCATCTCATTGTTCGTTACTTGAGTCAGGTGTGTGTCTTAATAGCAATAGAACCATGTACCTATGTTATTAATATGTTGATGTCTTAATTGCCTTCTCAACTAATTTTAATATTATAACAAAAAAATATGTAAAGAACATAATGCAACAAACAAAATATTAGTAAAGTGAAAATTTATTATGCATACATGGTGAGGCAACACAAGTAAGAATCAGGTTTTTTGGAGAATTTGAGTGATACAAAGAGGCATTGGTTGTATACATGGAGAGATCTATTTCCAAATCAAAAGAATATGAGAAACAAAACATTAAAGAACCAGTGGGTAATTTTAGAATTAGAAAAAAAAATAAGGAAATGGCCAAGGCCCCCACACCAAGCAACAAAGATCCATCCCAACTCATCAATAATTTCTTTATTGATGCCCCAAAAAGCCATTGGTAATACAATAGGCTAAGCCACTATAACTTGAAGGTGATGTAGTATGTTTCGTTGTCAATAATTTGACCGTTGATAATATCGAAGAAAAAGTTGTTCATAACTTATGAGTAAACTTACATTTGTGAAAGAAAATGTATAAACAATTGCAGTGGGTCAAGCCATCTATATCATAGTAGGTTTACCTATTGTAATAAATCCACTATAATATCATTTATAAAATATCACAAATCACACTAGAAGTGAGGTTGAATAGTGTGTTACTCAAAATATAAAATCTTTTCAAATTGGAAGATGTTATAATAAACTAGTTTGTAAAACCCTCATCCAATGACAAAAGATGGATTATCATTTAGTGAGTTGGAAAACTTATCTTTCAGTGAAAAACCTTGTGTTCAAAGTGTGACAGTTATGGACAATTAAATATTGTAATAAGCTAATGAAGAACAGTAAATACTTAGTTTTATATTGATTCACTCAACCTGAGATACATCCAATTCTCTTTTACCAACCAGTAAAGGGTTCCACTAATCAACCTTGATTACAACAAGTATTTTTTCTTGCCACTTCTAGCATACAATTATTCTCCAGGCCACTCCTAGCACACCCCTTAAACTCCCCCTAAATCTAAGAACACCTAACTATTATTTTTTCACTAAGCCACTCCTGGCTTTCACAAACAATAGTTTGAAATAGAATCAAAGATTATTTTACAACACTCAAAGAGTGGATTTTCAATAAGGTTCTTATCTCTCACTAATACTTTGTATATACAAAGGATCGACTCTCTTAGACTCAATGTGTTTCTCAATAGTTGTTCTTCTTTTCTCTTGTTTTTTAAGTCACGGATCTTTTACTTTCTATGTACGTTGGTTAAATTTCTTCAATATTTGATGTTGCATTTATAGGTAAAGAGATGCTTATAATTATGAAGAGTATCTTGGGAATTGAATGATATGTCCATTGTGCATATTGATCCTTGTTTCTTGAATAAAGCGGAGGTTATGCATTTCTGTCTGATATGATTAGGACTTTTCATTCGTGTCATTCATAACTCAATATGACCGTTAATCGAATAAAAGCAAACAAAGGATAATTTCACAAATGTCTTCCTTTTTAAAATTGAATCATATAAAATGGAATAAAATGATAATGCAAATAAATGTTTGTTCCATTCGCTATTTGGATGCATTGGACGAGTGCTTCGTGCTTCCAATAGACAAGTTTCCATTCCTAGATAGATCTCTTCTAGTGTGGTTTCTAGTCATCAAACATGTTGGTTTACATGCAACAAAGTGGTCAACTTAAATTTATATCTTTGTTTTCATCAAAATCGTAAGAGATGTCTGAGTCATCCAGTGATGGATCGTCCGGTGCTAATAGTTTAGCCTTTTATAATGATTTATTTATTTATTTAATTATTTATGAATTATCAATACCTAGACATGTTAATTATTTTAAAAACATGATTTAAATCAATACTTGTTTATACATAAAATCAATCCATAACATAAATATTTTACTTTCATAGCTTAAATCATTTGAAACACAATATAATTCATATTACCACGAGTGAAACATCAAATAGAAATGGAAACACACATGACATAAACATTCATAGAAGTACTACTAAGTCATAATACAAATCCAAAGAAGTGTTACTACACACACACACACACACACACACACACAAGACAAGGTAGCCAAGAGCTAGTTTAATACACACCCTCACTCAAGGTGTGCCAACATTGGAAAATAACAAATTCCAGTACATAATAATTTGTTGGCTTTGAGTTGTTCTGAAAATAAGAAATGATATTTTGATTGAACATGTTAGGAGAGTGTATGTGGGAAGAATTAGAGTTCTTGATGAAAGTGTGTGATAGTCTTGCTTAAGAAAGACAGGCAAAATGTGAGAATTGAACTCACAGGCACCGCTTAAGCTGCTATTGGCACTATTAAGTTAGGCTCTTAAGTTGGCCCATTTTGCACACTTAAGCATGACTTTTTTCTTAAGCACATGTTGTTTTGTGCTAGCTCAGGTCAACAGTTAAGGCCAAGCTTAAGCTAGTTATTCATGGTTTTCCTTGTGTGATCCAAATGAGAGTTTTGGCTTTATTCACATTCATATGAGAATTTTTGTGTTTTGATGGTAAGAATTCATAGGTTCATTGCTAGAAGTAGACAATCCATCACTAGACGATCCATTCACCTCTTAGTTTTGATGAAAACAAAGATATAACTTATGATCACTATTGGTTTAAATATAAGTGAACAAGAGCTATCAGTTGAAGCAAACGTGTCAACATATTTCTATTCTTAGGGAGCTTCATGATCATCCACTCTCATTCACCAGAACCTATTTACATACTAAATCATATCCTACATTCAATGGACCTCAAACACTCAGATGAATTTGTTATGTTATTATTAAGTGTGATCCACTAATTCTGTTTCGAAAAATAGAACTAAGTATAAATAAAATGTTTTGTGGAACAATACTATCTATCCTTTTATAAATGGATAATATTTGAATTTAGAATGAAGAGAAGATTTGGAAAGAATAGAATCAAAATCATTCTCATTGAGGAGAACGTGTTTCACATGCCAATGACCACACTAGTCTCATCTCTCTCCAGATGGAACTAGAGGATCAAGATTGGCAATGGCCAGAATTTGAACGCACAAGATCCCATAATGACTCAATCATCCTTCTCCTATAAATGGTGCATCAAAGCTTCACTCATGACTAACAAACAACATTCACACATTGAGAAAGAGCAAGAAGGAAATCAAGAGAAATACTATTGAGTGAAACACAATGCTAAAATAGTTTATTCTTTGCTTAGTAATATTGTTGTGTTGATTTATATTTCATAGTAAATGCACTCTTTGAGTAATAGAATTTGTGATTCTTCAAACTGTTTGTTTGTGAAAACCAGGAATGACTAAGTGACAAAACAATACTTGGGTGTTCTTAGATTTAGGGAGAGTCTAATGGTTGTAATAGTAATGGTCTAGAAAATACTTTTAAAGATAGGAGTGGCAGATCGAAATACTTGTTGTATCAATCCTTGATTAGTGGAATCCTTTACTGATTTGTAAAGGAGAACTGAACGTAGCTCAGGTTGAGTGAACCAATATAAAGCAATTCTTTACACTACTCTCTTTGAGCTTCTTTGAGTATTATTTATAGTTTATCATTGACAACACGTTGCACTTAAGTTTTATATTGAATTGCTTGTGAAGTCACTATTTATCAATCACTAGATGACAGTCCATTAGACCTTTGTGAAAACTTAAGTCATGTCCCTGGAGAATATTTCTTTATTATTGGACGATAAGTGTAACAGCCGTAACTTTAATAAGTAAATAATAAAATAATAAATTAATAAATTAATAAATTAATACATAAATAAATAAGAAAAAATAAAATAAAAATTATTAGGTCATAAATTCCCACTATATAAGCCAAATGTTAACCTAGAGCAGCTTTTTGGAAAACACATTTTGTTCCTTTCTTCTTTTCTGACGCACAAGAACCCTAACAGAGCAATCAGAGGAGGAGCTCTAGAGAGCACCAGAGACGCCACCATTGCTAACAGAGAACATTTAAGCGACTACCTCGAGGTAAGGGATGAGTTACTCACGCTTGGGGATTAGAATGAACATGTGTAGGGATCCCTAGAGGATCAATTTTTGGGTTATTTTGGGGTGTTTATGAATTTAATTATGTTTTCATGTTTAATCGCGGATTGAGTGTGTTTGATGAACCAATTGGTGTTCTGTTGCGAGTTTGTTGTAGAATTGATGTGTTCTGTTGCGAGTTTGTTGTAGGATTGATGTGCTTCTGTGTTAGGTGTGTACCTTAGGAATTAAAATTCTTTATAATTAGCATAAAAATTGTGTGGTGGTGATTTTGTTTATACCAGATATGTTGGCCTTTCAATCTTGTTCCTATGCTAATGTATATTGTGTCCAGATAATTATTTTTACACCGCAGTGTATACGTGTACATATATATTGATACTGTTTTTTTTACAAACTGTATATTTTATTTCACGTGGGTGATTTCTTGTCATGAAATTCATAGGTGTAGGGATTGTTGGATAATTGAATTGGCTAAAATCATTTAAAGAAATTAACTAAAGTTGTATTCACATTGTAATTAGGCATTTTCTTGATGTTGGCAACTTAGTTGAAATATATTTAAAATATAGGTATACATGTTGTTCATAGGAATCAATATGAGTATATATTTTATTGTTATATATAATTTGTATTTACTTAATAATATATTTGATATTATTGTGATTACTTTATATTAATATATATTTAATACTTTTTATATGTTATATATAATATGTACGTTTACGTTTACGTTAATATATATTTTGTTATATATTTTGAATATAATATACTTATATATATATTTTACGTGTATTTTATAGTTACTTGTTTATAAGCCTTGAAGTTAAATATTGTATGTTATTATTATTATGATACATTGTTATCTAATTGTTGAGTATATTTTGTAATTAGTTAGAGTGTGAAATGTTAAACTGTAGACATGAAACATGGTTGTGAATGAGTGTGTGATTGATATTTGTAGTGATATTACTTGTCATGTGAGTTATGAGTTATACAGTAACCCGACCAGTGTGTACCTTGAGAGAACTTTTATGCGCAGTGTTAAAGAAAATTGTAGGATTCCTAGTTAGGATCCTGAAGGGTTAAACTATAGCGCAATTTGTTAAATATGTTTGAAATATAAGAGTAAGGTCGTGGGTATGATATAACTCATAAACAGTGTCTGCGTGCAAATAAAAAAAAATATTTTAGGGGTTGGACCTGAATCAGGAAGGTGAGGCCCAAACGGATTCTTCGGAGTCTAGGCCTTGGGGGTAAAGATACTCGATTTGAGTGCTCCTTTAAGCCCATGTTGATCCCATGTGGTTGGGGCATTCTCGCAAAACAGAGTAACCCTGACTGGTCACCTTATGATGTTACTTAGTGAGAGTGGCCGAGTATACCCATTGTGTGGTGTGCTTTGTCATGTACTCCTAAGTGCCCCAGTGTTGTTTTTCACTGACATGGTACCACATTGCATATAGGCTTGAGTCTTAGTATAATTGTTGCATAACGCTTGTGTTTGAATTTCATTGAGTTAACAATCGTGGTTGATGTTATTTTATGGAGTGTGTAAACTTGAATGGGTGTGAATAATGTGAGCGATTTTGCGCAGTAATGTTATTTATATAAATTCAGCTTTAAGTATTATATGTTTCACATGCTCTAATGTTTTATTATATACGAATGTGATAACTCACTCCCGGTGTGTGTTTGTGTTTGGGCTGATTGCCACTTTGTTTCAGGTGAGCCTTCATATGATGAGTCACATGCTAGAGATGGAGAGACTTAGTCTGTGATAGGGATTATGATTTACTGAATGATATAATTGTGTTATACTTTTCTACTTTAGTTTCTTTTTATTATTTATTTAGAGTGGACGGCCTTGTTTTCAGCCGGGATAATCTTATCTTTTATAAAAAAAAAATATTCTATTATGTTTTCACTAAGTGGATGTGAACCTTTATCCTTTTGAATTGATTAAATTAAATGTGTTTAAAAAGAAAAATTATTAATTAATTTTGCATGTTTTTTTCCTTCTTTTATTATTATGTGTTTATAATCTTTTAATTAAATTTTGTATGATTTATTTAATTAGTTAGTTATAATTGTAAGGGTAGAGGGTGTCACAATAAGATTAAGAACTTGTTTTATTGCAAAATCATTTCCATTGCAAGAAAATTTATAAGTTTATCTAACACACTACTTAACTCCTCGCCACCCCCTTTCTAGTGTGATTTATTGTATTTGCATCAAGGCTTGACCTCTGGGGTTGAGTATTTTAACGAATACAAAGGAAGATCCTGATAAACGAAAGATATGGAAGAAGGGTACTCCACCAACAAGCCTCCACTATTCAAAGGAAAAAAGTATGACTACTGGAAAAAACATATGATAGCTCGTTTTGAGTCTATTCATATTGACCTCTAGGATTTAGTGGAGAACAAAAACTGCATTCCACTTGATGAACAACTAAATGAAGTGCTCAGCAGCTTAAAAGCAAATATTCCTACTAAACTCCAAAGCCTGCAATGTTCTATTATGTGCCCTCTCAGAAGAGGAGTATACCAAAGTCCACGGCTTCAGAAGTGTAAAGTAGATATGGGACACATTAGCCATAACATATGAAGGGTCGAAATAGATAAAAGATAACAAGCTCAACTTGTTAACACGTATGTATGAATTGTTTACTATGGAGGAAGACAAAAACATACAAGGTATGTTTGAATACTTCCAAACCATACTAAACAAATTGCAATCTCTTGGTAAAAATTATGATAACTATGATAAAATCAACAAAATCTAGAGAAGTCTATCCAGAAAGTGGAGATCTCAAGTTACAACTTTAAGTCATAGAATTTGTGATTCTTCAACCTGTTTGTTTGTGACAACTAGGAGTATCTTAGTGATAAAACAATATTTAGGCATTCTTAGATTTAGGGAGAGTGTAAGGGTTGTGCTGGCCTAAAAAATACTTGTAAAGCCAAGAGTGGTAGGTCAAAATAATTATTGTAATCAATCCTTGAGTAAAACCCTTTACTGATTTGTAAAAGAGAATTGAACGTAGCTCAAGTTGAGAGAACCAATATAAACCAAGTTTTTCTACTACTCTCTTTGAGCTTCTTTGAGTATTCTTTATAGTTTATTATTGACACAACGTTGCACTCAAGTTTTATATTCAGTTGTTTTTCAAGTCATGGTTTTATCAATCATTGGACGACAGCCAACAAGACCTTTATGAAAACTTAAGTTCTATCATTGGAAAATAGTTATTTATTACTGGGCAACAAGATTAAGAACTTGTTTTATTGCAAAATCATCTCCATTGTGATAAATTTTATAAGTTTTTCTAACACTATTCAATCCCCTTTTCTAGTGTGATTTATTGTATTTCATAAATGTCTTTGTTATTGAAATACTGAGGGGCATATGAATGATGAATTAATAAGATGGACATTATATGAATTGATAGAGTATGTTATTCATACAAGGCATGACATATGGATACCCACGTAAGTTGAGGGTGCTTGATAAGCTCTCAACCTAGTTGTCACAACCTACCCTACAATGGGAGTGCAAGCGAAAAGCCAAAGGAGCATCTTCTAAAAAAGAAAGTGTGCGAGAGTCGCCACCAACGTTTATTCGAGGAAAAATGTTAGAAAAACCAAAAAGAGGTCTGGGAATTTAAAAAATAAGGGCTCGAGAGTTGTTTACGCATGGGGAAGGTATTAGCACCCCACGCGCCCGCCACAAGGGACGACAGCCTTTAATCGAGTGTGCGTAACGTGACTTCAAAAATTATGTATTTCCCTTTTTATATTTCTTTATTATTTATATTTTTTGGGGTCGACAAGGGTGTTGCCCTTGCTCCTACGTATCCTTAGGTGTGATAAGTAATTCATACCTACGTAGTTCTTTAAGTTTGAATGTTTGTGTGTTAAATTGATTTTATGTTTTTGAAAGATTTATTTTAATTGTGAACAAAGAGTTGTTTAAGGCGTTAGACCTTGAAATGATGTTTTAAATTTTGAAAAGCAGAGAGAATCGTTAAGGTTTTGGACCTTGAAACGATCTCAAGTGATATTTGATTAAATGAAGTTTAGTTATGAGTTGGTTTTATCTTGGTTTTGTTTATTAACTTTCAATCTTTTTAAAGACAACTTTATTGCACTAGTGATATGTTAAGATTGAACTTTACAAAGAAAAAGAGATTTCCGATGATAGATGGAGAATATGAATGTGCACATAATAACAAGGGGGACCCCTAAGAGAACATGTTGGACCTTGTGGCCTCAGATATCTTAAGAAGGGGGGGTTGAATTAAGATAACAAGAACTATTCCCCAATTTAAATCTTGCTCTCTCTCTTTAGATTAACAATGCATCTTTAACATGAATTACTCAAAAGATAATTCAGAATAAACTTCTTTAAAGGAAAAAGATAAATAGCAATAAATAAAAGAAGTTTAAGGGAAGAGAGAAATGCAAACTTGATTTATACTGGTTCGGTCACTTCCTGTGCCTACGTCCAGTACTCAAGCAACCCACTTGAGATTTTCCACTCTCTTTGTAAAATCCTTTTACAAAGTCTGAATCACACAGGGACAACCCTTCCCTTGTGTTCAGGAATCCTTTACAACAAGAGACCCTCGGTCTCTTAACCCCTTTTCAGAAGTAAAAGAAAAGAAGAAGAAATCTCTCTTGAAAGAGACAGATTGTACAATGAAGATCAATCACAATTCCTTATTTGAATATGCAAGTGTTTGACCAAGGAATCTTTGAGAGGATAAGACATTTTGGGCAATCAAAAACTCTCACTACTTATTCGTGTTTCCAAGTCACATATAAATAGACCTTTGATGGCCATTCATAAACCATTTGAATAGATGTGACTCTTGAAAGTTATTTTCTGAAAATCTCCTCTGGTAATCGATTACAATAGTTGTGTAATCGATTACAGGCTTTAATATTTGAATTAAAACGTTTATTAACTGCTGGTAATCGATTACCAATATGGTGTAATCGATTACACAGTCTAAAATTTGAATTCAAATATTTAGTAGCTGTTGTAAAGCATTTTTGGCCACTGGTAATCGATTACATCCTCTGGTAATCGATTACCAGAGAGTAAATCTCTTGAAAAACACTTTTTAACATGCATTACTTGGCCAAACCTTTTGCTATATCAATTAGGAATTTCCTTCCTAATGTACTAGTGATCATCTTGATGTTGTGGCTTGTATTCTTGAATCATTTGCATCATTTGCTTTTCTTCATCATGATCATCATCAAAACACCAAAGGCATTTGCATCTACAATCTCCCCCTTTTTGATGATGACAATACAATACCTGAGATCAAGATTCAAGCAAGCAACAACCAATTGTGTATAGATAAAATGTGCGTTTACTCCCCCTATATTTCAGAATTTATGATCACTTTTATCACTTGATTTCTAAGCTCTTTGATCATCATCAAAACACCAAAGATCTTCTACAATCTCCCCCTTTTTGATGATGACAATCCCTGAAATCAAGACAAACCATATACAAGATGATAGCATGTTCAAACAGCCATTACTCCCCCTATCTTTTGGCATGTATACAAGATGATAGCATGTTCAAACAGCCATTACTCCCCCTATCTTTTGGCATGTATGCCTATGCCTAGCCTTAATGAGTAGTTAATTGATTTCTTACCCAAGTTCTCTCAAGTTCTCTCCCCCTTTGGCAACATCAAAAAGAACTATACAACACAATCAAAAACCAAACACAATAAATATCCAAACAACGCCATTCATGAAGCCAAAATAAAACCATACATTTGCATAATCAACTAAAGCAATGTCTAGAAATATAATTATAGTGGAAGACTATGATAACTAGATCAATAAAAAGCCAAATACACGGCGTTAAAATAGAGTACTAATAATACTTAATGACTAATAAGACTTAGTCTTAATAATAACTTATAAGCTAAGAGGATGATGGAGGCGGTGGTGGTGGATCAAAGCAAGTACGGATGAAGGAGACATCTTCTTCAACTTTGGCGATCCTTGATTCCATGGCATCAAACCGCAT
Source organism: Glycine soja (assembly GCF_004193775.1). Taxonomy (NCBI): domain Eukaryota; kingdom Viridiplantae; phylum Streptophyta; class Magnoliopsida; order Fabales; family Fabaceae; genus Glycine; species Glycine soja. The sequence continues at coordinate 21,835,363 of NC_041019.1, forward strand.
GTCGACTTGCAATTCCATATTATCAAACTTGTCACCAACAAAAGTTTGAAGACCATCGAACTTTTCTAAAAGCTTTCGAAGAAGAGAGGAATTATCTTCAACTGGTTGGTTGCCTTCATCATCAGCGGGTGGAGCACCCTTTTTGACCCAAGAGCCATCAAGCTCTTTGCGGTAACCAAAAGAAGCAATCACAGCAGCACCAATTAAAAAGGATCTCTTGATTGGAACGTAAGGTTCAGAATCAAGAGGAATTTGAAAATGGTGGAAAAAGAGAGTGACAAGCTGTGGATATGGTAGTGGAGCATTTAATCGCAATGCCTTATGCATGCGATATCTGACTAAGTGTGCCCAGTCAAGTTGACGCCCTGTATGAAAGGCCCACATGATAATTAGATCTTCCTCAGAAACCTGGGCAAGGTTGGAAGACCGTGGAAGCAAAATACGCACAATTAAATAGTGAAGGATGCGGCTTTCAAAAGCCAATGACCCGGCAAGAAGACGTCCGGTCATGTCCGCATTGTTGGTGCAAACCAACTGGCGGGCATCATGGGCAGAGAAATCAAATTTCCAGTCGTCATTCAGTGTTCCTTCAAATGGTACACCGTCACTGGGTAATTTGGTTAAGTCATAGAAAAGGGACTGGTCAATGACCATTTTTATCCCAAAAATTTCAGAAATTAGAGTGCTGTCCTGAATTTCAAGATTACAATAAAAAGCTTTAACCAATTCAGGATAAATAGGCAATTGTAATGACATAAAAGGTAGAAGACCTAAATTCTGAAAGGCTTGAATGCAATCAAAGGTTTCAGCAGAAAAGAATTCCATATCAATAAACTTAGGGTCGATAATGGAACGAGATGAGAAAAGATTGGAGTACCGTTTCTGCTGTTCATCGGAAGAAAACACTGGGGAAGAGGACAATGATGGTGGAATTGGTGCTGTGGATGCGCTAGTGGCTCCGGAACGATGAGCTCTTGAAGCCGAAGCAGAGACGGAAGAACCCTTTCGTTTCTTTGACGATTCTGCCATTTGAAGGAGTGTTTGCAGATTTTAATCGGTGAAAGCAAAAGAGAAACGAAAAAGAAGAAGATCGCAATTTACGGGAGTTGATTTGATGGAGAAATGAGTGAGATATGAAGATTTGGAGGTTTGGGAATGGAAGAACGTCGTGAGAGAAAAGGGGCTGCGCAGGGATTTCTGGAAAATGTGATATTTATAGGTGAGGACGCGTTGTAATCGATTACAAGGCTTGGTAATCGATTACAAGAGTAATAAGCCTTCTGGTAATCGATTACAGGATGTTGTAATTGATTACAGGCTGCCTGTTCTTGTGTAATCGATTACACTATATGGTAATCGATTACCAGACCATAAACTAGACTAGTTCCTCTAAAATAACCTATGTTTATGCTAAATACACCTAACACTATCAATCATCATCACTAATATGTATTTAATTCATTCAAACAAGTATTAATCAAACAATTAACACACACCAATCAAATATAATTAAATACTTACAATTAAACACAATCAAACAAAAGCAATCATCAAAACATAATCAAAGACAACAATCAACATAACTATCAAACAAAAACATTAATGACAATCAAATACTTAAGGAGTAAACAAGCATCAAAAACTCAATCAAAAGTTTAACAATCATAGACAAAAATCATCAAAGTAATCAATCAATGACAAGTGACCTGTTGGTATCATCACTTGTTGGGCTTGTTGATCAAGTGGCCTTTGTTTGTTGAATAAACTTTGATGTATGCCATTCCCAAGTGATCTATGCTTTCTTTTCTTTCTTTTCTTTGAGATTCCTCTTGTCGGATTTTTCAATTCTTCTTTCAAAGACAAGATAATCGGATCTCATGTGCCAAGGTTGATTACTTTCATAGCATGATGGGGCTAAGGAAGAGTCTTCTTCTTTCTTCTTTGTATTGATGTTTGATTTTCTTTTATTTCTTTTGTTTCTCAGAAATTTATTGAACCTTTTCACAAAGAGTCTGAAATTATCATCATCTTCTTCTGTTTCAGTCAAGTCCTCTTTGTCACTTTCTTCTTGAATAAAAGATGATGAGGTTCTGAGTGTTATTCCTTTTCTCTTTATATCATTCTCTTCATGGTGATGAAGTCTCATAAGTTCCATTTCATGTTGTTGAAGTTTTCCAAAGAGAGTGGCAAGAGACATATTAGTGAGATTTCTTGATTCTGCAATTGCTGTTACTTTTGGTTGCCATTGCCTGCTTAAACATCTCAACACTTTGTTAATCAGATCTTCATTAGGAAATATTTTTCCCAAAGATGCAAGATGATTAACTATACAAGTAAATCTCTTCTGCATATCTTCTATGGTCTCATATTGAAACATTCTGAACATTTCATATTCATGTATAAGAGTGTTTATTCTAGATCTCTTGACATCGGTTGTGCCTTCATAGGTTACTTGCAAAGTATCCCACATTTCTTTTGCATTTTTACAATTTGAGACTCTAAAAAATTCATCCATGCCTAATGCAGAAGTGATTATATTTTTGGCCTTTAAATTGTATTGAACCTTTCTTCTTTCATCATCATTCCATTCTTCTCTTGGTTTTTCTATAATTACATTTCCCACTACCTTTGTAGGAATAAAAGGACCAACTTCAATGGCATCCCATATATTTAAATCTATGGCTTCAATAAGAATCTGCATTCGGGTTTTCCAATAGTGATAACCCTCGCCATTGAACATAAAAGGCCTATTAATAGAATTTCCCTCAAGAAATGGAAAGTTGGATGAGGCCATATCTATTCTTGAAGTTTTTTTTAAACTTTATACAAGAATCCCGCTCTGATACCACTTGTTGGACCTTGTGGCCTCAGATATCTTAAGAAGGGGGGGTTGAATTAAGATAACAAGAACTATTCCCCAATTTAAATCTTGCTCTCTCTCTTTAGATTAACAATGCATCTTTAACATGAATTACTCAAAAGATAATTCAGAATAAACTTCTTTAAAGGAAAAAGATAAATAGCAATAAATAAAAGAAGTTTAAGGGAAGAGAGAAATGCAAACTTGATTTATACTGGTTCGGTCACTTCCTGTGCCTACGTCCAGTACTCAAGCAACCCACTTGAGATTTTCCACTCTCTTTGTAAAATCCTTTTACAAAGTCTGAATCACACAGGGACAACCCTTCCCTTGTGTTCAGGAATCCTTTACAACAAGAGACCCTCGGTCTCTTAACCCCTTTTCAGAAGTAAAAGAAAAGAAGAAGAAATCTCTCTTGAAAGAGACAGATTGTACAATGAAGATCAATCACAATTCCTTATTTGAATATGCAAGTGTTTGACCAAGGAATCTTTGAGAGGATAAGACATTTTGGGCAATCAAAAACTCTCACTACTTATTCGTGTTTCCAAGTCACATATAAATAGACCTTTGATGGCCATTCATAAACCATTTGAATAGATGTGACTCTTGAAAGTTATTTTCTGAAAATCTCCTCTGGTAATCGATTACAATAGTTGTGTAATCGATTACAGGCTTTAATATTTGAATTAAAACGTTTATTAACTGCTGGTAATCGATTACCAATATGGTGTAATCGATTACACAGTCTAAAATTTGAATTCAAATATTTAGTAGCTGTTGTAAAGCATTTTTGGCCACTGGTAATCGATTACATCCTCTGGTAATCGATTACCAGAGAGTAAATCTCTTGAAAAACACTTTTTAACATGCATTACTTGGCCAAACCTTTTGCTATATCAATTAGGAATTTCCTTCCTAATGTACTAGTGATCATCTTGATGTTGTGGCTTGTATTCTTGAATCATTTGCATCATTTGCTTTTCTTCATCATGATCATCATCAAAACACCAAAGGCATTTGCATCTACAGAACATAGATCACATTTAATCCCTAAAAATAAAACTAATCGACTGGTGCGAAGAACACCAAACAAGAAACGACATAGGGATGATCACAGTCGCGATTCGATAGCATCTCAGCTTCATTTCCTCTTTTTTCTTCTTCTTCTTTCTCAATTCTCACAATTCCCCCAAGTACTAAACCTTGGACCCTTTAAAACCCCCCTAGGATGCCTATTTATAGGCAAAAGGCCACTTTGGGGCGGTTCCAGCTTGCCCAGGCGAGCTGAACCTTAGCCTTGAAGTAACTAGCTCGCCTGGGCAAGCTGGAGCTCGCCCAGGCGAGCTAATTTCTTAACCATGAAGTTATTTGATGGCTCAGGCGAGCCAAATGCTAGCCTAGGCGAGCTAGGGTCCAGAAAAACCCAAAAAATACCTTTTTTCCTCCTTCCTTGGTATCCTTTTGTATTCTTGATCAAAACACTAAGTGATCCTTTGCTTTGTGTGGTAACTGGCGTCGAACACCACAATTCGGCTAGCGAGAATCAAAACATCAGTGAATGATAGTCCCCGGATGAAATTAGGGTCTGACACTAATGTTGGGGGTTTCGTGATGGCTAACGTGAATGAACTTATAAAATACATAAATGAGTGGGTGAATCCATGTAAGGTCTTGCAAATCTTACAAAGGTGAGTCAGTACCCATACTTGTCTATTTCTAATACAACCACACTTCCTCCATATGATCAATTATAGGTTTTTCTGTAATGGTCAAAGAGTAGGACTATGATATGGGATATATCTATGTTGATTTCCCAAAGGAGAAAATCTTCTAGGGACTCAAGTCTGCATGACATTTCATGATGTATTAGCATATAAAATCAAAGTATGATTTGGGATTGTTTTATTGAATGATATTGAAATTGATTGGTTTGTGATTGATTAAATAAAATTTTCTTTTAAGCTAATTCATCATATCCTTATTTCTTTTATATATAAGTTTACCTGGTGTTATCAAACTCGGCCCAGATTAACTTGTCTACCCGATTGACCCAAAAATCGGACAACACATCACCCCATCAGTCAAAGCCATAAGTTCAATCGGTTATATATGCGATGTAGCTCCTTATGAAACTTATAGGCCTTGGATCTTCTTCATCAATGGAGTCTTTTGCTTATTGCAGTTTGGTGGCAGCGAAATGAAGAAGGAGAAAGATGATTGGAGACACCACTTCAAGGAGAAGATGAGTCTAGAAGAAGCTCACCACCATAGGAAGCCATGGATAAGAGCTTGAAGGTAGGAGAAGATGAGTAGAAGGAGAGGAAGAGAAGGGGCATGAAATTTTGTGCCTCAAATGAGGTCTGAACTTTGAATTTTAATTCTCAAATGATCAAAGTTGAGAAAAATGCACACACAGGGCCTCTATTTATAGCCTAAGTGCACACAAAATTGGAGGGAAATTTGAATTTTCTATTCAAATTTCACTTGAATTTGAAATTGAATTTGTGGAGCCAAAATTTCACTAACTATGATTAGTGAATTTTAGCTATGGTTCAGCCCACTAATCCAAGATCAAGTCCAAGATTCTCCACTAAGTGTGCTTAGGTGTCATGAGGCACGTAAAGCATGAAGGACATGCACAAAGTGTGACTATATGATGTGGCAATGGGGTGTAGCAAGCAAATGCTCACCTCCCCCTCTAAAATTTAATTGGATTGGGCTTCTCCCAATTCAATTAAATTTATTTCCAACCACACACATCAAATATTCACTTAATGCATGTGAAATTACAAACTACCCCTAATATAAAAACTAGTCTAGGTGCCCTAAAATATAAGGGCTGAAAAATCCTACATTTCTAGGATACCTTACCTATATTATGGAGCCCTAAATACAAGACCAAAAAATAATGAAATCTTAATCTAATATGTACAAAGATAAGCGGGCTCATACTTAGTCCATAGGCCCGAAATCTACCTTAAGGCTCATGAGAACCCTAGGGTCTTCTCTTGCATCTCTGACCCAATCTTTTTGGAGTCTTCTATCCAATGTCATTGCGGGGTAGGATTGCATCAATATGTCTTTGAACAGATGAAAATTAGTTTAACTTGGGCAAGTTTCACAAAAACTGGTGACTCGGATCATTAGGACTAATCGAGTTAACTACTTGTGCGCATTATCCAATTGTCAATCATGCTATTAGGCTCAACTTTTAGTCATGACATTGTCCAATACTTTGGGTGCACAATATTCAATGTGGGAATTTGATGGATTGAATTAAAATTTGTGCTACTTTACTAAGTAGCATCAGTGGGAGTTAAATTTTCAAGCTTGCAAATTGAAATTAAATCACTTCTTTATTTTTAAAGTTGGTAATTGAATTTATTAAAAAAAAGTTGATAACTAAATTGAAAAAAATTATCTCTTTACACAAGAATGTACTCGAACCTAGGTGGTGGCATAGGTGTTTTAAAACATATCAATCATTGTGCCAAATCAAATTATCAATATGTTCATAACATGTAAACTTAAATAGATGTTTCTTATATTATTATTTTTTTGTTTCCCACGAGTCTCCTCCTTTGGAGGTAATCATGTTTGAGGCACAATAGACATTAAATGTGGACACCTCTTCAACAGAGATTCGAACATTGGTTCATCATATTGTGGGAGATTAACCTTTTTCCACTAAACCCAATCCTTGTTAGTTTTTGTATAATTTTTTAACAACAATATATGTCTATATATAAATATAGGAAACAAACTATAAGTGTTATATTTGGATAGTCCAATATGATATATTTGGGCGATTCAAAATAACCATGGTTTTGATGATAACAAAGATGTAAATTGTTGATAGACTAACGGTTTGCATGAAGGGAAAAAGGATATACTTTATATAAGCTAAAATGGTAAAAATATTTATCCTTATGCTTTTACAAGTTATTGTCCAAAGGTAAAAGGAACTTGTTCATATTAACAACTTATTTAGCGTCCAAAGTGACGTTATTAAACAAGCGCTCAAAGATATTGTGAAAACCAGTACCTATGTATTGTGAGTTCTTACGGGTCCAAAAAGGACATAACTAAAACAAATGACTTATCTTCAGTTAGTTAACGTCCATATGTTTTGTTTGCACATGAAAGCATCTCAAGAATGATTCACTCACTAGAAATTCAATTATTTGAATTTTCCCTCTTGATATATATTATGAAATTAACATTTAAATTTCAAGTATATAAAGGCAAAGACAAACTAGAAGGTCATCATAACAAAATCAATCGTTTAAGTAGTGACAAAAGCATTGTACCTTTGTCCCTTTTCTCTCTCCTCAATAAGATGCCACATAGTAGAAAATACAAGTTATTAATAATGAAAACATTTAAGCAAGGTGCATATTCCAAAACAGATACTTTTTTTAAGCCTATAAAAGATGTATCAATGATCAACACAAGGCAAGAATTATGCATGTTAGGATGGTGTAAGACCACTTAGACCTCATCTTCCTCCATTTGATATGGCTGATATTGCTCATGCCATAGAGATTATGCCAATTGCACTACAACAACAAAGTGCCACTGTGGTTCATCAACACTAGGAAGCTTTGGTACAGCTTGAGGCCACTTGAGTCGTCATTGAAGCAACTCAAGCAATAATCCCACGTGAGTTTCAAGGATTAGCAGAGTTTTGGAAATGATCCCTCACAATTCAAGGGAGACTTGATTCAAATGTAGTTGATCATTGGATTTGAGAGTTGGAGAAAATCTTTATGGCCATGACATGTCCTAAAGATAGAAAGGTTACTTATGCCACATACACATTAGTTGATGAAGCAGAGTTCCACAACATAGAGCTCAATAGATTATGGAAGATCATGGAGAATCCCTCACTAGGGGAAATTTATTATTTGATTATTTGTGTGTGTGTCCAATCATAGACTATCATGTATATGTATGTATTCAAAAATTATACCAATGATAATTTATAATTAAATGAAAGTGTAAAATTATTTTACACCATTAGTGCATGACTATTAAAATATATATATATATATATATATATATATATATATATATATATATATATTCACTCCTTATTAAAAATTATTGTCAAATTTGACCAAGAATCAGTTAATTACAACCTCTCTTTTGTCTTGCATGGAGTAGATTGAAGTGGGAAATATGAAGTATTAGAGAATGTGTTGACCAAGAATCAGTTAATTACAACCTCTCTTTTGTCTTGCATGGAGTAGATTGAAGTGGGAAATATGAAGTATTAGAGAATGTGTTAAAAGAAAAGATTAATTAACTGTAAAAACTTTAAAATTGAAATGGAAACCATGATATTTATATCTTCGATGCCCAAGAAAAAAGTTGTATGCCGAGGACAAGTGAGTTATTCATCACATATTGATTTGGATTCCCCAATGGCAATATGATAACTTATTTAAATGGGATCCCCGGCTTTTTAGTGTTTGATATCTAAAGCAAAGCTGTATTCCACCGCCCCCAGAATCCTTTTCAAACCCAGAGTTGATAGTTTAGATGTGTTTTTTTATTTTTCGAAAGAATAGTTTAGATGGTTTAGTTTAACTTTCCATTTCAATTCATGTTCAAGCGCGACTATATATATAAAGGAGCCAAGTTCCATATTTTTCACAAGCATATAGCATCACCAAAAACTCTCATTCCTGTGTCCCTAGTAAATAGTAATTTACTCAATTCTGCTTGCTCAAGTTGTCATATAATACCAACTTACCACACCTAGTTTTGGAAAGCACGTTTTTAAATACTTGAGGCAGTCTTAGCTTGAGGCATAGACTTAACTATATGCAAGAAAAGCTGAAGCTCTGATATTGATTGGACTCATAATATATAGGTACGTATGCTTCATTTCATAATTAAGCACACATAATTTGCGTAGCAATGTTGTATTGTTTTTGTTGTTTGGGATGCATGGTAGTAAAAATAATTTACTATCAAACAAAAATCAATAATTCTTATAAATTATAAACATAAACAGATAAATTAAGTCCATATAAACCCTCACCAAATTAACAACAAACGAGTAAATGAAAGGTTAATTAATGTCTATAGTTTAGAGTTTAGAATTTATTTCTTTACCATTCATTTATTAATATTTTGTTATAGGTTCTTTTATATGTATATATCATTCTTCCAAATAAAATATACTAATAGATAATGAGAATGCTAATAACTTATTAATTGGCAAATTTTGAGGTGATAATAAGGAAAGAAAGGAAAAATATTGCGCTGTGCCCAAGTTCAAATTTAAGCGGGCTTTTAAAAATACATGGTATATTGTTATTTAAGCATATTAATATATTAATAATAAGTGTGCCTAATAAAGTTCTGACATGTTTAAAGGAACATGTTAGAATGTCGTATAATGAATAAATATCATTATCGGTTAATTATGTTTTTTGGTTTCTGAAGTTGTTTTACTTTTCACTTTTTATTTCTAATTAAAATTTGGACTAGTTTCAGTTTTTATGTTTTGTCTATCAATTTTTTTGTCTTTTATCAAATATCACCGTTAAAGGGTGGCATATCATAAATTTTGTTGTTATTTTATTACGTTTTGTGAATTTTGTTACCGTTGAAAATTACAAGAAATTGCTTGAATGAAGAATATATTTATATTATGTATCAAATGATTTCCCACAATTAAAAATCACCAGAAATTATTACACCACAAAAGTAATAAAATAATATTTAACATTAGTAATTTCCTTCACCTTGCAAGTAGTGTATGTCTCCTCTTGGACTCGAAACTCCTAAGCGTGAGAAACTTCAAGGTGATTTCTCCGCCGAATCCCCAAATGCCTCCACCTCGAACTCCCTTTCCAAAACCCTCACGATACTATTTCACTCGTTCACACATGCCAACCCCAAGTGACCTTCCCACCCTCGATTGCCACGTCATCTACTGCAACATCCTCTTCCGTAATGGCCTCTTCCTCAAAAACGTTGTCGTTTTTCTCCAAACATGAAGCCATCCGCTCAGCATCTACAAAACCTAATAACCGATCTCCAAATTGAATTGCTCGAGTCCAAAAGATATACTATTAAATTATTTTTTATTTCATTTTGTATATATCAAATAATTTTATAATATAAAATAATAGACACTAAAAAATAAATAATTCACTTATAAAAGATAAATATAAATAAATTTATATTAAGAAAATAATAGAATTAAAAAAATAGTTCATATAAAAAATTTTCATATAATTTATTTATTTATTTCTAATTTTCTATTTATTTAAATAAGTTTTAAAAAAATCATTCATTTTCTTATTTGTATTTATCTAAATAACATTTTTATTCGTCCTATTTCTCTTTTATTACCTTAGATTTTTTTATTCTTAATCCAAACAAAACATCATGTGAGGCTTCCACAATGGTCACTTTTTTAATTTCTACTTATTTAAATAACAAATAATTTATGTGATCCAATGATGATGATAATTCATTTTATTATTATTATTTTAGATTTAAATAACTTTTTGGTTGCTAGAGTATTTTGGTGCATTTATGTAAGATCATGTTGCATTCACATGAAGAAAAATAATATAAATATATTTATATGAAAACATTCATGGTCTCTAACAGCACAGAAAAAAAAGGGTATGGGATGTTTTGGTTTTCATATCCAACCTTTATTTTTATTTTTTTGGTACTTGAAATTATTTTTTTGAAAAAATATCTGTAATAAAAATAATTTTGTTGTCGACACAACAAATTTTAAGTGGCATGTACTTGATAACTTGACTCTCTATTAGTCACATTATTAGATGGAAATTTTTTTAAAGATAAGTGTCTATTTGTCAAAAATCAAAATAAATAAATAAAATAAAGCTGATGTACCAAAATAAAAATAAATAAATTACTAAAAACTATTTAAGCTTTGAATTTTAAAAGTTTATCTTAATCTCTTAAAGTATTTATATTGCATCAAAATGATCCTATCGACCTTTTTTACATTAATAATATTAATTTTGATTGATATAACAAACATTTATTAGATGTGATAGTGCATGTTTAAATTAACTGCAAACTTATGTTTGGCTGCAAATTAAGTTTATAAAAGTAATTAAAGTCTTCTATAAAATTAAGTTTTTAGACAAATTTTTCATATATGAATGTACTTTTAGAATTACTAAACATGTCATCAAATTACTTTCCAAATAGAGTTTGGATGTCCCAAAACGAAAAATTAAATATAACCATATTTTTTGTCATGTATCATTAAATTAATATAGTAAATTAATAGAATGATTAACATTTTTAAAAAAATGAGAAACCGAAATATTTAAAAGAAAACTTAACCTATCTATCTGAAACAAAGAAGTTAATTGAGAGAATAACATTATATTTCATTCAACTTTGTTTATTCTTCTGAATTCAGTACTTAGTAGGCTTAAAAGTACCCAAAACTCAGAAAATCCAACCCATTTCTGATATGGACTTGTGTGACTTGACTTAACGTGGCCCATGAAAGAAGAAAAGTGATGTGGCGGAAGTGAGCAATCAATCAATCACATTTGAAAACTGAAAAAGAAACAAACACATGCTAGCTGCAATGACTTTGGTTACCCCACTAAGTGGCCAAAGCAAAGTCAAGATCACCATACATTGACAACTTTTTCTTAAAAGAAAAAGTTTAGGCCACTGGGTTCTAATGACTAATTAGGATCACGACAAATAAGTAAGAGTATATGGAATACCCTTGGCATATTTAAGATTTCATTCGTTAAGTTGACATTTTAGATGGATCGGAAAACTTTGGTTCTTGAAATAAATATATTTTTTTAAGGTTCATAATTAACCCATAAAAGTCCATGAATAAATGAAGATTTGTAGGTCCAAATAATAATTTGAAAAAACAATAAAAAATGAAAATATATAAAATTAAAAGAAAAAAAATAACTTTATTTTTTAAGTTAAAAGCTATCATAATAAAACATACTAATATTTTAAACATAAAAAATTAACAATAACAAATTAAATTAAATATCAAAATCTTAACACGAATTAAAAATATTTGCGCATTAAACTTAAGCAGGTTAAATAAGTAGCTCGTGTATATGTGAATAAAGTCCACTAAATTATACTTAACAAATTAGATCCAAAAATTCGATATAATTATACTAATTTTAAAGGGGAAAAAACTCGTTATTCACAAAGTCTGTAAGCTTAATGAACTAGTCCATGGATCTTAATCTATAATATCCACTCCAAAGGACAAGCCTCAAGGTGTAAATAGTATTTATAAATCCACCAATAAAAATGAAAATAGATGAGACTTTGGCAAATTTAAGTCTAACATATAACATTATTACTAAATCTAGGTTTGATCTATTTACTTATTACATGTTTTTTTTAAGCCTAAGCTTAGTGCGACTTAAAAAAGCATGTTTACGTGGCATATTTTATAGAATGACTTATAAACAAACCAATAGCCTTACATGCCTAGACCAACAAAACTAAAAAGTCCAACTAGTTATTTTCCTTACATATATTATTTTTATTATAAAACTTATTATTATGAATAATTATATATATATTATATTTTTGCAATATGTAATATATATAAAATATTATATATATATATAATATATAATATATATATATATATATATTATAAATATGTCAATTATAAGGTTTAATAGACTTTTTTTAAAGTTTAAGCTTAATCTTTTTAATAAATTGATCATGCCTTTGATGGGTCTGTCCCAACTGAGAGTCTAATTTATTTTCACTCCTACTTATTAACAAAATCATTATATCAATGAAAATCAAACTTATATCATTTTAAGATATGAATATGTTGTTTGAATATACATTGATAAGTTAAACCAAAATGAGAATGAGAATTGAAATAGTGAAAGAAAAGAATTTACCAAATACACAGTAAGTTAATATGATAAACTTTTAATGGGAAATATAAATAATATACTGTAGTATTATTATGTTTTTTTACAACAATATACTGTAGTATTATTTAACACTCTAGTTCTTTATTATCATTAAATGAATGTGTAGGATTAATTAAATAAATTCGTCTCATTTTATATCAGCGAATTAACATGAAATTATATCTAAAGATAAATATAATATCCGAGAGACACTGTTAAAAGGCATGCTATTAACGTTTCTTTAGTTATAATTATAACGTATTTAGAAGGAAAAAAACTTAAATAATCACTTTTTAATAAAAGTATGAAAATATGATTTTATTTATAAATTTAATTGAAAAGTATAATGGGAAAATTAAAAACAAAATTGATAAATTTTCTCATAAATATATTGAGGTAAGTTAAGAAAAGAATTTAAAGTTATGTACCCAAAAAAAGAGAAAAGGATTTAAATCTTTAGGGTCGGCCTAATTTGGGAGGTTGAAATAATATGCATGAGATAATTATAATTAAGTTTGAATTTCGGTGTGATCATTGTACACCAAAAAGAAAAGTTAAGAAAGGAATTTTAAAAATCAAGATCATACCATTTTCATAAGTTTAAATATATTTTTTAAAAATGATTTCCAATTCCCTTTTAATTTATATTAATTACTAATTTGATATTAAGTGTTGTGATTCAATCTAGCTAAGAACAATTTTTTGGTAGTGCACGTACGAATTAATTAATTAAGGATTTATTTTTTTTTATACTGCGTATAAATTTTTTCAAAAAATAATTATTAATATTTTAGAATTTTCTTGACTTTTTTTACATATGTTTTTAAAAATAATTATACACATTTTTTTTATTATACTTTTATTTTTTCAATGTTTTATAGAAAATGATAAAAACAATTCTTGTGTTTTTTGCATAAAAAATTAAAATATAAGGATGAATTAATTATAAAAAAATCATAGTTTAGAATATTACAAACATGTTTAAGTCATTTGATACATAACATTTATATAATTGTAAAATCATATTAGAAAATGTTCTCTGTATTTACTTTTTTTTCTTACCCAATTTAAACAATCTATTTTTTTACTTTTACCCAATCTAAATATCTATTTATTCTTTGAAATTATTTTTTTATTTTTATCATATTTGAACATTCAAAAATTAATATTTTATTTTTTTAATTTAGAAACTTTAAATAGTAATAAAAATACAAATAGAATAACTTTTTATATATCTTTATAATTTATTTTCTATGTTTTTCAATTAATCTCAATAGAAATAATTCTTGTTAAAATTCTGTCTTTTATTTTTTTTAACTGTGATTTTATCATAAAAAGTATAACTAACATAAGAAAATCTTTTTGTATTCTTTGTAAGATTTTTCAAAACTTTTTTTTTTTTTACAGTTTAAGCAAAACAAAATAAGAAACACAAATGAAAAAAAGAAGGCAGCATAAGTATTTTGGATTTATGAAGAATATAGGGTTAGTTTGTTTGAACTTATTTTTTGAAATAAACGATCATTTTAATCAAATAAACAATTTTTGTAATGTGTTTGTCTAAATTGTTTCTGTTTGAAAAAAGTAATTTTTTATTATAAGAAACAAATCCTATATGCTTTTAAAAAAATGTTTATAAAAAAATGTTTATTTTAAAGATGTTTTTAAAAGTTTAAACAAACTCATTCATAATACTATATATATAACAATCATTTCAAAATTTATTTGTCCATTTTATATTTTTCTTAACTTGTCTCTTATATTAATTATTTTTATAAAAATATTATTAATTATTTTATAATAAATGTTATAAATTAATAAGGTAAATTCATTATTTCTCTTATAAAGATTAAAAAATATGAATAGAACACATTAATTAATTATGTGAAAAGCAACAAATGAAAGTGTGAAATGGTGAGTTCTAAGAATAACTTTATAAAAATAATACAAATTGTTATAGATTTCCTCAATCAGAGTTAGAGATTGTCTACTGAAAGCATTCAACTTTATAATCTGTTTGTTGCTTGAGCCGGGGGATATATGGGCAAAGTTTGCGAATAGGCTTATCCCAGTATTTTGTGGTTGATTTCCTAGTATTATGAACTGAGGTTGTCTTCTGGGGTCTCCGGGATAGTGAATGAGGCAATTCGTGCGGTTGTTAGTATTTCAAAAGTTGTCATTAGGGAGTACCTCACATCATCCACATAAGGTTAGTGGATGACCAAGACATTATTGAGGTCTGAGGAGAAGTCATGCATATGTTTAGTAACAATCCAAGATTTGAGGATACACGTACACCTTCTAGCCTCCGATGTTTAAAGAAAAAAAAATGTTTTCTAAGTGTGACTAATGGCATGGTCAAGGTCAACATCCGAGATATAAAAGATAAGCAGTCTCCTCGGCCTCGAGCATTAAAGAACAAATAGGCTTTCCAAGCATGAATGATGACACGATAAACATTTGAGATATGATAGTATAATAATATATTTACTTAAATATATTTTTAGTTTTTTAAATTTAGATTATTTATTTATTTTTTTAAACCTAAATTTGAATTCCTTTTTTACTCCATTGATTTTAAAATATACTGTTTTTAATCTTTTTTAGTTTATTTTTGACAGATTGAATATATAATTTAAGAAGATTTTTTATCATGTCAAGACTAAAAAAAATATTTTTCAAAATTAAGTTACTAAAAAAATAACTTTAAAATTAAGGGTAAAAAATAATATAGCATAAATTTAAGAAACTAAAAACATGTTTAAATTTAGGTAAAATTATAAATTTGGTCCATCTATTTATTTTAGAATCTAATTTTGATCCTTTTATAATTTAATTTATAAATTTAATCTTTTAATTTTTTACCGTTTCGATATTTCAGTCCTTAATTCCAAAATTGAAACCAAAATCGAATACAAAGATAATTAGGAAGATCAAATTTATAATTTTACCTTAAATTTAATATTATAAACAAAATTATTAATAAATAATTTTATCAACAAGTGTGAATTAGATAAATAAATCTTATATCAGAATTAAAATATAATTTTTCTCTTTATTGAAATTGATGTAAAAGGAAGCTTTTAAAGCTGGAAACCGGCGTATGCAATTCTGCTTTGTTTAATTAATGAGTTTCTCAAACAACTTGTGTCGGATCCCATTGGCATTCAGAATCATGTCGGCCACACTTTGAAAAAGTGTACGTGTTTTGAACACACTTCTACCTCCGAATATTTTGCAATCAAAGGCAGATTACCCTCTTTTATCGATGCGAATTATTAAATGCAATAAAAGAAATCCCAAAATAACTGATCATGGTGACGCTTTAATTACTGGCTTGAGAGAGTATAAACGATTCTAGTTTCTAACAATTTTTTTAGGCTGGAGATTAACATTTGTCTTGATTAACTTTTTCCTTCAAATATGTGGACAAGTTTCATATTTTTTATTAAAAAAGAGAAGTTATTAAAGAGATTACAAGAGATACTCTAATTCTTACATCTAACGTGCCATATATATTCTATTATATTTCGTATAAAATCTTAATCCAGAAGAGGGGAAGCAAACCGCCTCTAACACTACTATAATCCATGTCTAGTAGCATAAAATTGATTAAATTCAACTAGCCTTTTCAAAATCCAATTCTTATGTAAACATACTAACCGAAGCGTATACCTACCTCATCTTTTAAAGTTGATGAAATTAAGTTTGAACTAAAAGTATATTGGAAATTTAAGTTTGCTAAAAAAATGACTTTGCACAATTCGAAGTACTTATTTGTATATTACTGAAAATGACATGAAGTTTATAATGTAATGTTAAATATGAGCTAGTACTTATTTGTTAAAAGTTTTTGAAAAAGTAAAATTAGAAATTTTTTTATCAAAGTTAAGTGCATAAATATTCATTTTAACTTATGAAAAAAGTTTAGTTTATTTTATTTCTTTAATTTCTTCTCTTATGGAAAATTTTATATAAACCGAACCTAAATATTAAACCCTTCATTAATATTTATTATATATTTCTCTTTATGTCTTTTTTTTAACCCACATGGATTGATCCTAAATTAAATAAACGTTTATATATTGGTGTTCTTACCAACTTTTGGAGCGGATGGACGTGATCGAAGAGGACTCTTGGACTTCACACATCAATTTTGGGAGGTGTTTTTGTCAAGAGGACAGAAGAAGATACATGTAAAATAAAAGACTTCAACACTCAAGTAAGAATATGAATTAGAAGAAATAAGTTTGTATATGCGTATGAAAACAACTATATGTGTAAGCTCGAATATGAGTGAATGTGTGTATAGAGAGTTCGATGGAACCAAGTATTTATAGGAGATGAGTGTAGTTGCAAGTCCTTGTGTGTAGGGGCTACTATAGCCTTTATAGATAATTCTCAACTTATAGATAATAGTTGGGAGCTTGTAGATAATGTTAGAAATAAACTATAATTTATAGATAAAAGTTAGAAACTAATTGTACCTTCTAGATAATGTATAACTTTGTAGATAATTAACTATCTGTCAATAGATAAATATATATATTAATATATTCAAATATTAATAGGTTAGAGATAACCTGTTATTTGAGAAGCCCGACTGTTAAGGACCAAACGTCTGTGCTCCTGTTACAAGACTGACATGTAGGGCTAACATATGTCTTTGAGTATCATGTAGGATGTCACATATATTTTGTGAATCTTAGATAGTACAGTTGGTATCAGTTTCTCTGATCTAAACGAATTTGAAGAAAAAAATTTAAATACTTTAAATAACACCATTTATTTACCACAAATCATTTTTTTATTATGTTATAAGTGTAAAATACTCACAAATTTTGATTGATTATTAATCTTCATAAAAAAATTCACTTAATTAGTTTTAATAAAGTCTCATTTTCCCGCTACATTCTTTTTGTTTGTATTCGCAAAATTCAATCGTAAGAATTTACTTTAAAAAAAGTATAATTTTACTCAAATTAATGTAGATTATGTTTCACAAATTATTTCGATTAGTTTTTAATTTTTTTCTGGTTAAAAAACTTAATTGATAAATATTTTTTTTCCTAGTTAATATTTTTTAAAACATTACTTGACGTATCATTTTATAAAACATTATTTTCTAATTTTTTATATTTTATTCTTTTTTATTCTTAAAATATTTATTAGATTGTCTTATTACCATTTTTAAATAAAACAAAGTTTTATTATTTATTTGTTTTCTTTCACTCATTTTTGTTACACATTTCTATATTATACTATTTAATTTAACCATAATAGTATTTATAATAATATTTTTTTTCAACATTATACTCCCACTTATATAAGATTTTTTTTACTATGAACATGTCACTAAATATACAGTTTCTGTCCAAATTAAATATTACAAAAACATTTTAAACAATAAATATAACAATAGATATTCACACTCTACTCAATCAACTTAACTAAATTTCATTGGTATAAAGTCTTATCTTAAACCTTTTCTTAACAGCGTCTTCAACATATCAGAGTTCTATGAAAGCTATGTTGGAGCTAGCATATATGGATATTTTATATAAAAAAAGTAATATATTTTACTATGTATCAAAATCTATTAAACACACATTAGTATCTAATGTATTAAATATTGATTGAGATTGATATTGTTACTTTTGTATTTATGGACACTATGTCAGCAATTTAAGTCAAACAGCTGCTAGTTTAGGCAATTTTTTTTAATTAATGAATGACAATCAATGGTGGAAATATCTTGCTAGCAACCTATATAGGCTATATGATGGAAAACAGCCCTCCCAAAATCCATGTCTTTCAAAATTGTCATTTGCTAAGTGTAATGTATTTCTGAAAACAATTTGTTAAGTCTTAACCTCTTCAATAAACAAAAGTCTATGTGATAGTTGTGTAGAACCAAATTGTGCCTGTAACCATCAACCTTGTTTAGTTATGCGTGCAGGATTGAATATATGAATCGAATCATTATGACGAACAACTAAGGTTCCTTTCACTTAAATTCACAAGTTGAAAGATAAGGGAGTCGAAGATTCCACAGCAATAGTTGCAATGCGCGGATTAGTGCTCTAGTCAAGGTACGCTTACTGAAAGGAGGAAATTTTGAGCGATTATTCTATCATATAGATTGCAAAAAATAAAGAAAAGAACGATTGTAGAACAGTTAGCCTAATTAATATGGGATCAAGCACTTGGAACATAGATATATTTCGAAGACGGATACATTTATGACCATTTCTATTGCATTGATAATATACAATTTATTTCCTATTTAATTAATAAAACCCCAAAATATATACATTTATAGTGTATTTGAGAATTCACTCTAATGTTTTGTTTGGTTTAAGGAGGAAAGTAAAAGAAAAAATTTAGATGTGTATTATTTTTTTAACCATCATAATCAGGATATTTGATTTTTCGATAAAATTTAGAGGTATTTTTTATAAGATTCCATCCTATGAAACTAATTCTCGCTCTAAGGCTTAGTTACACTTAAAGTTCTTTGTTCTTTTATAAGAGTGCATAAGTAGTATATCATTGCTAACGTGGCAAATCTATATGTGTAAGCAATATTTCATGTCAGTACACAATGTTTTATACTAAAATGTCAATGATTTGTTTTTTACGGTTGATTTTTAAATTTAGGTAGTCAATGCCTATTTTAAGAAGAAGCTTATTCTTCTTGATTTCATCCTAATAAGTTCTTATGCAATGACAAAATGATCCCCAACAAATATGACTAAATGACAAAATGGTCCATGACAAATCATGTTACTGCGAAAGCGTTGCCACTAAAATCATCACCGACGTTGCCATAATAAACGTTGGCATGGAGAACCAAACGACATATTTCTTGCCTTATCCTTCCCTCTCTTTCTCCTCTCATCACAAACCACCACCTCATGGCTCCTAAATTGTAGCCACCACCAAAACCAAGATCTTCGTGTCTTGCTCTCTTATGGCAACCACAACATCTTTATTGAGGTCAGTGCCTTTGCCACTATCAATCTTGGGACTTAATGGCAACACATCCTCGTTGTGCTCAAGCCCTATCCGCTTGCCATCTTTGTCCCTGTCACAATGCAATGTTCGAGATATTGATTCTAGATATATAGATCTAGATTGGTATTGTTGATTTTATGTTGTACATGACTTTTTTTTGTTTTCAATCCATTGTGGTTTCACAATTCATAATAATGATATGCGTGAGAATCTATTTTGTCCATCCATTATTTGAGATTTCTTTTTTCTTTGTATAATTTTAAGATATTTTGTTACTATAAATTTGAGGTTTTAATTATCCATTGGATCTAAAATTGTGATGGTAATTTTGGAGGGTTTTGAATTTTGAGGGTTTCACACATGGAAGGGGAGGGTGATGAAGAAGATTTAGGGGATGAAGTGTGGCAACACTTTCAAGCATGACAGAGGAAACCGCCGTCGATGAAAAATCAAAGAAAAAGAGGAGAGACCATCAAGGATATATTAAAAAGAAGAGGTAAAAAAATAAAATAAAAACATTAACATTTTAATTCAAAACAATGTACACTAACCTGGAACATCTCATGCATACATGAATTTATCATGCCTATAACAACATGTCACATGTGCACTCATAGAAACAAATCATACTTAATGGTTGAATTAATTTTTTATAATATTAATATTTTTGTGAATTAAATTGATCATTTTTAAAATATAAAATCAAATAGTTACCCAATACAAAGTATAGGAACCAAAGTCTATATTATCTGGATATTTACTTGAATTGTTTAAAACTTTTATAATGTACTTCAGTAACAAAGTCATATTGCCATGAGTTTGAAATCTATAGATTGTTCGTATATTTTTTTATCAATTAATAAAAAATTATAGACTTTAAAGTTTTTTTATAAAAAAACTCTGCAAATACTTATATTAACAGTCACAGTACTCTATTATATATATATATATATATATATAAATACATACGAGAAGTATTTATTTTTCTTCAAATGTAAAATTAGTTTTTGGCCTAGACAAACTCGGACATCCATTAATTATGGAAAGGAATTGATTTTTACGATACAACCATCGTCAACTCTGAAATTGTTTTGTTTTTTTTGTCCTAAAGAGACTCGCGTGTTGTGTCATATAAGAGAGAAAAGATACTCTCAATGAATGAAAAAGAAACAAAATACACTGCGAAACACATAGTTGACGTGTCGTAAACCATAGTGAGTGACTATCTAATCAGTGAACTTAGTCAAGGAACATAATAGTGAGAATATTTAATATTAAAAAAACTTAAGACACATTATTTTAGGTACCTTGGTCCCATTATAATTATAATAAAGTTATTTTACACATTTAGAAAAAAATTAATAAATAAATAAAAATAATAATTTTATAAAATTAATCTTATAATCACTACTTTATTTTTAATTTTATAAACCATATCATTAATATTACTAGCTTAGTTTCTTGTGTTTTACATAAATACTAATTTCATATTTTATAATTATAAGAGTATTTTTTCTATTATTTAAAATTTTAATATATTTTATTTTTAATTTAAATAAATATGTATTAATAAATATGTCAATAAATATTTAAATACATTTTATATCCACACATGTGGTGAACTAAAAACTTTTTAAATTATAATATATAACATAAAGTAAATATAGAATAAATTAATGTTACTTTAAATTGGTTTATTGAACAGTGAATTAAAATTGTTTTAGGTGTATATTTCATAATAGTAAAATATACATGTATGAATCGATTTAACTTTTAGCTATTCAAATAAAAAAAAAAATACTAGAAATGAATATTTGAGTTGTGTTCACATAAAATTTATTTTTAATGACAATTATTATATTTTAAAATATATGAATATTTTTACATTGGTCTTTCATCAACAAAAAATATGTCATATTAATTTACATGATTTTTATGTATTATAATTAATTTAAGATTTTACTGAAAATAGAATAAATATAAAATTTATATTAATTGAATTATTTAGAGGGAATGAACATGAGATACCACATAACATCACCCTATACAATAAAACTTTCTTTTTATGTAATAGATGTTGTAGATTTAATTGATTTAAGATTTTATTGAAAAAGGAATAAAAATAAAATCTATATTAATTGAATTATTTAGAAGAAATAAATATGATGTGGCACGTGACATAATTCCGTGCAATAAAACTTTCTTTTTATATAATAGATATAGTAGATAATAGATATGGTAGATAAAGGATATAAGTGAAAAAAAGTAAACAATATTACATTAAAAATTAAAATGATAATTATATTGAAATACATTTTTTCTTCTTATACTATAATGATCATGGGACAGAAGAAGTACTCCTTAATATAAGGCTCTTTTTTTTTCAAAATTTTGTCTCCTTTTTATAAGTTCTTTTCAAGTTGTCTATTATATTAATTATTTTTTTGACTGAAATACCCTCAATTACTTTACAATAAACATTATAAATTAATAAGATAAACTTATTATCTCTTGTGAGGATTAAACAAGATAACTAAAACACATTTATTAATTAGGGAGAATGCAATTAAGTGCAAGTGAGATAGCCCGTCCCAAAAAATTTAAGGGTAATTTTGGTAAAATATTACAAATTTAGTCCTAGTAACTAAATTTACTAACTTTCTTAAAAGATATTAATTATTTAAAAGAGTCTTATATTTAAGGACAAATGTGGTATTATTTTTGTTTTTTTAATCAAAATTAATTGAAATTTTACCTTAGAAATTTACAAAATCTTTTAGTATAAAATTTATTATGTAGATTACTAAAATAAAATTTCAATTCTAATTAAAAAAATATAATATAATTATTTTTTATTGACAAATGTTAATTGTTAGTAGGGTAAATAGTCAAATTTATCTTTGAAGAGACATTGACAAATTAATCTTTGAAAGATAAAAAATTTAAATTTAGTTTGTAAATGTACAAAAATATAACAAATTAGTTATGCGGATAGTTTAATGATAAATTAAATCTTGAAATTTTTAACTTAATGTTAAATTGATCCTAAAAAAATATAATTTATTGTCAAATTGGTCCTTGAACATCATAACTTAATGACATAATGATTTTACAAGTTTAACAAAAATACTAATTTGTTGTATTTTTTGCATATTCAAAAATTAAATTTATATTTTTTATTTTTAAAGAATCAATTTACCATGGCATCATACTTTCATAAATAAAATTAATTATTTATTCTTGTTAATATTATTAATTTTTCTGAGCGTATGAATTCTATTTTTCAATCTCTTTTTCCTTTTCTTTTATCTTCGCAACCAATATCTCTCATATTATAATTCAAGTGCACTTACTAAAAGGCTAGTGGACCAGTTGAATTTCCCTTTCAAGACATAGGAGCAATAACAATAGGGAAGGTCATAAATTACCACCACATGGCCCCGCCGATTGGCCCAGACAACCCAAATGATGTTTCAATTTATCCCTTTAATTAAATCCCAAGCTATTACGTACCCATATTTTTTCCCTCTACACAAAACAGTTCCTAATAGTGAACTTGTTATAACTATTTTAAATAAAATTTAAACATGAATCATTTAAGTGAAACTGAACTCAAATAAAAATGTGTGAATGTTAAAATTGTAATTGAAACGTGAGATTCTATTAAAAATAATTAGCCTAATTCATAATTAACAAAACAAATAAACACCGTACGCTAATAAAATAGTTTAAAGAATAACTTATAATTAAGCAGAAGGACAATCATCAGGTGCAGAGAGAAATTTAAGTGGAACAAGACATAATTTTACATTTATAAGTGGCAAGTTCGAATTCCACTCGTCTCTTTGAAATAAGTTAAGGTAAATATTTTTATAAGTGTTCTTCTTGAATAGGAAAGATTTACCTTCTTTGGATGGGAGCACGTGTCGTTCTTCTAAATATTTTTATAAAAAAAAAAAAGGAATTTGAGGTGTTACGTGCCGTTTCAAGTTGCATTAGTTTAATTAAAAAATAATAAAGGCAAAGAAAATCAGCTGAACTTCAGTCTCTTTTATTACTATTTTTTTTTTCTTCTCTTGATATAATTTCCCGTTTTGTTTACATCACTGGCGGTGTGTCGCTGCTTCTCCTGGTTGTCGCTGCAGTTGCTTGCATCCTCACGAAAAAATCACTCTCCCCATTACACTTTCTCTCTTTTCCGTTACTCGCCCCAAATCCTAAACTCTAGTTCCACCCATATTTATTTTTATTTTATTATTATTTTATTCCAGAAAGATTAATTTATTATAAACATCAGATAAAAATCTTCATCTTCATCGATATTAGTACCAGCAGTAGTGAACGTAAGTGTGGCGATTTCACTTTTTTTTTTTATTTGTCAAAAATAATTCCCTATCTTCCCAGCTTCGCATAATAAAAAACTAGTTAGCGTGAATCATAATCGTAAAAATCATAAAAGTAAAAGGCACTCATCATTTGTGAATCGTGTTAACACTAGTATAATAATATTGTGATGTGTTATTGCTGTTGTTGTTGTTCGCTTTGCAAATTATTCTTCTAGAACACCGCCTCAGCCACACCACAAAGACGCAGAAAAGGCGAAGAAGCTAAACGACGCAACGTTATGGAAGACGAAATATACGGCGTGTCATCCACGGCGGAGTACACGGACAGGGCGCTGATGACGCCGGAGAACATATTTCCGGCGGAGTACCACAGCTTCCTAATGTCCTCCGCCGCCCGGACTCCAATGTTCGGATCCGACGAGTTTCTCTCCGCCGCCATCGCCGTCACCGCCGGCAACGAAACCGAACCCTACCCTAACGTCTCCGTCGCACCAGAAATTCAGCGCCACCACGACGCCTCTTCTCTCATCAAAGCCAAAATCGCCTCTCACCCTCACTACCCTCGTCTCCTCCAAGCCTACATCGAATGTCAGAAGGTAATTATTCACTCCTCATATCACTTTTAACTGTTTTTCCACGCCGAGAACAACTACTATCTTTTTTTTTACTAGGATGCAATTGTTGATAACTGTCTTTAACAAAATGCGGTTATAACAAATCAAACTGTTTTCTCTTCAGGTTGGAGCGCCTCCAGAACTCACGTGTTTGTTAGAGGAAATCCGACGAGAAAACGACGTTCGCCAGAGGGACGTTGTTGTTTCCACGTGCGTTGGAGCCGATCCCGAACTCGACGAGTTCATGGTCCCCTCCTCTTCCTTCCCTTTCTCCTTCTTCTCTTTCATACCTGCACGCACACACACACGCACGCACGCACGTTTTATATATACATATTTTCACATTCACATACATTAACCCAAGCCAAGTAATAATGCGAGACTTTTCTCACTGATTTATTTACTTTGTGTGTGTGATTTTTGTTTTGTATTATGTTTCAGGAAACCTACTGTGACATGCTGGTGAAATACAAATCTGATCTGACGCGGCCTTTTGACGAAGCCACCACCTTCCTCAACAAGATCGAAACTCAGCTTACCGATCTCTGCAGCCGTTCTTCTCTTCCAACTCTTTACGGTTAGTAGTAGTCACTAGTCATTTTCTGTTTTACTTTAATTCCACTCATTTGTTTTCTTTATTTTCTCTTTCTGGTTCTTTACTCGGTGTTTGTTGATATCTGCTCTCGCTGTGTTACTAGTCTCTCTCACCTCACGATTTTTGTGCTTTAGCATTATTAATCTGAGTAGAAACATAACTAAAAGAGGTTTGCTAGACCCAGTAATCGTTGATTTGTTGAGAACATGAATAGTACTACTCCAAAATAATCAGTAATATATGCTTGCAAATAATACATGATTTGCAGCTTTTGAAGTTAGATAAGAAAAAAGAGAGTAGAAAACCCTAATAAGCCTATTGGATGGGCTTCTCACTCTTTTTCCATTGGTTTATGCATAACTGCTACACTGTTTTCTGCAGTTAATATGGTGTAACTTTAAAAACCCCTTGTTTGTGGGTGCTTTTAATGTGAGACTGTGACCGCGCTTTAGAAAGTTTGAATTGTTTTGCTCATTCATGGACTGCCATGTGTTTAGATCTATAGGTCTTGTGTTTTTCTTTTACCCTTCACCTTCTGTTCCCCTCACTTCTCAGTTTCATCTTTATATGGGTCTTTGAATTAATTGCTATGATCTTTGGACTTGTCTTGCTTGGACTTGTTCTTGTTCTCTTCACACTCTTTATGCATTTGTCCTGGCATTGAATTTCTAGTTTGAAGAACATGGGTCTTTGCGTCTGGCTTTGAATTTCTAGTTTTTTAGATACTTGACACTGACCAAAGAATAGATAGGTGATGTTTTGCAAACACCCAGTCGTCTTAAAGGGGCCTTTTATCGTTCTCACAACTTTGCATTTTTAGTCTTCCGTCGATGAGTCTGTTTAAAAGTCTTCGGCGAACAAGTTTAGCAATGATTCTTGCCTCTCAAAATACTTGGGTTTTTAGGTATGAGTGATGATAATGACGCGTGATTTATATTTGACCCTTTCCATTTTTGGGAACATTTTTCTCGTTGTGATAATGACGTTGTTATCTTTTGCTTCCCTTATTACTAACTCCTACCGTTATATCAACTGTTGGAAGTTGACTTTTCTCAAACAAACTAGTGCATTTCATCAAGACAATCTGTGCAACTTCTTGTTAGTTGTTTGTTGGTTGGTATTTTAAACGTGATGACGACACTGTGCAACTAGCTTTAGAGATGACTTTTGGGTCTTTTAAATCCTACTTGTTATGTCTGAAATTCACGTGTCTCTCATTCTTTAGATGATAGTAGTACACTAGTACAAACAGCTCACGTGATTCAACAGAGTTAATGCTTCGGTAACACACTCCATCTGTGGTGGTATCTTAGTATCTCTTCATTATCTCTTTTTATGTGAGTGAAATATCGATGGAAAATTTTCTTCTTTATATCTTTGCTGCAGACACGAAATCTGTGGCTTTTAAGTGTCTTTTTTTAAACAATATTTTAACCTTTAAATCTGTCCGTTATGGATTTGAGGATCATATTAGCATGTTTGCTTTCATGCTTTAAAGAGTATCGAGTTCCAGCTGAGCGTGGGTGATGCAGGTTGTTTGAGATATAAAGAAGCCCTCTTGGAATTATCTATTGATATTGTCTGTCTGGAGCTAAAGTTATGTTGGATTTTTGCAATTTCATAAAATAGATAGCATCTGTGGTATGATAATTTTGTAAATGAAACCAGCATAATTGTGGTTAGGTTTATTCTGTTTGGCCTTCTTATTTTCAAGTCATTAAATTCGTAAAGTTTCAAATTATGTTAAATAACGATTGAATGCATTGCCTAAGAAAACTACTCTATCTTGTTGGAAATTGATGGCTTTTCCATCGTTTCTTTCTCTTATATAAATATTATCAGACAGAAGTAGATGTTGTGTACACTGATTTCTGTGGGAATTAACCACTTTGCTTAGGATTTTTTCCCTTCCCATATTTCATTTATGCTAGAACCAAATTGCTCACTGCGTTGAGGCTGGCATACTGTGGGTTGTGGTGGTGATTAATAATATTTTATTTGAAACAAAAACGTTGCAAATGTAAAGCATGGTCAGGTGGGTTATGGTTGGCAACTAACATAATTTATAGGTTTATGTTTGGAAGTACAGATTACCTTTTAAGTGGTGATTTTTAGCTTTTAAATGAATTTGTATTGCATGCTTTGATGGATATTCTCCTTAATCATTCTTTCTGCAAACCTATCTTTCTTGAACGTGTCTGAAAAGCGAAATTGACGGGACCTGAAATTCATTGGTTTCTTTCTCCTTTGTTCTTTTCGATTTTTTATTTTCCCTTGTACTGCAATCTTTGCTGGCATCAAATTAGATCTTGTATTTATAGAAGCAAATTTCCGGTGCTAGCTTGAGTTTAAGTTAGCTTTAGTGTGGCAAATTTATGTTTTATTCATAGCGTTTGATACTTGATACTTGATAGTTGATAGGGCATTTAATTCGTTCGGGTTAAACTAAATTTATTTGTCTTGAAACTCTCGTTTTTTTTTTCTTTTTAATTATAGTTTTCTTATATTGTCATTGTTGGCATTTTATGTTATGAATTTCAACTTGTATCATTTGTTAGTCTTCACAAACTACTTGAACATCTAATGTGAGACCAGCTTTTGATTTTGATGTGATCCCCCTAAATGATTGAATTGCTTCTTATTTTGAATATTGTTACAATTAGAATCCTCGCATCTACTAAATATGTCATGTAGATCTTTATTAATACTTAAAACTGTGGTTTTAATCTTCATTAGGCATCTGAGGAACTTGCCCACTTGTTAACTTTGATTTTTGATGTGTTTCAATGTTGGTCTCCTTTTGGGATAAGATTCTAATCCATGGTTTATTTGGGGTATGAAATGGAGGATGCATGGGATGTGAGGTATAATTAGAGAATCATTGCCTAGTTATTATCGTCTTTCCTAAATCCTACTTCTTGTTTTAATTATAAGAAACAAATGGTAATATTTTTTGTCCTAATTATAAGAAATATATAACCACTTTCAAATGTATTAGTTATATACCCGTGTTTTGTCATTTTATTTATCTTGCTACCAAATGGCAAATTGTCGATATTTACTTGTTTTAGTATGCTGGTTAATTGCGTAGGAATAATTACATCATACGGATTAGTGTGATCCAATGTTGTGCAGTTATTATTCTCTTATATTTGCATGCATGTTTTTGGGTGACTGATGTTCGAGAATATATAAAACCCCGGGATTGACACAGGACGGAAAAACATCCTGTTAATTATCGTTCGTGTTCTACATGTTCTTCTGGCCTCCGGGTGATGTTTTAATGTTTTTTTTTTCCTCCTAAGAGTAAATTTTTTTGTTGAAGATTGAAGACTATAAAGAAAAAAGATGATTTTTATACACCGTCTCTAATTTATATCAAAATAAAACTAATAGTTCACCAGTAGTTTAATAAAAGTAATATGTTAGTGTGAAGAAATGACATGCAACTATGCAAGTATATTCATATCCATGCTCCAAATATTTGATGGTCATGGTTCTTTTCCAAAGCTTCTTGGGTTTTGGAAAAACTGCAAAAGCGACGACCTATGGGCTATGGGAGGAGGTGTTTCAAGTTTAAGTAATAATAATAATAATAATAATAATAATAATAATAATAATAATAATAATATATGTGGTGAATTAGGTATAGAGAAAATGGAAAGTCCCGTGTGGAGCGGGTGATTTAAGAGCGAAAAACTTTCACATGCACTCCCGCAATTGTCGCTGAGGGGAAAAGCAGCTTTTTGTGTTGATAGAACGTTCAATGCCATGCCATTTTAGATCTTCCCCACGCACTATGCTATGCCCTCCCTGCTAAGCACTGCGCGATTCTGCGTAGCATAACGTCTGC
Source organism: Glycine soja (assembly GCF_004193775.1). Taxonomy (NCBI): domain Eukaryota; kingdom Viridiplantae; phylum Streptophyta; class Magnoliopsida; order Fabales; family Fabaceae; genus Glycine; species Glycine soja. Next base: position 21,864,592 of record NC_041019.1, read on the forward strand.
CAATTGCCCTTGGATTGGATATTTTGTTCTCTTCTGCCTCCTTGTGGGTCTCTTTCACTTTCTCATTTACCTTCCTGCACGACACATCACACACTTGTCCATCTCCAAATGCCACTTCTTTTTGGGAAACGGGTCCCTCCTTGTAAGGAAAACAATCCTATTGCCTTCACTCCTTTTCATGAAGTTTATGTCCTAAAAAGAAAAGGAAAGTCTTATTAAATTTTAAGGAAAACAATCCTAAGGCAGTATAGGTTGATCCTTTTGGCAAAAATTGGATTCATATTTTAGAATAACAATGATGTTTAGATATTTTAAATTTTAAACTCGTTGTCAATATCTCACTTTTTTTTATCTCTCACATCACCTATTAGATATAGAATCATATTTTAGATGTCTAAATATATTTATCTATTTTACAAATATTCAATTTTTCTCACTTGTGAAGACTCTATTGGTGGTCCATCTGTAATTAGTGCATTAAAAAAATTAGAGTTATCACGATTTGGGCGAGAATTCTTAAGGCATTGATATAAGAATTCCTAAGGCATATTGATATCAGTTTCTTAAATCTTGAGTTCAGAACTTGTATTATGTTCTTATTTGTGTGGTATATATTAGCCCTATTAAATTCTGTAAACAGAGCGATATAGATTTTTTGCACAGTACTTAATTCACTCCTAATTTTCGTACACAACAGTTTACTATAAAAGGAACATAAAATATATAAATATAATTGCGGATGAAATAATGAAAAAACTTGTCTAATTATGTCTGGTGATTTAAGAAGTCAAAAGAGAAAAAAAAAAGAGGGATGTTTGGGCCCTCATGTAGTAGCTGATACCTATTACTCTAGGCACGTACTCGTGCTGTTTTGTTTGTGTAGTTATACCGTAGTTAAACCCTTAGTTTGTCTGCACTAGAGTTAAGGATCAATTATATGATTTTAATTTCGGTGGAGGGAAATGAAATTAAAGGAAATTGAGATAAAAAGTTTTTAATTAAAATAAAATGTAAAAGTATGAGTTTCTTCTTACTATTTTTTTCACTCTCTTTCAGTACAAATGATGGATTGTTGTGATATATTTGATTTGTATTTTTATTTTTAGTTTTTATTTTCTAAAAATTATTTTTATTTTTATAAAATTAGAATTCTAAAAAATATTTGGTTTGATGTCTTGTTTTTTGTTTTTAAGAAATAAAAACACTGAAAATATATTTTTTTATTCAAAATAAGATTTTTAATTTCAACTAAAAACATTGAAAACAAAATTTTATTGTTTCTAATTTTTAGTCAGTTTGAAAAAATATTTTTATTAAGAATGAAAACAAAAATTTAATCATACATATTTTTATCATTATTTTCTATTTTAGTGAAAATAAAAATAAAAATCAAAACAACTCCTCAGTGAAGAAACGAAGAAAAAGTAAATTGAAAAAAAATAAAATATAAAAATGAGTCTTATCTCATTTTAACTTTTAGGCCATTACTAGGGTAGACAAACATGATAGGTGATCCAATTTGAGGCATGAGATTAATCTCTTACTCATGTTGTTATGATACACTCTCTGCATCAGATTTGAGGATTCCAGTCACCATGCCTCACTGTCGGAGGCATTTTCCAGTGACGGTGTTTGGGTTTTTCTTTTCTCTATTTTGTTATTTCTCTTGTTCCAAACATACCATTCCAGCCACCGTCGCCCACCATGCACCATCATTTCCATCCCAAGATCAAAGATGCAATTCCTGTTCCAAGCAAAAAAATTAGACCACAAATTCTAATGCACCAAGTTTGGAGGTGAAGTCACCACCCCTTGTCACTAAGGAACCTAAGAACCTTCCACCTCGATCTGTCGTTGTCGTCGTTGGCAATTGTGCTTCCAGTGCTTCCTTTTTCAAGCCCAAACCCACCGATCGATCCCCACTGCAAGAATCCCAATACCCCGAATCCGACAAAATCCAAATCTGTTGCCGGGAGTCGCATGTAGAAAAACAGTTGTCGGCCCTTCGACTTTCCTGCAAGAAAACTAGATCTGGTTTTCCCACATGTGAGCATATCCCAACAGCAAAAACCCAAGTGGAAATAAGAAGAAAAAGGAAGAAGAAATTGAAAACGTCGTTTTCATGTTTTTGAAACCGTTTGGTGGGTGTGCGACGCGGTCGTCGAAGGTGGGTGGGTGCGCGACGGGGTCGCCGGAGACGGGTGGGTGCGCGACGGACTCGTGTGGATGCGCTCTGAACTCATCGTGGTTTGGTGGGTGCTTGACGAGATTGTCCGAGTTAGGTGGGGGCGTTTCGGATTCGTCGGAGTTCGATAGATGCGCTACGAACTCGTTGTGATTTAGTGGGTGTGCGACAATGTGAATGTGAAAAAGAATAAAAAGGAAAAATGAAATGCCGCCGCCAGGATTCGCCTTCGGCAGCGGCACATGGTGGTCGACGGTGAGAATGGTTGGAATGACTCAAATCTGGTGTAGAGAATGTACCATATGAGCCCGAGGAAGAGATTAATCTCATGGCTACAAATTATGGTGCAAATTGAACCATCTCTCGTGCTGATCCAAACTAGAATTGACCTAACTTTGATTTCTCTTCTTTTCTTGCCTGTTTACGAAAGATTGTTTTGTTTGCTTGCTTCCTTGTAAGTAAATTTTTTAGTCACCCTCGTTTGCACTGATGACCGACAATGATGGAACTTGCCTCTGACCACTGATTTTCTTTTTCATTTTAGTTTATTTCTTTTTCTTTCTTTCCAACCTAGGTCAGGTCAGGTCAGGTAAGGTAAGGTCAAGTGTGTACACTGTTCTCCTATGTGGTGGTCAAATCCTTGTCGGATTGACTGGCTATCAGTAAACTTCTTCCTGCCCGTGGCCTGCTGGCCCTGTAAGCAATCTTCGCCATCCCTGGATTTCTGAGAGGAAAGAAATCGAGGAAAAAGAAAAAGAAAAAGAAAATGTTTAAAAAATAATGTTTTGAATTTTTATTTGAAAGTTTATCTTTTTTTCTCTTTAGTTTAATAAAAAATATATCATAAGTGTTTTTTTTTCTTATTTTCTTTCACCTTATATTATCCGACCATAAAAGATGTGTCACCAGTCACCAAATGAAAGATGTATGATTTCTATAAAAGCGATTATTATTATTATTATTTTCACACGCAATCCTTGTTTGTATAGGAAAAAAAAATCAAAGAAAAGAAGTTGATTTAAAATGTACATTAGAAAGAAAATGAAGGGTAAGTTTAAAAACTATTTAAAATCATTTTTTCTTCCTTTCATTTCTCTTGTTAAAGAGGAATTTTTATATTCAGATAAATTTCATTTCCCTCATTATTAAAGATATGGTTAAAAAAAGGATAAAAATCTAAAAAATAATGTGCTAATGTTAGTGTAAAAAGAAATAGGTATAGAGAAAATTAATTTAATTAATAAAAAAATAAGCGGAAAAAATGGATAGCGATCGATATTTAGTAGTGGTAAAATGCTTATTTAAAAAGAGTAATTGTTGAGGGTATGGGTAGTGCTTCCATTTTAAAATGACTTAAAATGTTATTAATATTTTTTTTTTCACATAAAAAAACTTGGATTAATAAAGTGAGCATTTGTTACAAGTAACGTAGTTCCAAATGCCACCAGCATTACACGAACAGTATTGTCCCAACAGAAGCACTATCAAGTTGGACTCCTATGTGTACACCCTATACATGATAAGATAGTTAAGTTCCCTGCATAATACGAACCAATTACAATTACCCAACCCAATAATCCATCCGCGGAACTGAAAACATTTCCACCCCGTGGCAAAATTACTGTCATAAGTTCCTTTTACAAACTTATTCTTAAAAGGGTCCCTTTTTAAACATATTCTTTAAAGGGTCTGTTTTGTAAAAAAAAATCACGCAATATCGTCATTTCTATCAATGTAACTCCACTATTTATATCAGCAAAAAAAATCAAGTGTGTTTCATAATCATCACTGGCGAAACACATTGCTTGCAACAATACTGTTCAGACAGAAAAAACATTGATGTGCCATGTGGGTTTTGTCAATGGTAGTGGCGAAACACACTGTGCATGTCACATAGGTTCTGTCAGCAGTATTGGCAAAAACCTATGAGTTCGTCATTGTGCTTTTGAGAGGTTGTAGGTTCCAGTGGTTGAAGTGTTTTTTATTCTTGCTTATATTTTGTGAAAGAAACTAAAGATAACTTTACTATTTAAAGTGCTTTTTATTTTGTGTAAGACAAAATTTTAATTGTTCATTTTATAAAATAATTGCGTAAATGCAAAATAATATACCGTGATAAAATATAAGCAAGAATATATTATTATATTATTTAAGAACTTATGATTAAACATTTGATTATTTATTTAAACACACTCATAATTAAGGTGGAAAACAATTAATAGAACTAGTAGATTTTTTAATAAAGATAATTTTGAAGAATTTAATCTTTTTTTTATAAATTTAAGATTATATTAAGGTGGAAATCAATCAATATATTCTTAAATTTATAAAAAAAAGGTTAAATTTTTCCAAATTATCTTTATTAAAAAATCTACTAGCTTTATTAATTGTTTTTCACCTTAATTATGAGTGTGTTTAAATAAATAATCAAATGTTTAATTATAAGTTCTTAAATAATATAATAATATATTCTTGCTTATATTTTGTCACGGTATATTATTCAGCCTTCGCACAATTATTTTATGAAATGAACAATTAAAATTTTGTCTTACACAAAATAAAAGACACTTTAAATAGTAGTTATCTTTAATTTTTTTCACAAAATATAAGTAAGAATAAAAGACACTTCAATCATCGGAGCTTGCAACCTTTGAAAAGCACAGTGATAAACCCATAGATTTTTGTTAATACTGCTGGCGGAACCTATGTGACATGCACATTGTGTTTCGCCACTATCATTGGCAAAACCCACATGGCACGTGAATGCTTTTTCTGCATGAATAGTGTTGTTGCAAGCAGTGTGTTTCGCCTGTGATGATAACAAAACACACTTGATTTTTTTTGCTGACATGAACAGCGAAGTTACGATGATGGAAATGGTGATATCACATGATTTTTCTTACAAAACAGACCCCTTGAAGAATATGTTTAAAAAGGGACCCTTTTTGATAATAAGTTTGTAAAAGAAACCCAATGACGTCATTTTGCCCCACCCCATAACAATTAGGCTTAAGCACTCTTGTGGTTGGATATTCCATACATAAAACGATGAATTGAAATCCTTGCATTTTGCCTTGCACGACCATGGTATTGATATAGTAACTATTAAATTTCTAAAGAGAAAATAGCTTATGTCCTCATAGTGTAAAATAATTTTATACTATCATTTAAATATAATTTATCATATATGATAAGTTTATTGAATTTAATAATAATTTTTTAAAAATCATATAAATAATAATTTATAATTAAATGACAATAAAAAATCACTTTACATTATCATGTATGATCATTAAACTCATTTTTAAAATGCCTGCTATCAGTTGTGTTTGTGACAACATTCCACTCGGCATATGACTAATAATGTTTCTCATTTTTATGTTGTAATTTTTGCATATCATTTGATTAAACAACATGATTCTTAAGATATAACTTTTAAAATGCTAAAAGTCTAAAACTATTTATTTTTCAAAGATGAGATAATACCTCCACTAATAACTTTGGTTTTGGTTCTATTTTGGCTAGATGATGGGGGTGTGTCTTCAGAAGAAGGTTTTAGTGCTGGAGATGGTGATCCCCAAGATGGCCAATTACGGAGTGAAGATCGAGAGCTGAAGGATAGGCTTTTACGTAGGTTTGGAAGTCACGTTGGATCTTTGAAATTGGAATTTTCAAAGAAGAAAAAGAGGGGTAAGCTGCCGAAAGACGCTAGGCAAACACTACTTCAGTGGTGGAATATTCACTACAAATGGCCTTACCCTACGGTAAATATGTCATTCAAGCTTCATTTTCATGGTATCTATATTTGGAGTATAATATGCTAGATTTGGCTAGAAGTTTGTAATTTTTTTTAGAGAAATACTAATTACAGTTTCTTTATTATTCTTTTTCTGTCACTTTTTCTATGATCGACAGAAATTAATTAAAAATCATCAATTTTAATGAATTTTACTTCTAAATTAAGAGATAAAGTTATTAAATGAAAAGTAAAATTTATTAAAATTGATAATTTCTAATAAATTCCATCCAACTATGGAGAGAATGTTAGAGTGTTAGAAAAATGTTACAGAATGTTAGAGAAGGTGTCATTAACCTTCCACAATTTTACATCCTATTGTATATACCACCTTCAGATCAAAACTCTTATGTTTAAGGTTATTCCCACAATTTAAAAAATCTTTAATACTAATAAATTACATATTTAGTCTAAAATACCTCTATTTAATGTCTATATGAGAGTAGTTGTGTAATATAGGCCATGTAAAATAGGGGTATATATGGAATAAAATAATTAATGATAGTAGTTGTGTAATATAGACCATGTTAAATAGTGGTATATATGGAAGAAAATAATTAATGAGACTTGGAATTCGTAAAACATCATTAATTTTGAAACAAAGAAAAAAGAAGTTAAAACATTAAGAATTTTGGTCGGGAGGGAGTAATACCTAACAACTAACATGGATTGATTTTATCACAATGTGTCATCAGTTTAAAATTTTACAATGTCTAATAATATTGTTATGATTTTTAAGATAATTTATTGTAAAAGAGAAACAAACTTATCATATATATGATTTGTAAGTGGATGAGTGTAAAATTGTTTTATATCGTGGGTGGTATGTATGGTCTATTTTCTCATGGATTACTTGAAAATATTTCTTGACATCAGTTAGTGAACTGAAGTCTTAGCCTACATTATCAAAAGCTTGTTCCTTGTTGATCTTTCAGGAAGGTGATAAGATTGCACTGGCTAAATCAACTGGATTAGACCAGAAGCAAATTAACAACTGGTTTATTAATCAGAGAAAGCGCTACTGGAAACCATCTGAGAACATGCCGTTCTCTATGGTGGATGGTCTGACCGGTCGGTTCCTTACTGATGAATGAGGTGTGTCCATGTGCATGGCTCGTACACTCTCAAATGTATATCCTAATTAATTATTATTTCCTGTGCTTTCTTCTGTAAATTCTGAAAGCAGAAGGGGTTGACATTGAAATACTTGATTACTTCCCTGCAAAAAAAATTGGGGAATGATAGTGTAATTTATTCGCTTCACTTGTATTCTTGAATCTTGATAAATAACTTCTGATGACATCGGGAATGGAATGCTTTTGTTGTTTTGGTTCCTAAGTATCTATCGTTTTTTACTTTTTAGCTGCAAAATTCTTTAGGTTGTCTTGGTTTAGTTCAAAGCTTATACTAGGAAGCTGAACAATTATTTTACATTAACCATACATTATTTTTTTCTCAAATAATTATGAAACTAATTTGTAAATGTAAAATAACATAAAGAGACGTTTTTGTTTATAAAAGATATTCAAAAAAATTATTGAACATAAAAATGAAAAAAATCTAATAATTTATAAAGTATTTTATTTTAATAAGTTAATTAGTTGAAGAAGTTTATGAAAATAAATTAGAATTTACTAAAATATTTTTATTTTGTATCAAACAAGTTTAGTTGGTTAAACAAGCTTATAAAAACCTCCAAAGGTGACTTGACTTATTAGTTACTATTAAACACATCTGTCATTGTTTTGTATATGTTAATATTAATAAATCCACGTATCTGAATTAGTCGCATTTTTGTATCCTCTACATTTAAAATTAACTAAAAGAAAAAAGGATCAAGCATTCAAGATCTAACTAATTAGATAGCTTAATGCCAACTACTAATTTCTTGTTATTGAATCTCTTTGTCAATTGTCATTGCATTGCAAGGGTTTCACCCAAACAAATCTCAGTAAATTTTAGAGTAGGATGCTTTTCGAATTTTTATATTCCATAGAGCTTTAATTAATTGATGCTTTTCCAGGCAATCAAATCATTTTAATTTTTCTTTTTTTTTTATTATTTTTACCTCAACAAGTACCACTCAAGTGTTTCTCTGACGAAATGTTTCATATAAGAAGAAATTTAAAATGAAAAAAATGATAAGAATTAATTTTAATCTCTAGATTATAATTAAAAAAATTGATGGCGAAAACTAAAAACTCAATTTTTAATATACATCATGTTTCTTTTCTCTATTGATTTAAATATTTATTATTTAGATTGACGTGATACTTAAAGAGTAAATTTAAAAATTTAACTTTTCGGATGAATTACTTAAATAACCAATCCAAAAGTTAACATTTAAAATTGGTTAACAACTCATTTAAAAAGTTTTTACAATTGATATGAAATATCTTTTTTAAACCAATGTAATGAATAAAAGTAATGTATTAAAAATTGAGATTTTGATCACTGTCATCAATTTTTTTTTTATTATAATCTAACGATTATAATCAATTCTTCTCATTTTTTATTTTAAATTTCTTCTCATTTGAAATATCCCTATATTTATTTATTATTTTTAGTATGAATGTGTTAGAAAAAATTATATCATTAATATATTTTAAAATATTTTTTTAATTATATAATTTGGTAATGCATTTATACTAAAATAATAAATAAAAATACGTATGTTAACAAACCACACACAATATATATATACCGCGCAATTAGAAGTAGTTTTCATTTCATATCCATAAGCATTTTTTTATACTTCTCTTTGATTCCATATCTTCCATGTACAACAAAGAATGCAACGGATGATTGGCACTTGGATCTGCCCAACAATTGGGGATATTGCGTTTCACTTTACCAGCCAAGGTTAGTGGCAAGGTGGGTTTATGTTAGGTTAAAATAATAGGTAGGTTCCTAAATTATTTGACAATTTTTATTTAGATTTTTAAATTATTTTTTATTTGAGTTTCTGAATTTTTATTTATTTTTAGGGACTTAATTAAAAAATTATAAATAGTTCAAGGATCTATTGAGTAGTTCTCGAATTCTATTCAATCTATTACATTATTCTTCTCAAGCATACGTAGACTACTTCTAAATTTAGTATTATCAACTCTACAAATGTTCATTGAGTATTCTCTACTCTCCAGTTTAGTATTCTCATGTTTGTGGATTCTAAACTTAGTATTCTCAACCTATGTAGATTCTTTAACCAACATTCTCAAACTCTGGAAGCATCAATATCCTTATTGTGCTTTTAGTTTTCCTTTACTAGTGATGTTTGGACAAACTTATTGCAGTACTCCTTTAGACACAAATTTTTCAATTAAGTGATATTTTGTGTATAATTAATAATTTTCAATTTACTTTTAAATTATTCAGCAGGTTCTTGAAGCATTTAATTTTTTTTAGGGTAAATGTCATTTTCATCCCTAAATGTGTAGAATGCTGACAAATTCATTTCTGAAAGATAAAAATTCAAATTTTAGTCCCCGAAAGTGAAAAAAATGCGACAAATTCATCCATTTGTTAATTTTTATAAGTTACCGTTAATGAAAGAACTTACGTGACATATTCAGGTATGAATTTCTCAGCGCTCTACACGTTTAGGGATATAAATGACTATTTATCAAAAATATAATTTAATCAAGATCTTCTCCCTTTTTTAATCGTTACAAGCATGACATCACAATAAACACTTTAAAAAATAGGAAAGTAAGCATAAGTTATAACAAATATAATAATAAGTATAATATTGATTAATAAACATAATCTGTCTATTGCTATGCAAATTCTATTGTGACAACATTAGGTAGTGACAAAATCAAGTTGAGTCTCATTTTTTTTAAGGATTAACTTAATGACTGTACATTTTTGTTTGAGTCTCATATTTTGGGTAAGATAATGCTTGCAACGATTAAAAAAAGGAAGAAGATGAAGATTAAATTATATTTTGGGTAAATAGTCATTTTTGTCATTGAATGTGTTGAGCGTTGACAAATTGTTCCTGAATGTGCCATGTAAACTCTTTCATTAATAGTAATGAACAAAAGTTAATGGATAAATAGATTTGTCGTACTTTTTTTACTTTCGGGGACTAAAATTTGAATTTTCATCTTTCGGAGACGAATTTGTCATTGCTCTACATATTTAGGAACAAAAATAATTATTTACCCTTTTTTAATTAGGTTCCTAAACAATTTTATAAATTGAGTTCTTGAACTTCTATTTATTTTTTAATTAGGTCTCTATAATAATGGGGTTAAGAACAATTAACGACAAAGACTTAATTAAAAAATAAATGAAATTTTACTAACCCAATTATAAAAAAATAGTTCAATGACCTAATAAAAAATTGGCAAGTAATTTAGGAACCTACAAATTAATTTAACCTTTATATTAAAATAAAATGATTGATTATCTTTTCTTGTCTAAATTTTTTAGTATTTTTTTATAGTTTCTTGACTTTAATCATAAAGTTCCATTCTTTATCTTTATTCCATTATTACTTTTATTTTATTTTATTTTATTTAACGCTCTTACTTTTAGTGTTTAGTAAGGGCCTAATGAAAAAAAAGTTATCGAATTAAAATTAGTCAAAAATGTTTAGGGACTAAATATTGAGATTTGAGATTTGTAAATATAAAAAATGTGGTTGGAAGGAAACACTCCACTAAAAGTGATCAATAAGATTTTTTTAGTGGAAATTTATCATTGGTCATTAACAAAATTAGTGGATATTCTATACCAACAACCATGGTGACCAAAAAAAGTTTAAGGACTAATTTTTTTTTTAAATTCTAAAGACTAAAAATATAATAAATCCTTAATAAGAAGGAAAAAGAAAAAAAATTGAATTAATCAATTAAATTTTTCCTATCTAACACACTTTAAATTTTGGCCATTATATTATACGTCATTTTATGAAAAAAAGAAAAAAATCTTCTCACTCTTGTATATAACCAAAACATTGATGTTTAAGATTTTAAATCTTCTAGTATGAATAAAAAAGAATAAAATCTTTTAGTAATGATATATGACTACTTAAAAAAGTCATTTATTTTTATATTAATCTTAATCATTTAAATGAAATTTAATTTTATATATTTACAATTATCATTTCTCACCGTAACAAGTATATATAAAACAAAAAAGAAAATTGGATTACCTTAACATGTTATTGTTGTGTTCACTCATTCATGGTCTTCCGAGGAGGGTAGGTATTCAAGGTCTGAATTATACGATAAGTTAGATGAAATTAACGGAAGTTAATTCCCTGCGTTTGTTTTTGTTTTTCACCCTTGGTTTGTGGTTAGATTGGAAAACATAGTTAGTTCAACGTATTCTTAGAGCGAGGACTAATTACTTGATATACTCATCTTCAATTAAGGGATTCGTCTCTTGCAATAGATATTTTTTTATACATACAAAAATCTGACCTTGACCACATTACTATTAAAACATGTTTTACAGATCAAAGCACAGATAAATAGTAGCTTGTTACAGTAAACTAGTAATACATTCAATTTTTCTTCAGTGACAAATCATATCCGGAGATGTAATTTATGCACCATTTGCTTCCCATTATCCTTATGGGAAATCTGGCTTAACTGCTGTCCTTGTGTGTAGGCATGAAGTTAAAATGATAATTATCCAAAATTTCAAATACACTGGTAGTGACCTCCATGGCATAAGCATAAGCCTGGCCAAGTTATTTGACGTGCACAAGTGAAACCAGTTTGTAGCCCTAGTCTATAGTGTGTGTTTTTCTCTGTATTCTCTTGGTTACCTGGCATAAAATGAGCTATGAGACATAGTAGCCAATGAATCTTCTGCATTGAGAGGGTAAAATGGGTCATCATTTTGGTCATGGAGTTCCATGGTACTTTCATCTATGAAGGGTGGATTGGAAGGAGCTTCCAAATCCAAGTGCTCCTCCTTCTTTGTTAGCATCTTTAGTGCCTTTGACATAGATGGTCTTAAGGAAGGGATTTCTTGGGTGCATAGAAGTCCTATGTGCAACACTCTCAAAATCTCATTCTTAACATTGCTTCTATGGTTGTCATTCACCACTAGACATGGATCGATTAATTGTTCCGCAGTCCCTGACTGAAAATGCTTCCATGTCTGATTGATGAAAGAAAAGGACAAGTCAATTCACCATGAAATTTGTCTTAACTAGTTGAAAAACAATTAGAACAAATTAACTTATATTGTGCAACTTACCATTGTAACTAGACTGTCCGAATATTCTGATGCTTTGCTTCTATTGTTCAGTCTTCCAGTAATTATTTCTAGCAGTAACACTCCAAAACTATATACGTCAGCTTTTTCTGTTAACTGACCGTGTGCTAGGTACTCTGGAGCCATATAACCCCTGCAGGTCCAAAAACAAAAGATCAGTATACCACTGTTTCAAGATATAATACATAGTAATTACTACATTTCTGCAATAGAGTTTGGTTTGTACTAAAATTTGTTCAATGCTGGTATGTTATTAGTTGCCAAAAAAATGCATTATTGGTAATAAATACTTACAAAGTTCCAGCGATAGCTGTACTAATGTGGCTCTTATCTTCTTGAAAGGACCTGGCCAAACCAAAATCAGCAATTTTAGCACGAAGCTTTGCATCCAATAAGATGTTGCTGGCTTTTATATCTCTGTGGATTATCCTAATGTTGGAGTTTTCATGCAGGTAAACCAATCCTTCAGCTGTTCCGATGATAATGTCATATCTCTTGTCCCAGTTTAGTTCTCTACCCTTGTTTTTATCTAACATGTGCATACAAAGATTGAGAAAAAATATGAATAAGTTGGAATGTCTTGACTAACCATGAAATGAAGGGATTTTTAAATCTGAAAGGAGACAGTCTATTCCATGAGTTGAGTTATTACCAAATATGAAGCGATCTAGACTTCTGTTAGGTAGATATTCATATATAAGAAGGCTTTCAGGTCCTGAACAACTGCATCCTAAGAGTCTGACTAGATTTTTGTGTTCCACACTGCTAATTATGTTGACTTCGTTGAAGAAATCTGCTGCTCTATGTCGGTTGTTGAAATATAATCTCTTAATAGCAATCTCTCTTCCATCAGCCAGAACTCCCTGCAATAATAAAATTGTTAAGAGTCGTTTTGAGATTCAAAATATGGTGGGGATGTAGGTTTGTAGAGGCAAAAATTACTTTATAAACGGTTCCAAATCCTCCTTGTCCAAGCTTATTAGCTTCATCAAAGGAATTAGTAGCCTTCTCCAGTGTAGAATACTTGAAGTTCAAGCTATTGTGGTGAAGGCTCTTGGCTAACTTTTCTGCATCATTTGAACCTAGAAAGCAGAATGACAATTGAGATAAGGAACTTGTCGAAAAAATTCGTGCTATAATACAATGATGGTTCCACATTTTATTAAATATGACTGAGAGGAATATGAGATGTAGACTATGATATAAATACATTGTATAAACAATTACCAAGTTATTCTGCTTTGTAACTAGGACTCATATGACTTCTGTGTCTGACATTTTACATTAAAATATATAAGATGGTCATTTACCTCTTCGTTTCATTTGAATATATCTGTGTTTGCGGATATAAACCACAATAGCTATTCCAACCACCAAAACAATCACTGAACTGACTACTGCAACCACTATCACCAGTACATTACCTGCACAAGTCAGCAAAATGAACTCATACTATTAGGTCTAAATTTTTCACAATGCTAAAAGCTGGATCCTTACAAAATAACCATAACACTCAATGACAGTGAAGAATAAAAATGCAATTCATTTACCTCCTGAACTTCCATTTTCCTGTTCCTTGTTAAGAAAATCTGTGTCTGAGTACCTCATGAAGCATCCAGTGTTCAATGCTCTCCCTTCTGACCAGGGCAAGCACCCCAATATCGAAGAAGATGCATTCTCAAGACAAGCTCTACAAGACCTTGTGTCCAAGCTCCTCCAACAATTAGCCAGAACATAAGCTGCATCATTTGTTGTTCCTGCCACAAAAACCTCCTTCCTAGCATACCCTTTATTGTTTGCTGCAGCTTGAACAGCGCTCAAAACAGCCTTCTTTGCTGCTGCTTGAAAACTTGTGCTCTTCCTTGTCGTGTTTCCACAAACAGCCTTGTCTCCTGGCCCTATGTACTCATCATAGAAGCTATAGTTTTCGGCCCTCATGAAGCAACCATCAAGGTATATGCGACCGCCATTGTAAGGGAAGCATTGGGGAAGAACCGTGCGTGCCTCGGCATAACATAAAACACAGTCAAGTAATGAGAGATCACCATAGCACTGAGCCAACCCGTAGTTGGTGTCAGGTCCTCCTGTACCTACAACTGCTGTTCCATAACCGGTATTGCGCATCTGTTCACTGATCTTCTCCATGGTTGCAACAAAATTTGGAACAAAGATGGTGGTGTTGTGCTCTAGCTTATTGTTACATGTTATATTGACAGTCCTGGCTCTAGGTTCTGCCATCACTATTACTTGCTTCATGAGAAGGAAAACAAGGCATTTGAAATATACAAGATGGATTGTTTTCTCCATTTTGATATGATTGGATATGAATCAATTTCTCTGGTACTGATGATAGTTGGGCTTCTCAACTAGGATCTGCAGAAAAGGAGTGTTTAGACCATGTAGGCTACGTTGCTTATGATTATATCGTTTACTTTGGAAGAACATTGTACCAAAATCAATAGTGCACTTAATATATTTGACCAAGCTGATGCTTAATGTTGGAAACAACATTAGTTAAGCAATTCCTTTCCGTCCAATCCCAATGAATTATGAGATGCCAAAAGTTTTATATTCCTTAAGAGGAAAAGCCACTTGAAGATAGGAACACATTTTAAGTTGTGTGAAAAGGCAGGAACCTAAGTCGGCTCACAACTTTCTTGTGTTCCTTCCTTGAAGTTCCAAACGAAGTGAAGTAGAAAAATTATTACATTGTTAGAACCACCATGGTTCCACCTTTTGGTGCAACCAGGTATGTGGTCGCAACTCTATCCAAATTAGGGATCTAACCTCATACTTTAGTTGAGAGACTTACTTGAGTGTCGAATCAATTGTGTTAACCACTTCTGGTTCACCATGGTCCTACTTGAATGAGTTTTATAAATCTTGTCCGGTAAATTAAAAATCTTAATTATATGTAAAGTGAAAATTGGTGTAAATTGAAAAAATATGGACAATGTGTCATTTGAAAATTGATTGAGAACATAAACACGTGGTGTTCTAGACTATGAAATAATTTATTGTGAAACGGCCCTTTGGCCACCACTATTCAGAAAGCCAATCTTGGAGGCAGTTTAGTTTCACACTTGCACAGTGAATAATTTCGTAAAAGAAACGTAAACTATTAGGTGTATGTGGATGCCAATCCAGACTCTGCTTTTGGCAAACAATACAATCAATATCTAAAGGTAGAGGAAAGCATTTCTTTGACTCCTTGCGCTCTTCAGGGACTCATGGTCATTTGAGGTATCAAATTTAAAGAAAAACGCGTTTGGACACTAAAAAAGCTTATAGAGAATACGCCGGTGTTGCATTAGAATCCTTTCCCATTCACAAGGCAGTTTTTTTTTCTAGGGAAAAAAATAATAAAATGAGAAAAAGAAGGGGAGGGAACGCATGAACATTGAACACAAGTAGACAACATCATATCATAACTATATAAAAAATGTCGTTAAAGACAGCGAATGACCCAAGTATGGTGAATCAATAACAATAACGTTTATTCACGTGTTTAGCATGTTCTTGATATAAGTTCAAGCCTCCTTATCGAATAAAAACCAAAGTGGACAAAACTCTGCGAAGTTGTAGAAGTTTGTGAAGAATTTAAAGAAGTGAAGTTCTTACCTGCGTTTTGTGTATTGGAGGTACCAACTGAACTCGATCAATGAAGCTCTACACGAGATCTCACATGTCAGTTTCCATGTGACAGATGAGATAAGTTTGGACCAAATAAAGAAGAAAGTCAAAATAGTAAAGCCAATGATGTGTGCATCTACGCGTGAAGTTTTCAATGGGGTAGTTTGGACCAAAACAGCGAGTATGGCAGAGATGATGTGGTCGTTTGAATGTTGGTTGAAACTTGAAAAGAAGTTGAAAACAGATGCACAACTTGACATTTTTGCTCAAAGTGTTTGAGTCAGAAAGATAGTGCATCTACGCGGTTACATCGGGCTTTGACCATTGAAAACAAGGATTGAACTTTATTTTGATTTACCTTTTTTCCCCCCAAAATGATATAGTTTTAGTTCTTGAATTTTTCAAGTTTTTAATTTTAGTTCTCTAAAAAAAGTTGACTAGTCTTAACTCTTAATGTTTGTCTCTATTTTTTTTTGTCTTTGTCATTTAAAATCTTCGATACGTGATTAGATGATAATTATTTTTAATTATTTTAAAATATTTGTGGCTTTAAATTTTTGGTGGTAAAAAACAACAAAAAATGCTTGGTTAAAAGCGTTTAAAATATATCAATTTTTTTTCTTGCGATTTAGAGCTTCAACATCAATCGGAACTTCCACTACCATGGAAGACCAAACTTTCAAGCAAAAAGAAATAAGAAAACAAACACAACATATCCAAATCACAAATTAGAACCCTAAATCACTAATCCATCTTGGATCCAAATCACAATTCCATATTAAAAAAAAAAACCCCAAATAATTTCTTCGAGGCCACCATTGATGTCCTCCACATTGTTCGTCATTGTGGGATTTGGACCTCTCATTTGAAATAGCCACACTAATCCTTCCTCAAAACTCTGTTGTGCATTTATGAGTTTATCAATAACATTATCCACAAAATGATGTTTTCCCCATGAGACATGCCTCTCCCATCCTTAATCTTCTCGGTCCCTGTCCCATGGCCATGACCGCCTCCTTTACTATAAAAAGAAAACCTTGCAAGCAATTTGAGCATTGACGTGTTGGTTCTATTATTGACATGACTCAGAGTGTCACATCATCGATCAAGTGATGATGTGACAAGCTAATGAAGTATCACATCATCACTTAACAAACTTTGACTAACATTAAGTACTAAAATCAAGCATACAAAAGTTTTAGGTAAAACAAAAAAAGAGTGAAGTTTAGGTAATAAAATCAAATTGGACTATATTACATGTGTGAAAAACATTTTTAATCCTTAAAAATCAAATTTTATTTGTTCAGATTTATGTGTCTGTCATTTTTTTTCATCTTACGATTGCATCTTGTTCTTGTGGCTACAACTAAATTGATTTCATTTTTGTTCTAATTGAATCAAAATCTGCACCTAGTGTGTTTTTAATGTTCATGTAAGATAAATAAATTTACCAAGAACAGACTTGTATGAATTTAGAACACAAATTAGCACTTACTTGTTGAAGACATGATCAAGATGACGAGAATTGTCTGTGCGTAGCACAATCTCTTGAAATCTAAAAGCCAAGTCTTTCTTTGCATTATCACATGCTTCAAATTTTAGAGTTTTCAATGGGGCAAACCCAAGAGAGCAACTGATAACATGAAGGTAAAGGAGACCTAGCCTCAATATTTATTAACCATAAGCACCTCCCATTATGGACTAGTGGTTAGGCCTACACTGTTTTCCACACTGATCAAAATTAGGTGTCCAATGTTGGATCGAGTGGCCTCAGAATAATTAAGAAGGAGGGGGGGGGGGTTGAATTAATTATTCCTAAACCTTTACTAATTAAAAAATTACTCTTCTAAGGCTTTTACTTATGTTGTTAAGAGAATATGGAGTAGAAGAGAAACTTAACAGAAAGTAAAAACGGAAATTAAATGCACAGCGGAAAGTAAAAGAGTAGGGAAGAAGGAAACAAACATACAAGAGTTTTTATACTGGTTCGGCAACAACCCGTGCCTACATCCAGTCCCCAAGCGACCTGCGGTCCTTGAGATTTCTTTCAACCTTGTAAAAATCCTTTTACAAGCAAAGATCCACAAGGGATGTACCCTCCCTTGTTCTCTTTGAACCTAGTGGATGTACCCTCCACTAGAACTGATCCACAAGAAATGTACCCTCTCTTGTTCTCAGTCAAACCCAAGTAGATGTACCCTCTACTTGTACCACAAAGGATGTACCCTCCAATGTGTTAAGACAAAGATCTCAGGATGTTAAACCTTTGATACTTTGTGAATGGGGATACAAAAGAATTCTCAGGCGGTTAGTCCTTTGAATACTTTTGTATTAGGGAATGGGAAGAATCAAAAGAATTCTCAGACTGTGTTGTTTTGAATTCTTTGACAAGGGAGAAGGGAGACACAAAAGAATTCAGGCGGTTAGTCCTTCGTTCTTTTGGAAAAGGGAGAAGAGAGACACAAAAAGAATTCAGGCGGTTAGTCCTTGGCGAATTCTTTTTGGCAAAGGGAGAAGAGAATGAAAAGATGAATAGCACAAGTTTTCAAGGTTTGGAAAACCAGAAAACTTCAGAAAGCTTTTGGTACAAAGAAGAAGAAGAAGTTCAAAGAGATTCAAGGCTTGTAAAGGATTGTATGAATAAGTGTTCAAGATACTTGAAATGCAAAACAAAGCCTTGCTTTTATAGACTCTCCATGTTTGGTCAAGAAGACCATTCAGAAGAGTTATAACTTTTAGAAAAACTTAAAACCAATTTGAAAAAGTCAAAAACCTTTTGAAGAGTTACATCTTTTGATTTATTCAGAAACAATCACTGGTAATCGATTACCAAAACATTGTAATCGATTACAACTTTTTGAAAATAATTAGAACGTTGTAAATTCAGTTTGAAAACTTTTTCAAACTCATTTTGCTACTGGTAATCGATTACAACAATATGGTAATCGATTACCAGAGAGTAAAAACTCTTTGGTAAAATGTTTTGTCAAAAACTCATGTGCTATTCAAAGTTTTGAAAAAACCTTTTAATACTTATCTTGATTGAGTCTCCTCTTTATTCTTGAATCTTGATCTTGATTCTTGAGATCTTAAACCTTGAATCTTGATTCTTGTTTATAGACTTTCTTCTTGAGTCTTGAATTCTTCTTGATTCTTATCTTGAACTCTTGAATTGTTCTTGATTCACTTGAGTTGTTCTTTGATTGATCTTTGAGCTTTTTGTCATCACCTTTGTCATCATCATTGTTATCATCAAAACATCTTTGAATCACCTTTGATTCACCATGAAATCTAAAATCCAAGTCTTTCTCTGCATTATCATATGCTTCAAATTTTAGAGTTTTCAATGGGGCAAACCCAAGAGAGCAACTGATAACATGAAGGTAAAGGAGACCTAGCCTCAATATTTATTAACCATAAGCACCTCCCATTATGGACTAGTGGTTAGGCCTACACTGCTTTCCACACTGATCAAAATTAGGTGTCCAAAGCCCGTAAACAATTAATCACATTATACTGGGCTTAAGTATCATCAAATAAATCATAAAATTAGCTTTTTTTTGACAAAACAAAATATTACAAATAATTGTAGCCCACAAAAATTCATAGGAAAATTCCAACATTCTCCCACTTGGGTAAAATTAATTTTGTATCTTTGATTTTAAAAATATTTTTGAAGATGGCTCCCAGACTAATAACAACACCTAATTAAGACCCCATCCAACAAAAGTCGTGTATCACAAAATCATGGTGGTAATTGCATCCCTTATTGAGGCAACACTTTCCATGGGTACAAATATTACCAACTCCATTGACTAGTCATCAATGTGGAGTGTAGCAAGAAAATGACGTGCCAATGTGATTACAATGTCATACCACCATTTTCTTCGTTAGTGTTTAATTTCCCTCAAGTGCTTGAAATCTAGAGAAATTACATGGTTTACTAAGAAAACCTTCATGCCTTAGCTTCAAAACAACATCGATTGGGGCACAAATAGTCCTAACGACATCGAGCTTCAATAATATTAGGCTTTAGCTCCTATTATGGTGTTGATTGTAACATCCTTGATTTTTGACTTTTCGACGGCTCTCACACCATGACACTTCATGTAGTGGCACTTCAATCAACATCCTTGTTGGTCAGAACCCTCTCTAGGTAACCATTTTAGAGACCGCGAAAATCAACTCTGCCTACTTCCAGGATAAATGAGTGATCCCTTAAACCAACGTGAGACTTTTCAGTGTGCTTTGTCCTCACTCACATGTTTTCTGGGAAACTTCCCAGAAGAAATCCCATCTCATAACTACTTTGAGTCAAACACACTTAACTATGGAGTTCTTATGTGATGGGCTACCGAAAAGTTGATGCATCTTATTAGTATAGATAGTACCAATTAATTCCTTTAAGACATCCTCAGCTGTATAGTCCCATACATGCACAACCTCTGGATCCCTTTCATTCTAGTGTGATTTGATCAGGGTGTTACATTGATCACGAACATAGTGATCCCAAAGACAATGAGCTTTAATATTATTATGCCTTAATTCCAACATGGTGTTGACCACTGGCATAGTGGTCCCAAAGATACCGAGCTTTAATATTATTATGCCTCAGGTCCAACATGTTGTCAACCACCAACATAGTGGTCCCAAAGACACAAAGCTTTAATAATTTCACATTTGATATACACATATAAAAGTATCATAATGAGATCTATTTCATCATTTATTCATCAAATCAAATGTAAAATGTCATCAATACATTATTCCCAAAATTCAAAATAAGGATCCAAAAAAATGAAAGAAGAAATAACATAAATCTAAAGCGCCCACTAACCAAGCATATCAAAAGAACTCACAATGCCCACATCATCTACATGTCTCTTAAAAGAAATCATGGGTTTGAGTCCCTGGGTTAAGGGATCAATTACCACGGAGTTTGTGTCTATATGCTAAACATCTATGACAATTTTCATAAGATTTCTAACAACTAAGTTGTTCAACTCCATTAGTTTAAAATCACTAAGTATTATTGTTCCTTGTATAGAACACTATATGTCATCGAAAATTTTCAATGGCCAAGGAATACAGTCCACAATGAGAGGTCCTATCACAAGACTCCTAAACCAAACAACATGAGTAATAAAAACAATGAAAGCAATGAACTTTGCTTGCATAATAGAAGATGAAACATGAGTTTGTTTCTTACTTTTACAGGGTATCACAATTTGTGTACCTAATAATCTCCAAGTTATCAACTCTCTTATATACAAACATATACTCTTTGGTCCTTTACAAGAACCTCGTCACTTTCTTAGCAACTACCTAACAATCTTTCCCAAATTAAAGTTTGAATGGTATCTACCAAGAATGCCAACTATGAAGGAGACATCGGACCTGGTGCATACCTAAGTATATATAAGGCTACCCAAAACACTTCCAAAAGGTTTATCATTCATTTATGCTCACTCAATCTCATTCTTAGGACATTAATCCTTGTTGTATTTATCTCCTTTAACTATTGGACATCTTTGGGTTTACTAATCTTCATATTGATCATTCACTCGAAGACTCTATTGATGTAAGCTGTATAAGACAACCCTAGTGCATAATGTGATCTATCCTTATGAGTCTCAATCTCAATTATAAAAGAAGTATTACCAAGGTATTTCATATCAAGAATCCGATCAACATCTCTTTTTTCTCGTGCAACATGCTAAAATCATCAAAGTCAACAATATATCACATATGACACGAAGATAAATTTTCTCCCACTGACCTCAAGGTATATACACTTATACCTTTATTCTTTCTAAACCCCATGGAAGTTATTTGACCATTAATTTTTGGTACTGTTTAGAACCTTGTTTCAAACCATAAATTGACTGTTGAGTCAAAAGCACATTTATGTGTTAAAGATGAATCAAGATCCTTAATTATTTTGATTAGATGCAAACAAATACAAAGCTAAACTGCTGCGTGGTATGTGGTTGATATCTTTATAACATTTGTGTCTGATGTTTTTCAGACAATAGGCAGATAAAGTCATGATCTGTTGCTGCATGTGGTACATGATCTACTGTCGCATGTGGTATAATCTTTAAAACTTCATTTATTTCTGTGTCTGAGATTCTGTTTGCAGAAACATTCTCTTAAGATCTGCCAAATCCTATGAAGAATAAATGAAGTTAAGATTTGATATGCCATCTTCATTATCAAAAGAGTTATGCTATGCATGACATGCTTTGACACAAAGATATGACTTCCTGCTATAATTTCTCATACATGCAAGACTTAAACAAAATCTTCTCTGCATGAGGAAAGGACGTGCATTAAATGCACCCAACCACCCTTTTTATCAGATGAAGATCAAAGGAAGATTTACTCATTATGAGACAACAAATACTTGAAGACGAGACCTATATAAACCGTAAGCTTTGAAGACCAAAAAAGTTGATCTCATGCAAATATTTATTACTCTTCTCCTTCAACATGATTCTCTATATACTCTTACAAGATTAGAAAAATCTCTCAAAACACCTTGAACATCCTGAGAGAAAAGGACTAAGTACTGATTTTGTTTATGCATCTGTAAGACGATTCTGTTTAAGTCTCTAAGCAATCGTCAACCACATATCTTGTTGATCAAACTTTGGGTAGAGTTTAATTTGTAAGAGTCAGAAGTAGTTGTGACATAATACTTGTAACCTATGAAAAGTTAGTGGAACTTGATGGTTTATCAAGAATTGGACGTAGTCTCTGTGGTAGAGACGAACTAGTATAACTCTCTGTGTCTGTTTACCTTTTGCTTTCTCTTTTTTTTAACTAACCTTGGTCTGAATTGTGTGTTGGATCAAGTGACATCAGAATAATTAAGAAGTGGGGGGGTTGAATTAATTATGAACGTGTCTTGACTAATTAAAAATTTATCCTTCTTAATGTTACTAGATTTAGTTAGGCTTTACTACAAAGTTATGAGAAAGTAAGGAACATAAACAATAACTTAGACAAAAGTAAAGTGCAAATAAAAAGTACACAACGGAAAAATAAAGAGTGTAGGGAAGAAGAAGACAACCACAAGATTTATACTGGTTCGACCACAACCCGTGCCTACATCCAGTCCCCAAGCAACCACTGGTTCTTGAGATTTCCAATAACCTTGTAAAATCCTTTACAAGCAAAGATCCACAAGGGATGTACCCTCCCTTGTTCTCTTTGAACAACCAAGTGGATGTACCCTCCACTTGAACTGATCCACAAGAGATGTACCCTCTCTTGTTCTTAGTATTACAGCCCAAGTAGATGTACCCTCTACTTGTACCACAAAGGATGTACCCTCCAATGTGTTAAGACAAATAATTCTTAGGCGGTTAGTCCCTTAAATCTTTGTAAGGGGAAACAAAAGATATCTCAGGCGGTTAGTCCTTTGAAATCTTTTGTTTAAAGGGAAGAGGAAGAATCAAAAGAATTCTCAGGCGGTTAGTCCTTTGAATCTTTTGGCAAGAGGAAGAAGGAAGAAACAAAAGATTTTTCAGACGGTTAGTCCTTTGAATCTTTTGACAAGAGAGAGAAGGAATGAAGAAGAAGAATACCACATTTTTTGGACAAGAAAGTTTTGAACAAAAACTCTTAGAAGAATGCTTTGAATGAATGAAAGAAATCTGAAAGTTGTCTCTTTAAAATTCGTGCCATGGTTACATATTTATAGTCATTTGATGACTCAAGTTAAAAGTTTATGACTCTTGGAAATTTCTTCAAAACTAGTCACTTTTTAAAAGTTGTGACTCTTTTGAAAGTTAGTCACTTTAAGAATTGTGACTTTTGGTAATTTATTTTTCAAAACAAGTCATTGGTAATCGATTACCATCATTGTGTAATCGATTACACATCAACAGATGTGACTCTTCATGTGTAAATTTAAAAATCAAAACGTTTAGAAACACTGGTAATCGATTACAAGTATTGTGTAATCAATTACACACGTTTGAAATGATTTGAAAATGTTTTATCACAAGTTGTGACTCTTGAAATCTGAAATATAATGTTTTAAAACATTGGTAATCGGTTACATGATTACAGTAATCGATTACAACTTTGTAAATCAGTTTGAAAAGAAAGTTGGCTACTGGTAATCGATTACTGCCTTCTGGTAATCGATTACCAGAGAGTAAAACTCTTAGGTAAAAGATTTTTCTTTTTGAAAAATTCTCTTAAACAAAATTGTGCTATTCAATATTTTGAAAAACTCTTTTAATACTTATCTTAATGGTTCTTGTATATCTTGAGTCTTCTATAGATTATTTTCTTGAATCTTGGTTCTGGATTGAACAACTCTTTGATTCTTTGAAACTTGCTTGACTCTTGATTCTTGATTTGAATCTTTGACATCATCAAAATAAACTTGGAAAGCTTTGCTTCCACAATCTCCCCCTTTTTGATGATGACAATCCTGAAATCAAGAGAATACATGCAAGTTTTGTTCTATCATTCACTCATCTCTTTCTCCCCCTTTCTTTTTGAATTCATACTTAATTTTAAAACTTTGAAAATATAATATCTTGATTTCTAAAATACCCATTTTCTCTCCCCCTTTGGCAACATCAAAAAGCCAAAGTGCGTAAAATAAAATCATACATAAATAATTTTTTTAAAACATACATAAAGCATAATTTGAATAACACAAAGTTTAAATACATACCACTTAGTCATATATCATCAAAATAACCAAGTTTAAACACATAACACAAACAACTAAGTGTAAATAAGTAAATAAAATCACAAAGTTCAGTCATAACTAATTAAGTACCAAATACTTAAAACATAACCAATGTTCAGAGAATAAATAACTAACATGATGTAAAATAAAATAATCATAATGAATCTCAGATACAATCAAATATAATCATGATGACTCTCAGCAACCCACTTGAGATTTCCACTATCTTTGTAAGGATTTCTTTTAGCACTCCTCCAGTGGAAAGTTTTCAGAAAATCTGCCAACAGTCACATCTTTTCATTAGATTTGTGAATGGCCATCAAAGGCCTATAAATAGGTGACTTGGGCACGAATTTTAGAGAGAGAGTTTTGCTGGTCCAAAATGTCTTATCCTCTCAAAAGACAATGAGAGAGATTCCAAAAGAACTTCATTGTCAAATGCTCTCTCAAAAGAAATCCTTGGCCAAACACTTGCAAAATCTATAAGGATTCTTACATGATCTTCATTGTAATATTGTTCTCTTGAAGAGAGAATTCTTCTTTCATTCTTCTTATTCAATGAGATTGGTTAAGAGACTGTGAGTCTCTTGTTGTAAAGGATTCCTGAACACAAGGGATGGGTTGTCCCTGTGTGGTTCAGACTTTGTAATGGATTTTACAAAGATAGTGGAAATCTCAAGTGGGTTGCTTGAGTACTGGATGTAGGCACGGGAAGTGGCCGAACCAGTATAAAATTGTGTTTGCATTCTCTCTTCCCTTATCTCATTTATGTTATTGCAATCAATTTTGCCTTACATGTTTATAGAACATTATTAAATTGATTGTTGTTGCTTCTTCTGCATTCTAAGCCTATCCCTCTTAAGATTATTGAGGCCACAAGGTCCAACAAAGAATGTCCTCAGTTAAAGAGAAAAATACATTCTATAGACAAGAAAAAGAAAAGTCTGATGGTAACTTGGGATGACTTAGATAGTGAAAAGAGGAGCAACTCAGACAATGAGCAAGCTACCATTTGTCTGATGGCCAACACAGATGAAGTAATAAAGGTAAAACATACTCTGAATCTGATTCTTCTTCTTGCTCTTCATCAGATGATGAAGAAGATATGCCCTATACTGTTCTTCTTCAAAACAATCAAATGATTTCTCTTCAATGCAAAAAAGTATAAAGAAAAATACAAAATATTTGTTTGGCCAGTAAGACTTTTAGAAAAGAGAAAATCAAATGAAAATACTGAACTGAAGAAATCAAATGAAGTTATAAAAGAGAAAATATAAACTCTAGAAAAGAGTCTTACTCTAGCTAGTAAGACTAATGAATCCTCTACGGTTGAAAAACTAAGAGAGGAGATCACCTGTCTTACAAAAAAATCTATAAAGTTTTTGGAAAGTTACAACACTTTAACCATGCTTCTAAAATTTCATTAACATTCTCATGAAAAGTCTGGCCGAGGACTAGAAAAGAGTGCATCATCTTCTAAGTCACAATCTATAGCAAACAAGTGTGGCTTCTGTGGTAAGTCTGGGCACTCCAAAAATATTTGGGTACCAAAATCTCAAATTGTTCGCATTGCAGATATCCTTGGTAGGAAAAGGCTAGGTTTAAGTTGGTACTTATAGTGGATACTTGTCGCAACCTACCCTTCGGCGGGAGGGCGACGCGGGGCTCACAGGTGCGTCTTCCAAGAAAGGAAAATGCACGAAGTCGCCACCAACGTTTATTCGAGGAAAACGTAAAAAAAACCAAAACGTGTGGTCTACGAAATTTAATCGTGAAAGGTTCGGGAGTTGTTTTTACGCACGGGGAAGGTATTAGCACCCCACGCGTCTGTCACAAGGGACGACAGCCTTTAATCAAGTGTGCAAATATGACTTCAAAATGTTTTATTTTCCCTTTTTTTGTGTCTTTTTGTGTTTTTATGCTTTTTATGTTTTTTGTATTTTTTATATTTTTGTGGTCGACAAGGGTGTTTCCCTCGCTCCTACATATCCTCAATTACGATGAGGAAATCAAACCTACTTAGTTCTTTTAGAACTAAATGTTGATTAAGTTGTTTTGATCTTTTTCCGCAAGATCGATTTTAATCGAACAAAATTCGTTTAAGGCATTGGACCATTAAACAATCTTTTGATTTTTGGAAAGGAGAGAAACGTTAAGGCGTTGGACCATTAACGATCTCTTGGTTTTGAAAGGAGAGAAACGTTAAGGCGTTAGACCATTAACGATCTCTTGGTTTTTGAAAGGAGAGAAACATTAAGGCGTTGGACCATTAACGATCTCTTGGTTTTTGAAAGGAGAGAAATGGTAAGGCGTTGGACCATTAACGATCTCTTGATTTTTGAAAGGAGAGAAATGTTAAGGCGTTGGACCATTAACGATCTCTTGGGGTGGTCGACAAAAGCGGGGCTTTTGCTCCTACGTATCCTCAATTGCGATGAGGAAATTAGACTTACGTAGTTCTTGCAAAATTGGTAAAGTTACATGTTGATTTTATGCTTTTGAACGGTCCATGTTAACCGATAAAAGCAAAGAGGACCGTTCAAGGCGTTGGACCTTAAAACGGTTTTTAGTGATTTTTGCGGACAAAGCTTGATTTGTGAGTTGATTTTAGCCTTGGTTTCACTTTGATTATTAGCCAATTAATTCAAGGAAAAATTTCAAAGAAAAACGTCCAATTGATTTTTCTTGATTATTTTATTATTATTTTGCTTTTTTTGGTTATCCGAGGTTACAACGTGAACGATTGGTTAGATTTTGTTTGAACAGTGATTAAACGAGATTACAACACAAATGATGGGTTGAAATTCATTTTATCATTTATTAGGTGATAAAACGGCTTAAATAAACCATTAAAAGCTCGTTAAAGCGGAAGAAAAGAAAACTGAAAGTAAGCGAAATTAAAGTAAAAGTACACAAAACAAGTAGGGACCACTAAGGGCGCATAGAATGAATTGAAAGATTTGATTTCGGGAACTTACCGGTTGAAGATTGAAGAACGACAAAGAACGAACAAAGAATGGTGAAGAACGATGAAGAATTTCCACAGAATCGCTTACGGAAGCGTTACGGAAGCACCTTGGCTTAGATTTTCTTCATGAAAACACATTTTTTTCACCCAAAATAGCCGAAATGCATAGCCAAGGGGTCTGGAATATTTTGAAATAGCCCCCTTCCCCTATTTATAGGGAAAAAGGGAGGTGCTAGCTGCCCAGAGGCTTCTTGAGGAAGATTTCTAAGCGCACCCCAATTACTAAGTTTACCCCCCTTTTGGTACTTTACGGAAAAGTTATGGAAGCCTTATGGAAGTGTTTCGGATTTGATTTTCATCTTTTTCTCTCTTCCCTTTCACAAATGTTAAGTGAAATATGCTTACCCAAGGTTTTCGGAAATTTTACGGAAGCATTACGGAAGCCACGAAAGCCCCGGAAACCATTTTTCAACAACGTGGAGGAGCTTGCTGCCCAGTTTTTTTCCTCCTTAAGCAACCCAACTTCCAAAATGTCCCGGAAGGGCCTAGATTCGAATTGCTATTTACACCCCTACCTTGATAAGTTCTCCCCCCATTTTTGTGTTTTTGGCTGTTTTCTTTCCGAAATCTCACGAAACTTTAGGGATTCCACCGTGATGAGTGTTAAGCCTTCCAAAGTGATCAACAATGGTCCTCGGATGAAATTAGAGTGTAACAGTTTATTTACACACACCCTACTTTGCTAAATACACTCCAGTTTTCGTGTTTTTGACTAGTTTCTTCCCGAAACATCTCGGAACTTTACGGATTGCACAACGATGGGTGTTAAACATTTTGAGGTGGTCAAACAAAGGTCGCATGCCGATAAACAATGGTCCTCGGACGAAATTAGGGTATGACAGTTGCCCCTTTTTACTTATCTTTTATTGGAGATAAAAGGGAAGTAAAGATAAGACACTAATTTCGTTCGAGCTAAATCTTTAACCGATGGGCCACTAGCGCAAATCCAAGCAGTAAAACCCGTGAAGGCAGGAAGATATTGAAATTCCTTCTTTTCTCGTTTAATTCATTTTCATTTTCATTTTCACTCTCCCTTTTTTTAAAGCGTACAAACAAAGGACGTCGAGTCCTACAAAGCACAGGGGAAAAGGATATTGAAGTTTTTGAGGTGAAGACATTGTCATCTTCGAAATGCAAATGAAGACATTATCGCCTTTTGAAGGCATGCAATGACTGAAGACATTGTCGTCTTCGACATGTAGATGAGGACATTGTCGCCTTTGAAGGCATGCAATGATTGAAGACATTGTCTTCTTCGAAATGTAAATGAGGGTCATTGTCGCCTTTGAAGGTATGCAATGACTGAAGACATTTTTGTCTTTGAAATGTGCGGATTACCGTATAGGGCGTCTCCGCATGCTACCTGACTTCTCACAGGTCGGGGTAGCTAAACTGTGTGTGTACGGATAACCACTTGGGGTATTTCCGCCTGCCACCTGACTTCACGGGTCAGGATTAACAGAAGTGTGTTTGTACAGATAACCAATTGGGGTATTTCCGCCTGCCACCTGACTTCACGGGTCGGGATTGACATAAGTTGTCTTTGTACGGATAACCACTCTGGTATCTCCGCCTGCCACCTGACTTCACGGGTCGGGATTAACAGAAGTTGTCTTTGTACGGATAACCACTCGGGTATCTCCCCCTGCCACCTGACTTCACGAGTCAGTATTAACAGAAGTGTGAGACTAAAAAAAGTCTCGGCCGGAAGACGCTGACCTCTCCAGGGAAGGTGCAGATGACGATGTTAGTCACTGCATGCTATCGGGCTTTAAGTCTTACGGATAGCAAATGAGACTTTTTCGCAGTCTCGGCCGGAAGACGCTGACATCTCTGGGGAAGGTATAGATGACGAATTTAGTCACTTCATGCTATCGGGCTTTGAGTCTTACGGATAGCAAATGAGACTTTTTTGTAGTCTCGGCCGGAAGACACTAACATCTCCAAGGAAGGTGCAGATGACGACGTTAGTCACTACATGCTATCGGGCTTTGAATCTTACGGATAGCAAATGAGACTTTTTCGCAGTCTCGGTCGAAAGATTCTTACATCTTC
Source organism: Glycine soja (assembly GCF_004193775.1). Lineage (NCBI taxonomy): Eukaryota > Viridiplantae > Streptophyta > Magnoliopsida > Fabales > Fabaceae > Glycine > Glycine soja. The sequence goes on from NC_041019.1 coordinate 21,894,245, forward strand.
GGGGAAGGTGCAGATGACGACGTTAGTCACTGCATGCCATCGGCCTTGATCGTCCCTGCTTAGCAGAGAAGAATCTTGTGCGTTGTTGGGCTTAAATGTCTCTGGATGACGAAAGTAAAACCTGCAAAAATTTTCAAAATAATCAGAATCGGACGACCAACAACATCTCGATATCATCAGGCTCGTTCGCCTTGGTTGACGAAAGATGCGGATAACCCTAAGTTACCCTCGCATGTCATCGGACTCGCCGTCTCGGGATGACAAAAGGTGTGGATAACCATAAGGTACCCCCACATGTCATCGGACTTGCCGTCTCTGGATGACAAAAGGTGCGGATAACCATAAGGTACCCTCGCATGTTATCGGACTCGCCGTCTCTGGATGACAAAAGGTGCAGAAAACGACGTTAGTCTCTGCGTGTCAATGGGCTCGCTTGCCCCTGGTTTACAAAAGGTGCAGATGGCGATGCTAGTCTCTGCATGTCAACAGGCTTGCTTGCCTCTGTTTGACAAAAGGTGCGGATAACCATAAGGTACCCCCGCATGTCATCGGACTCGCTGTCTCTAGATGACAAAAGGTGCGGATAACCATAAGGTACCCTCGCATGTCATCGGACTTGCCGTCTCTAGATGACAAAAGGTGTGGATAACCATAAGGTACCCCCGTATGTCATCGGACTCGCCGTCTCTAGATGACAAAAGGTGCGGATAACCATAAGGTACCCCCGCACGTCATCGGACTCACCGTCTCTGGATGACAAAAGGTGCAGAAGACGACGTTAGTCTCTGCGTGTCAATGGGCCTGCTTGCCTCTGGTTGACAAAAGGTGCGAATAACCATAAGGTACCCCCGCATATCATTTGACTCGCCGTCTCTGGATGACAAAAGGTGCGGATAACCATAAGGTACCCCTGCATGTCATCGAACTTGCCGTCTCTGTATGACAAAAGGTGCGAGACTAAAAAATAGTCTCGGCGTTCTTTCACGAAAATGCGAACATGCTTTAGTAAAGAAACAAAAACTTCCAATTGATCAGAGAAAAATGTAATTTGGAGAAAAAAAGATAAGTCTATTGGGGAAGAAGAGTATGCTGATGAAATTTTCTCATAAACACAAATGAGATTTTGGATGTTAGCATTTCGTTTCTAAACGATCATTTAGAGGAAACACTGGGTCCAACAAAATAAAAGAAAATCACTCAAAGTGTATCAATCTCACACAAGTAAGTGTTTTATCCTAATTTCGAACCATAGATATGTCATGACTTGATTTTGCAAATCATTTCATATCAAATCAAAGATTACGTGCATGATCACGGATCAATAGGACTTTTTCGGGAATGGTGTTTTTGGTGGTAAATTTGGCTTTGTGTGTTTTGGCCTTTTCCTTTTCTGTTTTTGTTTAGTACGGGACGAAAAAGTCCCTGACGCACAGGATTTTGGTTGGCAATCAAAGGGAGAGGACCACTTCAAGTCGCGGTTTCCTTTCTTTTCTTATTTGCTTGTGACGATTCAAATATTGTCTGGTCCGAAGACCTTTCTGTATATTTCTTTTGTTTTCTTCCGATCTTCGATCGGGAACTTTTTCTTCCGATCTTTGATCGAGAACTTTTTCTTTTGTTTTCTTTCGATCTTTGATCGGGAACTTTTTTCTTCTCCTTCTCTTCTTTTTTTTTTTTGTCTTCTTCCGAGGGCGAGGATGAACATTCTCACCCTTGGTCAAGGTTTATGGTGAGTTGGGATTTTGGCTCAAGAGGCTTGCAGAACGGCCGAACATGATGTATGTCAGGGTGTTGGTTTGGCCAGCGGTTCAGGGATAAAGGGGATGTCCCACATTTATTTCCATGACACACATACAACAATGATGATTTGGAAATTTTATGCAAAACTGGTGATGCATGCACCCATGTGGACACTCAAGCATCAAGTTTTTATGGTCATATGACACTAGGGCTCAGGATTCATTTTTCCTATTTAAGTCATCCTAGTGCTTCCAAAACATGCTCTTTTATCAATTCATGCATCTATCTGAGCCCATTATGGGCGTTTGGGAAAATTTTCACAGCATTAACCCTTCAGGTGCATACACATTTTTTTCTTCAAAAACCTTGTGTTCTGAATGGCAAGTTCATTTCCTTTCAAAAGCATGTTGGCTTTTTAGCTAACCAATTATATTTTTATTTTACTTTTTTGTTTGTTTTTCATGAGGTATTTTGCTACCTAATCATATGTATATTTTTGTGAGGTATTTTTGCTATATACATGTGTATCCAAGGTATCTTGCTACCTAAACTTACATACATACATACATACACACACACACACACACACACACACACACACACACACACACACACACACACACACACACATATATATATATATATATATATATATATATATATATTGTAAGGTATTTTTGCTTACCTTTGGCTTTGGACTTGGTTGCCCACGGGTTGTAGGCAACGCTCCAACCTTTGTAGATGAGCTGAGGGGCTCTGGAGGTGGCGGCAGTGCGTCTATTGCCTGATGCCGACCATCCCCAGGCTGCTGTGGTGTCTCGCCCTGTGCCTGCCTGGGGGCCGCAGTACTTCTTGATGAAAGCTCGGTTAATAGGGGGCCTGATGACCTTGATGGGGGCGACGGGCACTCCGTAGAATTGACAAAGGCTCGTACTCAGAGCTGGAAACCCCATGACCCTGTTGGACTTCTCCGAGTCCGCTGGGTGTCTTGTGGGCGCGATCCTTGCAAACAATAAATGACATCAGAAATCAGTTGAGCGATGTGCATACTTACCTATGTCACGATGACGTGACCTTGCTGGGGGGACGGGCACCCGGTAGGACTGACAGAGGCCCATAACCAGAGCTGGAAACCCCAGGGCCTGTTGGACTTCTCCGGGTCCACTGGGTGTGTCTTGGGCATGATCCCTGTAAATAGTGGATGACATCAGAAATCAATTGAGCCACGTGTATACTTACCTATGTCATGATGGCACAGACCAACTGATACTTCCGCAGGGGGAGATCGACATTGTGGTCGCTGGGTGAAATCTTGCCCCGGTATGCATAGTAGCTGCACAATAGCCTCCCTTTCTGGTTGTGCTTGCACAGTTGGCCGCCCTCCAATATCAGGGGGTGGCCTAGGAACTGATAAAAGCAAACTACTAGCCTCTAACCCGGGAGTGCAGGCCTCGATTAAGCATTAAGGGTGGAGGACCTTGAATTCTTTGAAGGCGCAAATGTGGAGTCCTATGAAGGAGAGGGCGTGCAGCCCTATGTAGGCTAGGGCGTGCAGCCCTTTGAAGGTGAGGACGTGTAGTCCTCTAAAGGCGAGGGCGAGTAGCCCTCTGAAGGCGAGGATGTGTAGTCCTCTAAAGGTGAGGGCGTGTAGCCCTCAGAAGGCGAGGACATGTAGTCCTCTAAAGATGAGGGCGTGTAGCCCTATGAAGGTGAGCACGTGTAGTCCTCTGAAGGTGAGGGCGTGTAACACTATGAAGGTGAGGACGTGTAGTCCTCTAAAGGCGAGGGCATGCAACCCTTTGAAGGTAAGGGCGTGTAGCCCTCTGAACGCGACGGTGTGTAGCCCTCTGAAGGCGAAGATGTGTAGTCCTTTGAAAGGGAGGACATGTAGCTCTCTGAAGGCAAGGACGTGTAGTCCTCTGAAGGGGAGGACATGTAGTCCTCTGAAGGCGAGGGCGTGTAGCCCTTTGAAGGCGAGGGCGTGTAGCTCTCTGAAGGCGAGGGCATGCAACCCTCTAAAGGTGAGGATGTGTAGTCCTCTGAAGGCAAGGGCATGTAGCCATCTGAAGGCGAGGGCGTGTAGCCCTCTGAAGGTGAGGACATGTAGTCCTCTAAAGGCGAGGGCGTGCAACCCTCTTAAGGCGAGGACGTGGAGCCCTCTAAAGGCAAGGACGTGTAGCCCTCTGAAGGTGAGGGCATGCAACCCTCTTAAGGCGAGGGCGTGTAGCCCTCTGAAGGCGAGGGCGTGCAGCCCTCTAAAGGCAAGGACGTCGAGCCCTCTAAAGGTGAGGACGTGCAACCCTCTGAAGGTGAGGGCATGCAACCCTCTTAAGGCGATAGGTACTAGTACCCAAGGGTCCACCCTTATGAGAAAGCAAGAGATCGACTCATCGAGAGGGCCGATCATCCCAAATTCACAAGATTGGACATTAGAGGTAGGAAATCTATGCAGTTAACATGATTTTTAGGGATGCAGATGCATGCAACCTTTGTCTTGAAATGCGGTAAATGCTGACTTCATATGCAACAATGCAATGTAATGGAAAGTTGTACAATGTTCACGACATTCTTTCCCTATTTTATGATTTTGATTTTGATTTGATTGTTTCGGAAAACACAAATTGACCGTCCTTTTGAAAGAGGTGATAATTCATGCAACCTTATCCTATCTTTTGCAAATCTCTCCTGGAACTCCCTCAGAGTGTATATTTTGTTTGATTTAGTCACTTGTCCATTTTGGAGTGACGACAATGGAGCCGTTTGACATTTAATCAATCCATTGAAATCCCAGGGTTTGTCCCCCCCCCCCATTTTTTTTAAAAACATCGACGGGTGGGTACTTTTGATTTGCCCTAGGTTGACTTGTAGCAACAAAGAAACTGTGCAGGTTGTCAAAAATGATTTTTCAAGGACAAGAAACATTTGAAGGAATTTTTTTCAATTGACAAATTAAGTAAATTGATTCCTATTCTTGATAACTCACATTCTCTCTCAAAAAAGACACTTTCAGGAATGATAAAATGAGGTCACATGAATGTCTGTACTTTATTTGAGACACAGCCAATCAAATGTTTTTTTTCTTTTATTTTGAAACTTATTGTTTTGAACTATACTCGTCGTTTTACGGCACCCCCACCAACGTGCAGGACGAGTAATCTCTGATTGAATGGTCTTGGAAGTCAAAAAACTTAGGAGCACAGGTCGCTTGAGCAAACAAACCAATGGCTTGCACCCACATTCCAGTGAAAGCAAAGATGTAATTAGGAGAGGATGAGGGACAAAGATGTCAAATTTATCCATTTTATTTAGCATTGTAACTGTGGTTTACAATAAAGACATAAACTTGAAAATCCTGATGAGTTATTAGAGACATCTAACAACAAGCAGTTCTCCTCAAATTTCAGCCAGCCCACATCAATTAGACTTTGCACCTTATGCTTCAAGGTCATACACTGCTCAATGGAATGTCCAGGAACTCCTCCATGATATGCACATGTTGCGTTCGAGTCATATCCTCAGAAAAATGGAGGTTGAGGAACCCTGGCAAGGGTTATGGCTACCATTGCATTATCAAGTAGATATGTGAGCAAGTTAGCATATGGCACCGGAATTTGGGGTGAATCCTACAGGCTTTTTGCTGCAAAATTCCTTTTTGGTTTGCACTATAGGTGGTGTCTGGGCATTGGGCGTTTGGTAAACAGGCATGCCTTGTGGCTGATTTGGGGATGGCTTTTGTGGATGATTGGGTGATGGGTAATGAGAAGGGCCGATATTGGCTGAGCGATGACATTGTTGGGCTAGTGGGAAGTTTGGCCATGTAGGAATGGCAGCCATAACATGGGCTCCTTCCTCATTCTCATCCTCATCATTTGCCCCAGTTTTCTCATTCATCAAAGCAGGATGATTAAATTTGCCTCTTTTCAGACCCGCTTCGATCCTTTCCTCGGCGAAGACCAAATCCGCAAAGCTTGAAGGTGCGTACCCCACCATTTTTCATAGTAAAACACTGGTAATGTGTCTACTATTATTGTGATCATCTCTTTCTCCATCATTGGAGGTGCCACTTGAGCTGCCAGGTCTCTCCACCTTTGGGCGTATTCTTTGAAAGATTTGTGCCCCTTTTTGCACATGTTCTGTAGTTGCATCCTATCCGGAGCTATATCAGAATTGTACTGATACTGCCCAACGAAGGCAACCATTAGGTCTTTCCAAGAATGGACTCCGGAAGGTTCCAAGTTAGTGTACCAGGTAACAACTACCCTAGTAAGACTTTCTTGGAAGAAATGTATCAGTAGTTTCTCATCTTTTGCGTATGCCCCCATCTTCCGACAATACATCTTTAGATGGTTCCAAGGACAAGTAGTCCCCTTGTACTTGTCAAAGTCCGGCACCTTGAACTGGGGAATGACCATGTTTGGGTACTACGAACAACTCTTCTACGTTAGTAAAGGCATAATCTCTGCCTCCTTTAACGACCCTGAGCCTTTCCTCTAGATGATCCAACTTTTCCCATTCCTTCCATAATAGGAGGGATTTTACCTGCTGCGGAATGCAAGGGTTGTGGCTGGGGGCAAAATTGAGGGCCCTCCAAAGTGTTTTGTAGGAGTATACCACCAACTACTTGCCTTTCAGTGGCATATCCGAGGCAAGGCTCGAAGTCGGCTAGATTGTGGTGGGGAATTTCATGTGTCTCCCCCACAGTTTGAGAGACATGTGCATGATCAGTTTGGGGTTGTCGGCTCTCAATGAGTATGGGAGTGGAGTTATTGACATTCTCACTGGGAGTGTACGCCACATTGGGTGGTGTATAGTTGGGAGGCAAGCCATATGGCGGGAAGGCATGCTTGTTTTGAATTTGCACATAATGGGGGCCACCCGTACTTCCCAAATCTTTGCCTACCATATCTGAGGTTGGATGATTCATTTGGTTGAGGCCATTGGGGCATCGGGTTCACCTTAGCAACAACGCTGGTAGTGGCAATTGCAACCGCATTGGCTTCCATGATCTTCTTCATGCTCATCATGGCCTCCATCATTGTGGCCATTTGCTCTTTCATGGCCTCCATGTCGGCCTTCATCTACTCTTGCACCTCCTCTACTTCACCCATTACTCTAGCTCTAGCACGGGTTTGGTAAGGGCACCGTAAAGCGTGTTCTTTCCTTTTGATAACAATGATTAAGTTCGTTTTTTTTCAAGGAAAGAATGCAATGAACAATGCAACCAATGAAAAGCATGAATGTATGCGAATGATGCACAGTTGAAGTATTGCGAATTTTTGCGCAGGACATGAGGTTGAATCAATTTAGATTTTCAACATGGTCCATGACATCTTTGTCAAGGTGAAACTGGAAGTAACAAGGACATCAACAATCCTAAATGTGTTTGGCAGTAGACGAAGCAGCGATGTAACTCGATCCATCTTTTGCCCCAATTTTTGCATGGTGGTTACTTCCATACTTCAACTTGACTTGATGAACCTTTTCATAAAAGCATGAGCTTGGTTCAACCCCATAACCCAAGGAATGGCAATTTTGATCGCCAATACTTTGACAACATTTCATACAAATGAAAGACTCAGGAATACGTATGTTATGCATGGAAAATGTAATTGTGAGATTGAGATGCCCAAAGAAACATCATTTCCTAGTTAACCACACATTAGGTACCATGCTCAATCATTTTGTTTTGTTTGTTTTTTCTTTTTTTTTGGAAATAGGTTTATGATCCCAACATGGTTGGCTCATGGTACCTAACACATGAAACTAAGAATGCAGTGTGAATTTTCATGCTTCCTTTTTTTGTTTTTGTTTTGCAGAGGAAAATGCAAGGATCATGCATGAGTAAACATGAAAATAAAAGGTATGCAAAAAGCATGGTAGATGCAGATGCATGATGATGAAATGACTTATGCAAAATGCAATGCATGAAATGATAAGTGACAAATGCAGGAACAATACGTCCATTACGATGACATGGAGAGATGCTTATGCGATGCATGATATGAATGCATTTACGGACACGAGAGCCCGGAAAATCCTTTCTTCTTACTTGCGCATTCGGGGGCGCAGTGCCCCATGTGTGCAGTTAAGAAGGTGATATGGACCTTCCAGCTTCCCGTGACAAAAGACAAGACCAACATACAACGCATGCGTGACGACATGATGCAGATGCGCAAAAGTAGAACAGGGGGATGTACATAGCATGGCAATATCCTCAGATAATCATACAACAAAGGTGTACATGACATTCAGGTTATATGCATGGCAGTGTTTAAAAGGCACGCAACGTGTTCGCTTCGTGCCCCTATTTTAGGGACCTAAGCGGGAGGAACTAAAAGGCTTTTAGTGATAATTCCCAAGGTGGTCATATCTCTTTTGATGGTTTCTAGAGCTATCATCCCCTTTGAAAAAAACATATTGCGGCAGTAGGGACTTCCAGCAACAATATGTTATCAAAGAGAAAAACTCTAGATGAGGGTTCACTGTTATCAAGCAAGTTGGAGACCCAACATGACCACAGATTCACCTCCACTCCTTATGTTCCCATGGACCCGGGTATAGGGCCCCTTTTCAACTCACCGTGTGTACAAATAGTGTTGGTGTTTGTGTGCATCAAATGAATAAATATCTATCTCATGCATACATTTAAAAAACACACTAAAAGCATCAAAGAGTTATATACAAGAACGTAAGAGAAATAAAAGGGAACCGACAAAAGAGGAAGTCATGATATTGCACAAGATTAGAAGGCCTAACTCTCTAACAACAGTCCCTAGTGGAGTCGCCAATTGTCGCAACCTACCCTTCGGCGGGAGGGCAACGCGAGGCTCACAGGTGCGTCTTCCAAGAAAGGAAAATGCGTGGAGTTGCCACCAACGTTTATTTGAGGAAAACGTCGGAAAAACCAAAATGTGTGGTCTACGAAATTTAATCGTGAAAGGTTTGGGAGTTGTTTTTACGCACGGGGAAGGTATTAGCACCCCAAGCGTCCGTCACAAGGGACGACAACCTTTAATTAAGTGTGCAAATATGACTTCGAAATGTTTTATTTTCCCTTTTTTATGTCTTTTTGTGTTTTTATGTATTTTTTTTTATCTTTTTGTGGTCGACAAGGGTGTTTCCCTCGCTCCTACGTATCCTCAATTGTGATGAGGAAATCAGACCTACGTAGTTCTTTTAGAACTAAACGTCGGTTAAGTTGTTTTGATCTTTTTCCGCAAGATCGATTTTAACCGAACAAAAGTCGTTTAAGGCGCTTGACCATTAAATGATCTTTTGATTTTTGGAAAGGAGAGAAACGTTAAGGCATTGGACCATTAACGATCTCTTGGTTTTGAAAGGAGAGAAACGTTAAGGCGTTGGACCATTAACGATCTCTTGGTTTTTGAAAGGAGAGAAACGGTAAGGCGTTGGATTAGTAATGATCTCTTGTTTTTTGAAAGGAGAGAAACGTTAAGGCGTTGGACCATTAACGATCTCTTGGTTTTTGAAAGGAGAGAAACGTTAAGGCGTTGAACCATTAACAATCTCTTGGGGTGGTCGACAAAAGTGAGGCTTTTGCTCTTACGTATCCTCAATTGCGATGAGGAAATCAGACCTACGTAGTTCTTGCAAAAGTGGTAATGTTACATGTTAATTTTATGCTTTTGAACGGTCCATGTTAACCGATAAAAGCAAAGAGGACCGTTTAAGGCGTTGGACCTTAAAACGGTTTTTAGTGATTTTTGCGGACAAAGCTTGATTTGTGAGTTGATTTTAGAGTTGGTTTCACTTTGATTATTAGTCAATTAATTCAAGGAAAACTTTCAAAGAAAAACGTCCGATTGATTTTTCTTGATTATTTTATTATTATTTTTTTTCAAGATATTTTGATTATTTTATTATTATTTTGCTTTGGTTTAACCGAGGTTACAGCGTGAATGATTGGTTAGATTTTGTTTTAACAGTGGTTAAACAAGATTAGAACACAAATGATCGGTTGAAATTCATTTTATCATTTATTAGGTGAGAAAACGGCTTAAATAAACGGTTAAAAGCTCGTTAAAGCGGAAGAAAAGAAAACTGAAAGTAAGCGAAATTAAAGTGAAAGTACACAAAACAAGTAGGGACCATTAAGGGTGCATAGAATGAATTGAAAGATTTGATTTCGGGAACTTACCGATCGAAGACTGAAGAACGAACGAAGAACAGTGAAGAACGATGAAGAATTTCCACAGAATCGCTTATGGAAGCGTTATGGAAGCGCCTCGGCTTGAATTTTCTTCACGAAAACACATTTTTTCACCCAAAACAGCCGAAATGCATAGCCAAGGAAGCGTTAAGTGAAATATGCTTACCCAAGGTTTTCGGAAATTCTACGGAAGCATTGCGGAAGCCACAGAAGCCTCGAAAACAATTTTTCAACAACGTGGAGGAGCTTGCCGCCCAGTTGCTTACTCTTTAAGAAACCCAATTTCCAAAGTGTTCTGGAAGGGCCTAGATTTGAATTGCTATTTACACCCTTATCTTGGTAAGTTCACCCCCATTTTTGTGTTTTTGGCTATTTTCTTTTTGAAATCTCACGAAACTTTACAGATTCCATCGTGATCAGTGTTAAGCCTTCCAAAGCAATCAAAAATGGTCCTCGGATGAAATTAGAGTGTAACAGTTTATTTACACACACCCCCACTTTGCTAAATACACTCCCATGTTCGTGTTTTTGACCGGTTTCTTCCCAAAACATTTCGGAACTTTACGGATTCCACAATGATGAGTGTTAAACATTTTGAGGTGGTCAAACGAAGGTCGCATGCCGACAAACAATGGTCCCCAGATGAAATTAGGGTATGACAATACTCATGGCACATTACAGGGGAAAGGTCTATGTTCCTCAACCTAAAACTCATTAAAGGAGGAACAATTTCTTTTGGAGGCATCAGAAAAGGAAAGATTGCAGGTATAGGTAAAATTGGTTTTCCTTCCTTCGCTTCCATAAACAACGTCTTATATGTTGAAGGTCTAAAATATAATTTAATGAGCATAAGTCAATTTTGCGATAGTGGTTATATTGTATCCTTCGACAAAGACTAGTGTATAGTCAAGACAGATGATGGCAAGTCTCTCTTTACTACCAGACAACATAACAATTTTTATAAGATTGATCCAATAGGTCTCAGTAAACAACAAGTAAAGTGTCTACTCTTTAGAGAAGATGAAAGGTGGTTTTGGCATAAAAAACTTAGGCATGCCAACATGAAGCACATTCCAAAACTTTTCAAAAAGGATTTAACAACAGGACTGCCTAAGATCTGTTGGAAAACTCATATTCTTTGTGAAACATGTTAATAAGGGAAACATATCAAAACTTCTTTTAAATCTAAAGATATTGTTTCCACTTCTAGACCTTTACAACTGTTACACAAGGACTTGTTTGGACCAATAAGAACATTAAGTTTGGGAGGGAAGAAATATGGCTTTGTTATAGTTGATGACTATTCCATAAACACATTGGTATACTTCCTTGCACATAAACATGAGTCTTTTAAGGTCTTTGAAATATTTTGTAAAAGAATTAAAAGTGAAAAAGGTTTTCTATTTTTTCTATCAGAAGTGACCATGAGACTGAGTTTGAGAATGCTGAGTTCAGATGATTCTATGAAAAGAATGGTATTTTCCACAAATTCTCTTTACCAAGAACTCCTCAACAAAACGGGATAGTTGAAAGGAAAAATAGATCTCTGCTAGAAATGGGTAGGACCATGGTATTTGAGAAGTCACTTCCTAAGCATTTCTGGGTAGAAGCAATAAACATAGCATGTTATGTTCAAAACAGAATACTGATCAGACCTTTCATCGAAAAGACTCCTTATAAACTATGGAAAGGAAGAAGACCCAACATCTCATACTTTCATACATTTGGAAGTGAGTGTTTTATCCTAAACACTAGGGATCAACTGGGCAAGTTTGATTCAAAAGTGGATAAATGAATCTTCTTAGGATATTCTAATACATCTAAAGCCTACATAATTTTAAATTCGAGGACTTTAGTCATGGAAGAATCTATTCATGTTAAACTCAATGATGAACTAACATATGATAGGAAGCTATCAGATCTTGAAGATGATTTTGCAGATATGCAGATAGGTCTATCTGATGCATCTAAAGTAGATAAAGTCAAACAATCTGATGAAGATCTCCTTTAGACTAAAGAACTATAAAATCAACCACCCTAGACGAAGGACTAGGAATTTTTCGATTATCATCCATAAGATTAGATCATTGGAGATCAAACTAAAGGAGTTAAAACCAAATCATCATTCAAAGACCTTGTGTCTTATGCTTTTGTGTCTAAAGTCGAACTTAAAACTATAGATGAAGCTATGACAGACAATGACTAGATCATTGCAATGGAAGAAAAACTTCATCAATTTATCATAATGATGTTTGGACACTTGTTCCTAAGCCAGATGGGTCTTTAGAAACAAACTAGATGAACAAGGAGAAGTAGTACGCAACAAAGCTAGGTTAGTAGCTCAAGGCTATAACCAACAAGAAGGTATAGATTTCATTGAAAGCTTTGCTCCTATTGCTAGACTTGAAGCTATAAGAATCATGCTTGCCTTTGCTGCTCACAAAAACATAAGCTTTTTCAAGTGGAAGTTAAAAATGCCTTTTTAAACAGCTTCATTGAGGATGAAGTTTATGTCAAACTCTTCTATACCATGTTTTCAAACTTAAAAAGGCTTTGTATGGTCTGAAACAGGCACCACGTGCATGGTATGATAAACTATAGAGGTATGATTGGATCGCTTCTATATCTCACTACCAGTAGACCTAATATTATGTATAACATATGTTTGTGTGCTAGATTTCAATTTGATCCTCACTAATCACAACTCAAAGCTGTTAAAAAGATCTTACAATATATCTAGTAGGATCCACTAACCAAAGTCTATTTTATAAGAAAAATCAAAATTTTAGGTTAGTAGGATATTGCAATGCAAACTATGTAGGAGATAAAGTTGAATGAAAAAGTACAAGCAGTGGATGTCATTATCTTGAATCATGTCTGATATCTTGGAGTAAGAAGTAGAACTCTATAGCATTTTCTATAGTTGAAGCTGAATACTGTTGGATGTTGTTGTTGACAATGTCAGGGTAAAGCATCAACTAGAAGATTACTCTAGTATTGAAAATAATATACCAGTATATTATGACAAAAATAGTGGAGTGAATCCATCTAAAAATCCCATACAACACTTAAAGGCCAAACATATTGAGATAAGATATCACTTCATTTGTGATTATATGCAAAAATGGGGTTTTGATGTAAAATTTGTAGACACAGATCATCAATGGGATGGTATCTTCACTAAGCCTTTGTTTGAAGAACGTTTCATTTTTATAAGGGAACATTTAAAGATGGTTAACTTATCAGATTAATGATAAATATTATATTGCTTTAGACTCTATCATCATCTTATGTTTTTATTAATCTATTTGGACTAACACATGTTCAAGTCTATAGACTGTAGGGTGTAGAAGCAAGCTTCATGATGAATCAAGATTGATTCAAATAAGTTTTGATGATAACAAAGGTGATGACAAAAAGCTCAAAGATCAAGAACACTTCATGATAACAAAGATGATGATCTCAAGAATCAAAGAATAAGTTCAAGATGTTCAAGATTGAATCAAGAACACTTCAAGGTTCAAGAGGAAATTTGATTTCAAGAAACAAGAATCAAGTTTCAAGATTCAAGTTCCAAGAATCAAGATCAAGATTCAAGACTTAAGATTCAAGAATCAAGAGAAGACTTAATCAAGATAAGTATGAAAAAGTTTTTTCAAAAACTGAGTAGCACATGGATTTTTCTCAAAACATGTTTACCAAAGAGTTTTTACTCTTTGGTAATCGATTACCAGATTGTTGTAATCGATTATCAGTAAGCAAAATGGTTTTCAAAAAGCTTTCAATTGAATTTACAACGTTCCAATTGATTTCAAAATGTTGTAATCGATTACCAGTGTGTTTGAACGTTGAAATTCAAATTTAATTATGAAGAGTCACATTCTTTCAAAAAAAGCTTTGTGTAATCGATTACACTGATTTGGTAATCGATTACCAGTAATAGTTTCTGAACAAATCAAAAGATGTAACTCTTCAAATAGTTTTTGACTTTTTCAAATTGGTTTTAAGTTTTTCTAAAAGTCATAAATCTTCTAATGGTTCTCTTGACCAGACATGAAGAGTCTATAAAAGCAAAGTTTTGTTTTGTATTTCAATGATCTTGAACAACCTTTACAATACATTCCTTTACAATCTTTGAATCTCTTTGAACTTCTTCTTCTTCCTTATGCCAAAAGCTTTCCAAAAGTTTTCTGGTTTTCTAAACCTTGAAAACTTGTGCTATTCATCTTTTTCATTCCCTTCTCCCTTTGCCAAAAAGAATTCGCCAAGGACTAACCGCCTGAATTCTTTTTGTGTCTCTCTTCTCCTTTTTCCAAAAGAACAAAGGACTAACCGCCTGAATTCTTTTGTGTCTCCCTTCTCCCTTGTCAAAGAATTCAAAACGACACAGTCTGAGAATTCTTTTGATTCTTCCCTTTCCCATATACAAAAGATTTCAAAGGACTAACCGCCTGAGAATTCTTTTGTATCCCTATTCACAAAGTTTCAAAGGTTTAACTGCCTGAGAAATTTGTCTTAACACATTGGAGGGTACATCCTTTGTGGTACAAGTAGAGGGTACATCTACTTGGGTTATTGACAGAGAACAAGAGAAGGTACATCTCTTGTGGATCAGTTCTAGTGGAGGGTACATCCACTAGGTTGTTCAAAGAGAACAAGGGAGGGTACATCCCCTGTGGATCTTTGCTTGTAAAAGTATTTTTACAAGGTTGAAAAGAAATCTCAAGGACCGCAGGTCGCTTGGGGATTGGATGTAGGCACGGGTTGTTGCCGAACCAGTATAAAAACTCTTGTGTGTTTGTCTCCTTCTTCCCTACTCTTTTAATTTCCGTTGTGCATTTAATTTCCGCTTTTACTTTTGGTTAAGTTTCTCTTCTACTCTTTATTCACTTAACAACATAGTAAAAGCCTTAGAAGAGTAATTTTTTAATCAGTAAAGGTTTAGGAATAATTAATTCAACCCCCCTTCTTAATTATTTTGAGGCCACTCGATCCAACATAGGGAGGCATGTTCACAAAGATAAAAACTTTTTAGTTTTCATCAAAAAACGGGCGCGACCATTTTTTTTCCATAATAGAGAAACTCCTTTAAAAATATAAAGGCTTAAATATGTTTTTGATTCCTAATAAATATCTGATTTTACATTTGCTCCCTAATAAATTTTTGTTTTGCGATGAATCTCTAATAAAACAATAATTTTGTTTTTGGTCCTTGAAACTTAATTTTAGTCCCTAATAAATTAGCAAATTTTTTGGTTGCTCCATGATAAATATTTTCCATTTTTTTATTAATACACACTAAAACAAAATTTGCTAATTTATTAGGAAGCAAACACAAAATTTTCTAATTTATCAGGGACTAAAACAAAATATCAAGGATAAAAAATAAAAGTTTTATTTTATTAGGGATTCAAAGCAAAACAAAAATTTATTAGGGAGAAAATACAAAAATTAGGTATTTATTAGATATCAAAAACATATTCAACCAAAAAATAAATGTGTTTTTGGACTTTTACTGCATGTTTCACTCTCTTTTCAAAAACCTATAAAACGCTAAAGCGGGCAATTAGAGAGACTTTTTCGAAAAACTTGAACTCTCAGAAATCTCGTGTCTTTAATATCGTCTGAGAACTCAGTTCTTCAAAAATATTTTTTTTTCCTTTTTTAATGTTTGAATCTTTCTGTGAACAATGGCTCCCAAAAGAAGTGATCTTGTTAGGGTTTCAACTATCAACAATGTTGAAGACGTAAAACAGGCCTTTCCTGAAGACTGGTTCATTTCTGGAAAATGGGTGAACTTTCAAAGTCTAATGGAAGAAGATTTTACGTTGAAGGATTTGTTTGATTGTGTCGGCTGGATGCAGATCTTGGAGATGTTCAGTTCCTGGAACTATGGGTCCTATGCTCTATTCTTGGGAACAACTAGGTAGGGTGGAGTTAGTATTCACAAAATCATATTTATAAAAGAAGTGATCATCTCTCCTAAGACTATTGTTGTAGTGATTTGGTGCTCTGCCACAGACTACCGTTTACGGGAACCACATAGCTTAAAGGTTTGACATTTGCTAAAATGGGAATAGATGAAAACTTCCCTAAATATGCTCAAAAGCATATCAGAAGAAAGGTCAAGAAGGAGGAACCATAGTCTGTGGCAAAGCAGTTGGAGCAAGTATAGTCACAATCTATTGATCTAGAGTCTAGGGCACTATCTTAGAAGACTCAAGGGGAGCAAGCTCAAGCCAAGCCAAAATGCTATAAACCTAGCTAATGTAGACTTAAACTTCCTACCAAAAGAAAAGATCCACCTCCATCATTTGACCTAAAACTATAGTTGAAAAATTCGATCTGGCTCGACCGGTCAGATCACTCCAACCAGGACCTAGTGGCATAACCGGGTTGGTTTGGTTATTTGACCGGCCATGCATCTGGCCCGGCATGGCCGGATCAAACCCAACTAGTTTTGTGTAAACCTGGTGACCCATCTAGTTTTTGAAACCCGGACAGGGTTTTTTGCTTAAAAAAAAGAGGCTCCAAAACGACATCATTTTCTCTTCACGCTCATCTTCAATTGAGAAGGTTTGAGACTCAAGAGTCTGCTCTTCATAACGCCCACCATGCTCTTCGATCGAATAACAAGCTCATCGGTCGTTGCACGAAGCTCATCCGGCCACCACTCCACAAGCTCGTCGCTACCGCTGCACCTAGGTCCTATTTTCGGTGAGTTTTCTTACTTTGACATGGTGTGCAAAAGGCAACCAAGAGTTTTGTGATTACTGTGTTTTTGATATACTGCTATGTGTCTATCTTTTCAATATGAAAAAATCTATCCTAAAAATGAGTCACTGATGCTTCTCCTAATTGAAGAACAAATTTATCGTGAAAATGAATCACTAAAGCTGGGTCATTTGTTTTGAAGGCTAGTCACTTAATGAGGCGGTGTTGTAACTGTGTTTGTCATGATGCATTGACCAAAATTGAATTGGAAAGTGGAATTAGGTGTGTTTTATCAACTTATGTCAAAGAGACACGGGGATTTTTAGAGGAACTGAATTCATCAAATTAGTGACTCACAATGCAAGCTTTTTGCTTGTTCATAGCGTTGTTTCTTAGTTGCTAAGTTTGAGTCTCTTGCTGCATAATTTCATTATTTTTCCATCGCTAATCTATAGTGTAGTTAATGTATTTCACTTATGGCTTTGGTTTTGTTGGCTGCTGTGTTGCCTATGGTAATTTTGATAATTTTCTTGACCTTGGGTTGAATTCATTGTTGTTATACCCTAATTTCGTCCGGGGACTATCGTTCGTTGTTCTTTTGATCCTTGCTAGTTGACTTACGGTGTTGAATGCCAGTTACAATGTGAAACAGATGACCATTCAGTGTTTTGAAAAAGAATGCGAAAAATACCAAAAAAGGGGGCAAAAGGGTCTTTTCCTTGGTTTTCCTGGACCCTAGCTTGCCCACGCTAGCCTTTGGCTCGCCTGGACCACCAAATAACTTCATGGTGAAGAAACCAGCTCACCTGGGTGAGCTGCAACTGCCCCAAAGTGACCCTTTGCCTATAAATAGGTGTCCTAGGGGTGTTTTAAAGGGTTCCAAGGTTCAGAAGGGGAGGGAATTGAGAGAAGAGAGAAAGAAAAAGAAGAAAGAAGAGGAAACAAAGCCCAGGTGCTGTAGAATCGCGGCTGTGATCAATCTCTACGTTGTTCCTTGTTCGGTGTTCTTCGTGTGACTATCGATTAGTTTTGTTTTTAAGATTTGAATGTGATCTATGCACCCTTAGGGTCCCCCTTGTTGTTTTGTGCATATTCATTTCCTCCATCTATCATCAGTGATCTCGTTTTCTTTATAAAGTTTGATCTTAACCGATCACTAGTGTTGTAAAGTTGTCTTTAAAGAGATTGAAAGTTAATAAACAAAACCAAGATAAAACCAACTCATAACTAACTTCGTTTCAAGGTCCAACGCCTTAACGATTCTCTCCATTTTTCAAAATTAAAAACACCGTTTCAAGGTCCAACGCCTTAAACGACTTTTTGTTTGGAATTAAAATGAATCTTTCAAAAACATAAATATCAATTTAATACACAAACATTCAGACTTAAAGAACTAAGTAGGTCTGAATTCCTCATCACATCTGAGGATATGTAGGAGCAAGGGCAGCCCCCTTGTCAACCCTAAAAAAGCAAAAAATATAAAAAGGGAAAATAAATAATTTTGAAGTCACGTTATGCATACTTGATTAAAGGCTGCCGCCCCTTGTGGTGGGCACGTAAGGTGCTAATACCTTCCCTATGTGTAAACAACTCCCGAATCCTTATTCTCAAAATTCACAGACCTTTTTTTGGTTTTTCTAACGTTTTCCTCGAATAAACGTTGGTGGCGACTCCACTCATTTTCTCCCTTGGAGACGAACACTTTTTGCTTATCATTTTGGCCTTCGTCGTCCCATCGTAGGGCAGGTTGCGACAGATGGCGACTCCATTGGGGAGGTGTTAGAGAGTTAAGCGTTCGATCAGTATGCAATGTTTTATTGTAATTTCTTCTTTATTTATGTTCCCTTTTTCTCTTTTATCTTTTGTTTTGTCCATATTTGTGTATAACCTTTGCGATGTTATTGTGTTTGGTGTGTGTTTGTCTATCTATTACATTCCTAGTTAGAAATATTTTTTGTCCCATGCACATATGGCACCTACACCTTTGTACACACGTTGAGATATTAGGCACTATACCCAGGTCTGTGTGAGCCATAGGGAGTAGAGGTTGATCTGTGGTCATGCTGGATCTCCGACTTGCTTGATAACAGTGAATACTCATCTAGAGTTTTCCTTTTTGGGTGATGCATTGTTGCTGACAGTCCCTATCGCCACAATGTATTATCTAAGAGGATGATATCTCTAGAGACCGGTAAGGCTACATGAAAGTAACCTTAGGAGTTATCACTAGAAGTGGACTTTTGGATCCTTTTCATTAGATTCCTGAATTAGGAGGCATATAGCAAACTCACTCTGGCTTATTCCTTGATTGCATCATGCATATCTTCATGGCATCATAATGGATATATCATTCCTGCATTTATCATTTATCATATTCATGCATTGCATTTGCATAAGTCATTGCGTTATCATACATCTTCATTTGGCATGCTTTTGTTCTACCAATTACATTGATTCTATTTTCATCGTCTGCATGTTATGTTCACTCATGCATGATCCTGACACACAGTTGCTCATGTCTTGCATTTTCCAAAAAAAAAACAAACACAAAAAAAGGAACAGAAAGAAAGTCACAATGAAGCATGAAAGTTTACACCGCATTCTTAGTTACATGTGTTGGATACCATGATGATAGCTATAAACAAACCATATTTGGATTGTACACTCATTTCTCTTGAAAAATGATTGAAAATCATGTGAACATGGTACCTAGTGCATTTTTAATTAGGAAAGGGTGGTTCTTCGAACATCTTATGTCGATCTCATAATTACATGTGTCATGCATAGCATGAGTATGCCCTAATCATTCATCTCTATGATAGGTTGTCAAAGTATTGGCAATCACAATTTCTATTCTTGTGAACATAGGGTCGAACCAAGCACATGCCTTTAAGAAAAGGTTTTCATCAAGTCAAGGTCAAGTATGGAAGTAACTAGCTTACAAAGTTGGGGCAGAAGATGGATTGAGTTTACATAGCTTATTCGGCTACTGTCAACACATGTTTGAGCTAAATAATTTACAAAATTAAGGACTGTTGATGTCCATGTTTTATTTCCAGTTTCACTTTGACTCTGACAAGATGTGATGAACCATGTTGCTTTAATGAAAATCTAAATTGATTCGACCCTATGTTCTACTGAATGTCCTGTGTAAAACTTGTAATACTTCAACAATATATCATTCACATACATCCATGCTTTTTTTTCTTTTCACATTTGGTTGCATTGCTCATTGCATTCTTTCCTTTAAATCAAAACCGTAATCATTGTAATCATAAGGAAAGAATGCGCTTTACGACACCCTTACCGAACGCATGCCAAAGCTAGAGTGATGAGTGAAATAGAGGAGGTGCAAGAGCAGATGAAGGCCGACATAGAGGCCATGAAAGAGCAAATGACCACAATGATGGAAGGCATGATGAGTATGAGAAAAATGATGGAGGTTAACATGGCTACAGTCATTACCGCAAGTACCACCACTAAGGTGGACCCGACTCTTCCATCTGGCCTCAACCAAGTAAATCACCCACTCTCAGACATGGTAGGTCAGGGAGGTGAAGCATTGGGAAGTGTGGGCGGCCCCCATTTTGTGTAGGTTTAGAGCAAGCAATCTTTCCCACCATATAGCTAGCCTCTCAACTATACACCACCCAATGTTGCACACGCTCCTGATGAGAACATCGATAACTCCACTCCCATACTCATTGAGAGCCAACAACCCTAATTTGGTTAGGCACAGGTCCCTCAACCCATGGGGGAGACACATGAAGTACCCCGAGACCACCCTCTAGCCGACTCTGAGCCTTCCCTTGGATATGCCATTGAGGGGCAATCGTTTGGTGGCATACCCTTGCCAAACACTTTGGGGGCCTTTAGTATCGCCCATAACCATAACCCTTACATTTTACGGTAGAAAGACTGCCTCCTACCATGGTAGAAAGGGAAAAATTTGATCATATAGAAGAAAGGTTGAGGGTCATTGAAGGAGGGGGAAATTATGTCTTTGCCGACATGGCAAAGTTGTGCTTAGTGCCCGACATGGTCATTCCTCTAAAGTGCAAGGTACCGGACTTCGATAAGTACAAGGGGACTACTTGCCCCAAGAATCACTTGAAGATGTACTGTAGGAAAATGGGGGCATACACAAAAGATGAAAATTTTTTGATGCTTGTGAATTCTGACATTTGTCAAGTGACAGTATGCGTGGGGCAATTTAAAAGTTGTTGTTATATGTCTCCAATGAGTCATTAGGATTTTCAAGTTTATGCCATTATTGTAAACAACAGTCACAATGCTAATAAAATGGATAAACTTGATGTCCTTGCCTCTCATTCTCTCACAATTACATCTTTGCGTATTTATTTAACATTCACTAGAATGTGAATGTACGCCATTGGTTTGTTTGCTCAAGTTACTTGTGCTCCTGAGTTGATCTCCAAGTTTGTTCAATTAGAAATTGCTTATTCTACACGTTTGGTGGGGGTCCCATAAATGATGAGTAATGTTCAACACAAAAAGAAAAAAAACTTTGATTGACTGTGTTACAAATAAGAAGTACAGACATTCATGTGACCTCATTTTATCGTTCTTAAAAGTTGTCTTTTTGAGAAAAAGTGAGTTGTCAAGAACAAGAGTCATTCGACTTAATCTATCAATTGAAAATCCTTTAAATATTTCTCGTCCTTGAAAATTCGTTTTCGAGAACCTACACAGTTTCTTTCATTTTTCCTTGCTACAAGGTCATGACAAAAGACATCAATAGATATCTCAAAGCCCTACACTGGGGCAATGAGAGACACCATGCATGAGCCTCAAGCAAACCTAGGGGCAGATCAGAAGTTTTCACCCGGTAGGTTGAAAACCCGAAAAGGCGGCCTAAGCAAAAATTAGGGTTAATAAAAATAAAATGGGGGAAAAACAATCAAGAGTATGTTGATCAGGGGTTTGGTCCTTAAATCCAATCTACAAAAGTATCTAGTCAAAATTTGAAATGACACATAGCTATGTTTCAACATCCCAAACACTAATTTATCCCTTGCTACCCCCTCCGAGCTAAAACATATTTGTTTTCTAAAAACAACACACAAAAAAAAAACAAAAACAAAATAGGAACCCTGAGTAGGAACCACCGCTAAACCGGTAAGAAGAGTAATAACACATGCATAAAGTTGGGCAACAATGAAAGGAAAAAGAAAAATAAAAATCTGCCAAAGGTGTGAGTGAAGAAAAAGAGAGACAAAAGATCTCCAGATTTTACAAGGAAGGCACAAAAGTGCGATAAGGATTAATATATAAGACAAAAGGAGTAGAGCCCGACTCAAGAGTTGAAAGGAACAAAAGTACAAGCAAGACTCTCAAGGTTCTTACTCCATATAACCCTCAAACACTCTTTGAGTCTCTCTAATCCTTTCTTTCATAGCCCTCTTACCCTTGACCACGTTACAAGCCCAATAAAGCCTATGTGGATCAAGGAATGACTAATTTTGACCCATACACGCTTGTGATTGTTGAATATATATATATAAAAGAGAATCCTCGAGGTTTCGCACTTGCACATTTGAGAAGAAAACTCATTCGACCAGGAGCTCATGGAAAATGCCCAAAGACAATTGTGATAGTAGGGTACATTTGATGTTAGTCACTCATGCAGACTCCTTAGGATTCCTTTTGAATCCAAGGGTGGCCTTTGTTGTAAAAATTCTTTCGGGATCAGCCCATGCCATCAAGTTTCAGCGGGATCGACTGACCTTTGGCATCACTCTAGGATCTTAAATCGGGAAAATTTCACTTGGTCATGTACCAAAGTGTGACAATCCAATTCCATCCTTCAATGAGGCGCACGATTGATCCCAAAGCGTTATGTTTTCTTGTTGTGCAGAATAATTGAAGTTTTTAAAAAGAAAGGGGAAAACCCTAAGATCAATATTTCGGTTGATTGATTAAATGTCAAATGGCTCCATTGTCGTCACCCAAAAATTGTCAAGTGGTTAAATAAAAAATACACTCTAAGGGAGTCCCCAAAGAGATTTAAAAAAGATAGGATGAGGTCTCATGAGTTATCATGTCTTTCAGAAAAAGAGTCAATTTGTGTTTTCCACAAAAAAAGAAAAAAAGAAGCAAGAAAAAAAATCAAAATCACGAAAATAGGAAAGAATGTCATGTGCATTACAAAATTTTCATGATTCAAAACCTTTAGTATTACTAGATACAAACTCTACATTTACTATATTTCAAGATGAAGGTTGCATGAATCTGCATCCCAAAAATCATGTTCATATTAGGCTATAAGTGCATAGATTTCTCTATATATATCAATTTCCCAAATCTAATGCCCTATCTTTCGAGTTTAGGATGAGAGGCCCTCTCAAATAGTCAACCTCTTGTTTTTTCATAAGATTGAGCCCTTTGGTACTAGTACCTATTGGCTTGTTTCACAGGAATCAACGTCCTTTGCTTTATGATTTCATGGGACTCAAAGTCCTCGCTTTTATCTTTCACAGGACTCAAAGACCTCGCCTTTATCTTTCACAGGACTCAAAGTCCTCGCCTTTATCTTTCATAGGACTCAAAGTCCTCGCTTTTATCTTTCATAGGACTCAAAGTCCTCGCCTCTATCTTTCATAGGACATAAAGTCCTCTGTCTGATACAATCCTACCCCGCAAGGGCATTGGATAGAAGACTCCAAGAAGATTGAGCCAGAGATGCAAGAGAAGGCCCTAGGGTTCTCATGAGCCTTAGGGTAGATTTCGGGCTCATGGGCTAAGTATGAGCCCACTTATCTTAGTACATATTAGCTTAAGGTTTAATTGTTTTTGGGCCTAGTATTTAGGGCTCCATAATGTAGGTAAGGTACCCTAGAAATGTAAGATTTTTCAACCCTTGTATTTTAGGGCACCTAGACTAGTTTTTGTATTAGGGGTAGTTTTGTAATTTCACATTGATTAAGTGAATATTTGATGTGTGTGTTGGAAAATAAATTTAATTAAATTGGGAGAAGCCCAATCCAATTAAATTTTAGAGGGGGAGGTGAGCATTTGCTTGCTACACCCTATTGCCACATCATATAGTCACACTTTGTGCATGTGCTCCATGCTTTACATGCCTCATGCCACCTAAGCATACTTAGTGGAGAATCTTGGACTTGATCTTGAATTTAGTGGGCTGAACCATAGCTAAAATTCACTAATCATAATTAGTGAAATTTTGTCTTCAAAGTTTGGCTCCACAAATTCAATTTCAAATTCAAGTGAAATTTGAATAGAAATTCAAATTTCCCTCCAATTTTATGTGACACTTAGGCTATAAATAGAGGCCTTGTGTGTGCATTTTTTAAAAACTTTGATCATTTGAATATTAAACTTCAGATTTCAAAGCTCATTCAGAGCACAAAATTTCGTGCTCTTCTCTTCCTCTCCCTTCATTCATCTCCTTCTTCCTCCAAGCTCTTATCCATGGCCTCCTATGGTGGTGAGCTTCTTCTAGACTCATCTTCTCCTTGAAGTGGCGTCTCCTCTCTCTCTTCCTTTCTTCATTCTGCTGCCATTCATCTTCCAAGAAGCAAAGGAATCCATTGATGAAGAAGATCCTAGGCCTACAAGCTCCAATGGAGCTTACATCACTGTCTTTATGCTTTCATAAGACTCAAAGTCCTTTATCATTTACATTTCAAAGAATTCAATGTCTTCAGTCATTTACGCTTTCAAAAGACTACAATATCTTCATTTACATTTCAAAGACTTCAATGTCTTCAGTCATTTACGCTTTCAAAAGACTACAATGTCTTCATTTACATTTCAAAGACTTCAATGTCTTTAGTCATTTACCCTTTCAAAAGACTACAATGTCTTCATTTACATTTCAAAGACTTCAATGTGTTCAGTCATTTAAGCTTTCAGAGACTACAATGTCTTCATTTACATTTACAAGACTTCAATATCTTCTATTTTTTACATTTTACAAGACTTCAATGTCTTTTTTCTTTTACACTTTATAAGACTTCAACGTCTTCTGTCTTTTATAGGACTCAATGTCCCTGTCTTTGTGCTTCTTAGGACTCAATGTACTCTATTTCTATGCTTTGAAAAAAGAAACTTCAAATGTCTTCTGCTCTATAGGACTTCAATGTCCTCCATTTTACATTTTGTAAGACTTCAATGTCCTCTTGTTTTTTTGGTTTCACTTCCTTGGTTTTTGCCAGTTGGCCGATCGAATAGCAAGGTCGCTCGAACGAAATTAGTGTCCTTATCTTTACCTCCCTTTTATTTCCAATAAAAGATAAGTAAAGAGGGGCAATTGTCATACCTTAATTTCACCTAGGGACTATCGTTCGTAGATCTTTTGATCCTTGCTAGTTGACTTACAATGTTGAACATCAATTATAGTGCGAAATAGATGGTCGTTTAGTGTTTTGAAAAAGAATGTGAAAAATACCAAAAAAAAGGGGGCAAAAGGGTCTTCTCCTTGTTTTTCCTGGACCCTAGCTCGCCCAGGCTAGCCTCTGGCTCACCTGGGCCACCAAATAGCTTCATGGTGAAGAAACCAGCTCACTTGGGCGAGCTTTAGCTCGCTTAGGTGAGCTCACTGCTGCAGGGTTAAGTTTGAGCTCGCCTGGGCGAGTTGCAACTGCCCTAAAGTGACCCTTTGCCTATAAACAAGCATCCTAGGGGTGTTTTAAAGGGTTTCAGGGTTCAGAAGGGGAAGGAATTGAGAGAAGAAAGAAAGAAAAAGAGGAAAGAAGAGGAAACGAAATCGAGGCACTGCAAAATCGTGACTGTGATCAATCTCTACGTTGTTCCTTATTCGGTGTTCTTTGTGCGACCGTCAGTTAGTTTTGTTTTTAAGATTTGAATATGATCTATGCACCCTTAGGGGTCCCCTTTGTTGTTTTGTGCATATTCATATCCTCCATCTATCATCGGTGATCTTGTTTTCTTTGGAAAGTTCTATCTTAACCGATCACTAGTGTTGTAAAATTGTCTTTAAAGAGATTGAAAGTTAATAAACAAAACCAAGATAAAACCAACTCATAACTAACTTCTTTTTTTTTATCAAATATCACTTGAGATTGTTTCAAGGTGCAACGCCTTAACGATTCTCTCCGCTTTTCAAATTTAAAAGATCATTTCAAGGTCCAACACCTTAACGATTCTCTCCACTTTTCAAAATTTAAGACACCGTTTCAAGGTCCAACACCTGAAATGACTTTTTTGTTCGCAATTAAAATGAATCTTTCAAAAACATAAAATCAATTTAATACACAAACATTCAGAGTTAAAGAACTACATAGGTCTGAATTCCTCATCTCACCTGAGGATACATAGAAGTAAGGGTGTAGAAGCAAGCTTCATGATGATGAATCAAGTATGAGTCAAGTAGTTTTGATGATGACAAAAAGCCCAAAAGAATGATTTCATGATTGAGTTAACAAGTTCAAGATCAAGATTAATTTCAAGATTCATGAGAAGAAATCAAGAAGATTCAAGAATTCAAGAGAAGATGAATTCAAGATTCAAGAGAAGAAATCAAGAAGACTTCACAAGGGAAGTATTGAAAAGGATTATTCAAAAACCAAACATAGCATAGTTTTGTTTTTCAAATGAGTTTTCTCAAAATTTTCTAAGTTACCAGAGTATTTACTCGCTAGTAATCGATTAGCAGTTTCCTGTAATCGATTACCAGTGATAAAGTTTGATTTCCATAACCATGTAATCAATTACACAATGCTTTTAATGAAAAGGTGTGACTCTTCACACTTGAATTTGAATTTCAACGTTCAGATACACTGGTAATCGATTACCAATATATTGTAATTGATTACACCATTTAAAAATCATTTGGAACGTTGCAAATTCAGTTAAATACAGGAAACTGGTAATCGATTACCAGAGAGTAAATACTCTGGTAACTTAGAAAATTTTGAGAAAACTCTTTTGAAAAACAAAACTGTGCTATGTTTGGTTTTTGAAAAATCCTTTTCAATACTTCCCTTGTGAAGTCTTCTTGATTTCTTCTCTTGAATCTTGAATTCATCTTCTCTTGAATCTTGAAATCAACTTCTCTTGAATTCTTGAATCTTCTTGATTTCTTCTCATGAATCTTGAAATTAATCTTGTTCTTGAACTTGTTGACTCATTCTTGAAATCATTCTTTTGGGTTCTTTTAAGCTTTGTGTCATCATCAAAACTACTTGACTCATACTTGATTCATCATCATAAAGCTTGCTTCTACACTGAATGCATACTGCAACTCCCTTAGAACGAGTTTGTTGAGGAATCAAGAACAAAAACTAAGAGAGCTAGGCTCATTCTTGTGAGGAATCATGGTCTGAGTAAATAGGTGGTGCAAGAGTGCTAAAATAACGTTAGATAGAGAAAAACCTTTTACTACGGCAAGAGAAAGTTCAGTAGAAGACTCCTCGATGCTTTTACCTTGATAAGTCTCGCATTTTACAGCTTTGTGTTTATTTCATAAGTTGATAAGTAGAGTAATTAATTACAGAAAATCAAATCATTGATGAACCTTTTATTTCATTTCCAAAGTTAAAAGTGTTTACATACTAAATATACAACATCTAAGTGAAACAAATTCCCTGTGGATACGATACTCGGTCTTACTGTTTAAATACTACTTGTGCAAATTGGTACACTTGCCAATAGGTTAACAAGTTTTTGTCGCCGTTGACGGGGAATTTCTTTCCACTTAGATTGTATAAAACAGTTTTGAAACATTTATTCTTTATTCTTTGATTGTTTATTGTGAATATTTTCAATTCAATTTAATCTCTTGACTTGGTTAACTGCTCTGTAGTAGCTTGCTTCTTGTATGCAAGGTAAAACTCCACCAGGGGATTTAGCTCCATTGGATTTGGAGATTGAAGCTACTTGCAGGAGAAACAACATAGAAAAAAGGAGAAGAGAACTACAAGAGAGGACAGCTAACCCAAGTGGTGAGAGATTTTTGTTGTCTGAATTCTCATCATCATTTCCAGCATATTTGAGAGGAACCGAAGTTGGTACATCCGAAGCTAACACCATGGCAAACGATCAACCGCTAAGGGTAACTCTTAAAGATTATTCCAGCTCCACCGTGCCACAATTTTTCACCAATATTGCACGGCCGGATGTCCAAGTCACAAATATTTCATATCCACACTCTTTGATTCAGTTGATTCAAGGAAATATTTTCCATGGCCTACCCAATGAAGATCCATATGCTCACCTAGCAACATATATAGAGATTTGTAACACTGTCAAGATAGCAGGGGTTCCTGAAGATGTTATTTGACTGAACTTATTCTCATTCTCTTTAGCGGGTGAAGCTAAAAGATGGCTGCAATCTTTCAAAGGAAATAGTCTGATGACATGGGAAGAAGTGGTGGAGAAATTTTTAAAGAAATATTTTCCTGAATCCAAAACAGCTGAAGGAAAAGCAGCAATTTCTTCATTCCATCAATCTCCTGATGAGTCCTTGAGTCAAGCTTTGGAGCGTTTCCGTGGCTTGCTTCGGAAAACACCAACTCATGGATTCACTGATCCCATTCAACTGAATATATTCATTGATGGTTTGAGGCCGCAGTCTAAGAAATTATTGGATGCTTCAGCCGGAGGGAAGATCAAGTTGAAGACTCCAGAGGAAGCAATGGAGCTAATTGAGAATATGGAAGCCAGTGATCATGTTATTTTGAGTGACAGAACACACATTCCCACAAAAAGAAGTCTATTGGAGCTTTCCTCACAAGATGCACTGTTGGCTTAGAACAAGCTGTTAGCTAAAAAATTTGAGTAACTCACAGAAACATTAAGCAAACTGCCAACACAGCTGCAAGCAACTCAACCGTCTCACTCAGTAGTTATGCAAGTTGGGGGCTGTAGCATCTGTGGAGGGGCTCATGAATCGGGTTGTTGTATAGCCCAAGATGACGTAGCTAAAGAGGTTAATTACATGGCAAACCAAAACATACAAGGATTTCACACAGGTGGTTTCTCAAGGTACCAATAGGGAGGAAACTTCAATTAGAATCAAGGACAGGGGTGGAGATCACATCCAGGCCAATCAGTTCAATAAGGACTAAGGAGGGTCTTCTAATCGACCTTCTAATCAAGGCCCAAACCTAAATGATCGAACCGCCAAGCTGGAGGATACCTTGACTCAGTTTATGTAGGTCTCAATGTCTAATCACAAGAGTACTGAGTCAGCAATTAAGAACCTAGAAATCCAAGTAGGGCAGCTGGCCAAGAAAATAGCAGAGAATTCCTTAGGGGGTTTCAGAGCGATACTTTGATTCTGAGAAGCCTTACAACAGATGCCACTCTACACTAAGTTTCTCAAGGATTTGCTGATCAAGAAGGGTAAATACATACATAATGGAAACATTATGGTGGAAGGCAATTGCAGCGCAGTTATTCAGAGAATCCCCCCACCAAAGTACAAAGATCCAGGGAGTGTGACTATCCCATGCTCAATAGGTGTTGTATCGGTAGGAAAAGCACTTATTGATTTAGGGGCTAGCATCAATCTGATGCCCCTATCTATGTGTAGAAGGATCGGGAACTTGGAGATTGCACCAACTAGAATGACATTGCATCTAGCTGATCATTCAATTACAAGACCCTACGGTGTAGTGGAGGATGTGTTGGTCAAGGTGCGTCAATTCATGTTCCCTATGGATTTTGTGATCATGGATATAGAAGAAGATGCTGAAATTCCATTGATCTTAGGCTGTCCCTTCATGTTGACGGTTAAGTGTGTGGTGGACATGGGAAATGGTAACCTAGAAATGAGTGTCGATGATCAAAAGGTTACCTTCAATTTATTCGACACAATTAAGCACCCAAGTGACCACAAGGCCTGTTTTAAGATGAAGGCAGTTGAACATGAGGTGGCCATGGTAGCTCGAGCTATGGTATTATAATCTCTATTAGAAAAAGCTCTAACCAATGCTGTGGAGTGCCTTACAAAGGAAGAAGAAAAAGAATTGAAGAAATGTCTAGAAGAGTTGGATGGGTTGAAAGGAAGGCCTTCAGAAAAAGTAGTGTTTGAAGAATTGAAGAAGGACCTTCCCATAGAGAAAGCTAAGGTGGACTTGAAGATCTTGCCGGAGCATTTGAAGTATGTGTTCTTAGAAGATAATAAGGCAAAACCAATAGTGATTAGCAACTCTCAAACTGATGAGGAGGAATCTTGGCTGGTGAAAGTTTTGAAAAAGCATAGGGCAGTGATTGGATGACACATATCAAACCTTAAGGGAATTAGCCCTTTCTATTGCATGCACAAAATCAACATGGAAGCCGAGTACAAACCTCTGAGATAGCCGCAAAGATGACTGAATCCTTCTATGAAGGAAGAAGTGTGCAAGGAAGTGCTCAAATTGCTGGAAGCAGACCTCATTTATCCCATCTCAGATAGTGCTTGGGTGATCCTTGTTCAAGTAGTCCCAAAAAAGGGTGGCATGACAGTGATCAGAAATGAAAAGAATGATTTGATCCCCACAAGAACAGCCACGGGGTAGAGGATGTGCATCGACTACAGGAAGTTGAATGATGCCACAAGGAAGGATCACTTTCCTCTTCCTTTCATGGACCAGATGCTTGAGACATTAGCTAGTCAATCATTCTATTGTTTTCTGGATGGCTACTCTGGATATAATCAAATTGTTGTGGACCCAAATGACCAAGAGAAGACAACATTCACTTGCCCCTTCGGTGTGTTTGCTTACAGAAGAATCCCCTTCGGGCTTTGCAATGCTCCTACTACTTTTCAAAGATGCATGATGGCAATATTTGCTGACATGGTAGAGAAGTGTATTGAGGTGTTTATGGATGACTTCTCGGTGTTCGACTCATCATTCGATTGTTGTCTCGCTAATTTGGAGCTTGTGTTGCAACGCTGTAAAGAGACCAATCTGGTGCTTAATTGGGAAAAATGCCACTTCATGGTTCGAGAAGGGATTGTTTTGGGCCACAAAATTTCTGTAAGGGGAATCGAGGTAGATAAGGAAAAAATTGATGTTATTGAGAAGCTACCTCCACCAATGAATGTTAGGGCAGTAAGGAGCTTTCTGGGGCATGCTGGGTTCTATAGGCGATTTATCAAAGATTTTTTGAAGATTGCCAAACCGCTAAGAAATTTGCTCAATAAGGACGTTGTGTTCTTATTTGATGAAGAGTGTTTGAAGGCATTCAACGCCTTAAAGACCAGCTTAGTGTCCGCTTCTGTCATTACAACATTGGATTGGGGCCAAGAGTTTGAGCTCATGTGTGATGCAAGTGACTATGCCGTTGGTGCTGTGTTGGACCAGAGGAAGGGCAGAGTTTTTCATGCCATCTACTATGCGAGTAAGGTCTTAAATGATGCTCAATTAAATTATGCCACCACAGAAAAGGAGATGCTTGCAATTGTCTATGCTCTCAAAAAATTTAGATCATACCTGGTGGGATCCAAGGTTATTGTGTACAACGACCATGCAACTATCAAATATTTGTTGACCAAGGCCGATTCTAAGCCCATGCTAATCAGGTGGATTTTATTGCTGCAAGAATTTGATCTAGTCCTTCAAGACAAGAAATGATCTGAGAATCTGGTGGCTGACCACTTGTCAAGACTAGTAAATGAGGAAGTGACCTTGAAGGAACTGGAAATAAGAGATGAGTTTCAAGATGAATCGCTGTTAGTGGTGAATGAAAGGCCATGGTTTGCTGATCTGGCCAACTTTAAGGCAGCAGGAATCCTTTCAAAGGATTTGACATAGCAGTAGAAGAAGAAATTCTTGCATGATGCTCGCTTTTTTGTCTAGGATGATCCACACTTGTTTAAGATTGGAGCTGATAATCTTTTGAGGAGATGCGTAACAAACGAGGAGTCTAAAAGCATATTGTGGCACTGCCATAATTCACCTTGTGGAGGCCATTATAGTGGAGACAAAACAGTAGCCAAGGTCCTGCAATCGGGATTCTTTTGGCCATCACTTTTCAAGGATGCCCATGAACATGCAACTCAATGCGATCAATGTCAAAGAATGGGAGGAATCTCAAGGCAAAATGAAATGCCCCTACAAAATATCATGGAGGTAGAAGTCTTTGACTGTTGGGGTATTGACTTTGTAGGTCCACTTCCTCCATCTTATGGGAATGAATACATCCTTGTAGCTGTTGATTATGTGTCTAAGTGGGTTGAAGCAGTGGCTGCCCTTAAAGAATGATGCCAAAACTATTGTAAAATTCTTGAAGAAGAATATCTTTTCTCATTTTGGGGTGCCGAGAGTCCTAATTAATGATGGAGGCTCTCACTTTTGCAATAGCCAACTTCAAAAGGTGCTAGGTCATTATAGAGTCACACACAAGGTGGCCTTACCATACCATCCATAGACAAATGGTCAAGCTGAGGTTTCCAACAAGGAACTGAAGAAGATTCTAGAGAAAACTGTGGCCTCTACTAGAAGACATTGGGCAAGTAAGCTGGATGATGCATTGGTGGGCTTATAGGACTTTCTTTAAAACCCCCATGGGACTATCTCCATTTCAAATGGTTTATGGCAAAGCCTGCTACTTACCAATAGAGATGGAGCATAAGGCATATTGGGCTTTGAAGTTTCTG
The DNA here is from genome assembly GCF_004193775.1 of Glycine soja. Lineage (NCBI taxonomy): Eukaryota > Viridiplantae > Streptophyta > Magnoliopsida > Fabales > Fabaceae > Glycine > Glycine soja. The sequence goes on from NC_041019.1 coordinate 21,926,461, forward strand.
AATTTTGATGAAGTTCTATCGGGAGAGAAAAGGAAGCTGCAACTCTTGGAGTTGGAGGAAATGAGGTTGAATGCATATGAATCATCCAGGCTATACAAGCAAAAGGTGAAGGCATATCACGATAAAAATTTGCTGAAGAAGGACTTCCAGCCTGGCCAACAAGTTCTGTTGTTCAACTCAAGGCTAAAGCTGTTCCCAGGCAAATTGAAGTCTAAATGGTCTGGACCATTTACTATCAAAGAAGTGAAGCCATATGGAGTAGTGGAGCTAATAGATCCTTAGTCAACAACTCCTAAGAGAAGCTGGATTGTGAACGGGCAAAGATTAAAGTTGTACCATGGTGGGAACATTGAGCGATTAACTACCATCTTGCATTTACAGGACCCTTAGAGGTGACACACGTCAAGCTAGTGACGTTAAAGAAGCACTTGCTGGGAGGCAACCCAACTTTTCTTATCTTCCTCAATCATTTTATGTTGTTTTAATGCATATTAGTTAGGTTGTGTTCATTTGATAGTGCTTAGAGTAGAGTGAAAAAACATAAACTTAAATGAAAGGGGTTAGCAACAAGCTTCTATGAAGTTAAGGATGGGTTGAGACTTAGAAAATTTTTTCAGTCATCCAACTCGCTCAACGCGACACCTACGCTAAGCGAGACATAGCCTATGTGCTGAGCGAGTAATACTCTCGCTAAGCGTGCCAACCCCTCATCTAGTGGTTGATGGGGCCTCGCTAAATGAGTACATGCGCTAAGCCCAAAACCTTCTCGGGTTGTGCATTTAATGAAATTGAGCTAAGCGAGCCAGCTCGCTAAGCGCGTCAAATTGCCTCGCTAAGCGCACCTACGCGCTAAGTGCAAAACCCTCTCTATCTAGGCCTTAATGATACTTGGGCTAAGCGAGTCTGTCTCGCTAAGCCCAAAAGTCTCTCTGGAATGGCAATTGTACTAAGCGAGACTACCTTGCTAAGCGCACCCCCACTACTGCATCAACACTCATTTAATCCACTAAGCGTGCCAAGGCCCGCTTAGCGGAAGTTGCAGGCCAATCAGAGCTATAGAACTCGCTAAGCACGCATCTATGCGCTAAGACTAAAAACCTCTCGGGTTAACATTTTAGATAATTGGGCTGAGCGAGTCTGTCTCGCTAAGCGCGTGAATTCAAATTCTGAAAATTTAAACGTCCAAGAGTGCTCACTTAGTGTGACACTCGCGCCTAGCAAGCAAATCGAAACCGCAAAGGGAAAACATAACTGCCTTAGGGCAATTACATTACCATTCTCTATAACTGCACATCATTCCCTTTTTCTTCTGCTCATCATTCATATTCTGCTTTCGTTGCATCACACTACTCCATACAGTTCCAAGTAAGTTTTTTTTCCCTCTTTTCTTTTGTTAATTTCTGTATTGAAACCTTAGGGTAGAGGACTTTAGAAGTTTCCTTTTGATTATGTAATTGTGTATGTTCTGTTGATTGTTAGTATTTGTCTAGTTAATGTAATGTTAGGTCTATGCTTTAGGTTGCAATATGGTTTGGTTAGAAGGGCTAAGCCTCAAGCTTCCAAGCCTGAATAGTGGCTTAGGAAGTTGAGGCTGACAAGCCCCAATTTTTGAGTTTTGCGATGAACTCGCTAAGCGAGGGTGCTCGCTAAGCGAGTTCATATGTTTTTTTGAATTTCTGGGTTTCAGGATGAACTCACTAAGCGCGCCCTGTTCCACTAAGCGAGTTCATCAAGTTTGTTTGAATTTCTGCAATTTAGGATGAACTCGCTAAGCCATTGCACTATGGCTTAGTGAGTCCTTAATGTTGGCTTATATTTTCTAGGTTTGTATGAACTCGCTAAGTCGACCATCTGTGCTTAGCGAGCATACTTAGATTGTCTGAAACTTAGAGGCTTTTTGCATTCCCTCTGCGGCTTAGCACGTCACACGTGCTAAGCCCAATTTTGCCTCTGGAATAAAATTGGGCTAAGCGAGCCTGTCTCGCTAAGCCCAAGGCAATCTAGTCTTTTGCATGTTTGTTCGCGTGCTAAGCGCAAATAGCTCTCTGTCATGGAATAAGGCTTAGCGAGGCTACCTCACTAAGCCACCAGTGTCATTCATAGTAAGTCTTGCTAAGTGCCCATTGGCGCTAAGCTGAGTTAGATAGATGCGCTAAGTGCAATACTGTTATTTCTGTAAGGCGCGCTAAGCGAGCCCATCTCGCTTAACGCCCACCCTATGTTACCTCTTATTTTTCTTAGGACAGTTTTCAATAAAATCCTTACTAACTTTAATCTTTTTCTGTGTTTTGGTGCATATGGCTTCCAAAAAGAGATGTGCTTCCTCTTCCAGGCCTCAGGAGCCTTATGACATGTCCAGATTTGTGTTTGAGACCGCATGGGAGAGATTTAAGATGAACGTGCATCATAGGAACATTCTCCCAGAGAGAAACATGGAGTTAGCTTACTCCCATTATGATGAGTTCCTCCGGGAGCTGGAGCGCTGTCAGTGGCATAGGAATCTCACACGCCTGATGGAGAATCATATTAACCTGGCGTTGGTTAAGGAGTTCTACTCCAACCTCTATGACCCAGAGGATCGCTCCCCCATACAATGTAAGGTGCGGGGGAAGACGATCAAGTTTGATGCCTCCATGCTAAATACCTTCCTGGAGACATCGGTGGTACTCGAACCTAGGGAGAGGTACTCAGCATACTCCCGCTTCTGCCACACATACCCTGACCCTCAAGCTATTGCAGCCAAACTTTGTTTACTAGGGCGTAGGTTTATCCTAAATGTTGAGGGGGCACTGTGGAAGCTGCTGAGGAACGATCTGACCACTCTCGCTCAAACATGGAGTGTCCTATCCTACTGCAACCTCGCTCCTACTTCTCACACGTCTGACCTTAAAATGGACAGAGCAAGGTTGGTGTACGACCTCATCATGAAGATGGACATGGACCTGGGCTCAATCATTTTAGGACAGATTTCTAAGATGGCCCAATCCAACTCCCCTAGGTTGGGCTTTCTTGCCCTTATCACAGCCTTATGCATAGCCAGAGGAGTAGTGTTTGATTCTCTGACTTTCGAGTCTCTTAACCCAGCCATTAATTTGGCCTATATCAGGAAGAACTGCTGGAACTCGGAGGATCCTTCCATCACATTCCCTAGGTCCCACAAGGCCAAGGCCCGAGCCCCTTCAGACGTTCCAACACCAACACCAGTCCCTCCACCTCTAGCACCTATTTCTGCTCTAGCCAGCCCCTCCGCACTGAGCAGTGATGCAATCGTGCCCATGCTGTAGAGCATTCATCACGACCTTATCACACACCATTGGAGGCTGCTTATGAGGGAGTCTCAGGCGCAATAGAGGCAGATATTAATGATGACTATGTAGAAAATGTCACTGCGGCACAGGGGACTTGGGACCCATGGCCCACTCTAGGTCAGGATGATTGAAGCTTGATAGGACCCTATTTAATTATTTTGTTTTTTGAACAATTTTTTTTATTATTCTAGTCATTTAGTTATTTAGTATTTTACTGGTTTTGAAGTATTTTACTGCTTTGGAAGTTGAACAGTGGTTTAATTTTGCATTTCATGATTTTATTCAGCAGTGGTGTTTGTTTTGATATTTGATTTAAACTGAATTGATTGCATGATATGAGTGACTTATGCTGCTAAATCATATACCTAGAATAAGTTTGCTTTATGTAGAAGAGAAAGGGCATGAAAATTAGGGGCGTGAGTGAAAATATTAGTTTGCATGACAGGAAAATAGTGAAGGTGTAACCAATTGCTATAACCTAGTGAGTTTAGTGAATCTAAAACTATGAGAGGACGACTAGCATCAAGTACTGATTTTTGCATGAATCTTTGAATACTGAATGAATGCATGATTTGGAAATGATGAAGGCCATGTTGAATTGATTTAGCCACTTAGCCAAATAGCCTTACCATGTTTATGAATGATTAAACCCTTGCACCCCTTTTGAGCTTAAATATGAATGAATGAGTCATTGAACCATGAACCTAAATGTAAATGTTATCTTTGTATATCCTATCTTAGGTTATAGGAGAGCATTGTATGGTTTAAGAAAAATTTGTCCCAAATTTGGAGGAGTGTGTTTGGGTGAATTATATTTTAGGAATGTAAGTAACAGCTACACAGAGAGTCAAAATCTCAACCATTAACAGTAATTATAAACTGCTAAAATAAAATAAAAAAAAGAGAAGAGAAAAAGAACATAAAAAACAAAGGAAGCTTTGTGTGTTATTAATTGCGCTGCTGACTGTGGCATGTCAATAAAAAGTGATCTATGGATGAATGCTCTCCTAAAACCAAAGTTTTGCATCCTAGAAAAACCATAAATTGTTCTTAGCCTAGCCTCATTACAAGCCAAAGGAAGTCCTTTAGATTCATTTTGTGTGTTTATGACTGTATGGAATGAGATGAAATGCAAAAGTTGTTAATTGTGTTAGTTGTCTATCTCAAGAACTACTTGAAACACCTGTGCATATGAGAGAAACAGTGGCTGTGAGGATTAAACTTGGTTGACCTTCCTTGATACTTGTCATGCCTACTAGCCTATTTCATTTTTGCTACTTAATGCACATGCTAATGTCTTTGAATATAATGCACTTCATTTCGGAAGGTTATTGGTTGATGCATGTTTAGTCATCTCTGTTTGTGTGATTGATGCATACGAGACAAGCACCATTTTGGTTAACCACTATTGATTCCTTTTGCTTGAGGACAAGAAAACTGTTATTTTCTTTGCTTGAGGACAAGCAAAACTGTAAATTTGGGGGAGTTTGTTAATTGCTATTCATGAGCTTTTATTGCATTAAAAAGAAGTAAAAAAAATAGCAATGTGCCTCTAATTTACGGTTTCTTTTGTGAAGATTGTAAATATTTTCATTCTTGTATGAATTTATAAAGTAGAAACTCCATTTTTGTGAACTAATGTTGAATTTAACTCAGTCTGTAGGCTAAAGAAGGAAAGGTATGAAATGCTGCTGAAGAACTCGCTTCGCGAGCCAGATTGGTTAAGCGCGCCTTATTCGCTTAGCGAGGCAGCTAGTTCGCTGAGTGAATGCAAAACCCTAGAAGATGTTTAGTTAGAGAGCAGTGCACTTAGCGTATAGCTAGCCCGTCCAACGAGGACATTGTCTCTACTCACGTTTAGCGTGCCCAGGCTCGCTTAGCGGATATTCACTTACTCTCGCTGAGCACACCTTCATGTGCTGAGAAGTCCAAAAGCCTTTAAAGCACTGAGTTGGTGGGAAATGAAGGGACACCAAGCATATAATACGTGAAACTGAAGGAAGAGGGCACTTAGGCTGGAGAGAAGACATTTTTCTTCATCCTTTACCATTTTCTTTCACAAAACACTATTTTCCTCTTTGTATTAAGTCCTCCTTGTTAATGGAGGGCTAGGAACTTCATTGTTGGGGAGTTATTCTACTGAGCACTCTTAATGTAAACTTCTAACTATCTATTTAATGTTATTTTCTGGTGTTCTTTGCTTCTATCTACATTTATTTTACATGTTAGTGGCTTGATCATCCATTTGTATGTTTAGTTAGGTTTTTAAGTGTTGGAAAATGCTTGGAATCCTTAGGACTTGATAGAGCAGCTAGGGGTCTGTTTATCTAGGAATAAAAGGTAGTAATCTAGTGTATTTTGTACTGTGTGCATACTGCAACTCCCTTAGAACGAGTTTGTTGAGGAATCAAGAACAAAAACTAAGAGAGTTAGGCTCATTCTTATGAGGAATCATGGTCTGAGTAAATAGGTGGTGCAAGAGCGCTAAAATAACGTTAGATAGAGAAAAAAATTTTACTACGGCAAGAGAAAGTTTAGTAGAAGACTCCCCGATGCTTTTACCTTGATAAGTATCACATTTTACAGGTTTGTGTTTATTTCGTAAGTTGATAAGTAGAGTAATTAATTACAGAAAATCAAATCATTGTTGAACCTTTTATTTCATTTCCAAAGTTAAAAGTGTTTACATACTAAATATTCAGCATCTAAGTGAAACAAATTCCATGTGGATACGATACTTGGTCTTACCGTTTAAATACTACTTGTGCAAATTGGTACACTTGCCAATAGGTTAACAGGTAGCCCCTTTACCATCTCTTATGATTCTGATGACTTTGATGATGAGTTCCTAAGGAAGCTAGATGAAGAAACTACCAAACAAAGAGGGAAAAATTTAAAAGCTGAAGCACTTGGCAAAGCCTTTGGCAGGGAAAATGTCAAAGTCTAAAGAAAGCAAAATCTGAGGGGGAGCTGAGCTTTTATGTTTGGAGGAAGTACAATATAAGTGGGAGCTCTTATAGTGAATTTTGTCCTATTTGTTTATTCTGTACTCCAAAACACATATCCTTGGTGTGAAAATATTTACATGAATAAAAGAGAGGAGAAATGTTTTTTGTTACCTGTTCAGACTTTGTCTTGATGTCTTATGATGCTTTAAGTTTTCCTTTTTGTCTTATACTTTCTTGCATCTAATAAGACTACTAATGTTTTTTTCAATGAAAGTCTTTAAGTTAGTATTCATCTTCTACATTTGTAATTGTTTGACATCATAAAAAAAGGGAGATTGTTGAGTCAAAAGGACGTCTTTTGTCTTAAAGATGAATCAAGATCCTTAATTATTTTGATTACATGAAAACAAATACAAAGATAAAATGTTGTGTGGTATTCGGTTGATATCTTTCTAACATCTACGTCTAATGTTTTTCAGACGATAGACAATTAAAGTCATGATCTGTTACAACGTGTGGTATAATCGTTAAAACTTTATTTATTACTCTGTATTTGAAATTTTGTTTCCAAAAACATTCTCTTAGGATCTGCTGAATCTTATGAAGAATAAATGAAGTCAAGATCTGATATGTCATCTTCATTATCAAAATAAGAGCTTTATTACGCAGGACCTGCTCTGACACAAAGATGTCACTTCTTGCTGAAATTTCTTGTACACCCAAGCCTTAAACAAAGATTTCTCTACATGAGGAAAGGACGTGCATTAAATGCAACCAATGACCCTTTTTTGTCAGACGTGGATCAGATGAAGATTTACCCGTTATGGGACAACATATACTTAAAGATGAGGCCTATATAAACTAGAAGCTTTGAAGACCAAAAGATTTGATCTCACACAAATATTTCTTACTATTCTCCTTTAACAAGACTCTATGTATACTCTTGCAAGACTAGAAAAAGCTCTCAAAACACCTTGAGTAAAGGACTAAGTGTTGATTTTGTTTATGCATCTGTAAGACGATTCTGTTTTAGTCTCTAAGTAGTCCTTAACCATAAATCTTGTATGATTTGTTTAGAGTTAGCAGTGACGAAAAATCTTGTCTGATAGAACAAAGAATAATGGGTGTTGATCAAACTTATGGTAGAGTTTCATTTGTAAGAGTCAGAAATGGTCGTAACATAATACTTGTAACTTGTGAAAAGTTAGTGGAACTTGGTGATTTTCCAAGAATTGGACATAGTCTCATTGGTAGAGACGAACCAGTATAACTCTATGTGTTTGTTTACCTTTTGCTTTCTTTCAACTTTTAACTGACCTTGGGTCTAAATTGTGTTTTAGTCATTTTAAGATATACTGTGTTTTTGTGAACTTGTTTTTCTTATCATCTGAAGCGCTCTTGTAATAAAGGTTGTTACATTTTCTTACAAAGTTATCTTCACAGACAAAAAACCTTGTCGATTTGAAATTTTATTTTACAATTGACTTCTTTAGCAACTTGCCTTTGTCTAATAGACCTTTTTGCAAGCATATACTTAACTAAATAGGTTGTGAAACCTCAACCATAACAAAAGAGTCAACAACATCATCAACTAAAGGATTACCAACATCCATTGCAGGAAATGTGAACTTAACCAGGTTAAAGTAACATTAACTTTATTTGATGGGATGGCAAGGTATGGTACATTAAGCTTCAGGAACTTAGTATACTTGGAATCCATAGTCTCAGTTCTCTTCATCATATCTTTGAGTGTGAAGTCACGCCTTTCAACCACACAATACAATACAAAACTCCTAAGCATGATATATAGAGGACCTATTATACTATTATATGAGTATGTAAATTATCCCATATGTTGCCCTGTGGCAGCATATTTACCATAATATTCCTTTTGAGGAAGGTACATATACTACATCGTTAAAAAAAAGGTAAGATCCAAATTTTGAGACCAAGCTAACGTCTTTCACTATTTCCATACCTACTTCGAGTTATGGGTTTCAAAACAACTATCACCTTAATAAGAGTTAATAGGGACATATATACTATGGCAAAATATAGTGTAAGAAGTAAGGAGTTATCAATGATGAGGCCAATATAATAACACATTTACCTTTGGGCTAAATGCACTTGTTGGGAAGATTCGAGAAATTCTATTCAGATAGGGAAGCATAAATGATAGAAAGGGGAGAGAGAGATCGTACAAAATATTTAAGTTTATTGTGAATAATAGAATTTACAATGAAGGGGTTCAAAGCACTCTCAAGCTCTTTGAATCTAGAATACAAAGCTTCTTATAAAGGAGACAACAACTAACTGTCTAATAAAAAATGGTTACAACAAAAAATAGAAAACAGTTACAATTACAACACAACTTATGTTAATGAACCACCAGCCTTAATGCTCCCTTCTACACGATTGGACGCTCCACCAGAAGATTGGATGATTAATACAAAAGAAAAGAGTACTGACCAGACAACCACTATTATTCACCCTATCTCTATTGTCTATCATCCAACAATCAATAGTTTCTACCTTGGTTCAATAACATTTCTAAATTACAAATATTTCAATTCATTTCCAACAATCTATGTTAAGTAGATCCAGACAATGCACAAACTTGCTTCTCAAAACAACCTTTGTAAACATATCAGTTGGATTCTCGCTCGTATCAACTTTTTGGACTTCGACTCTTTTCTTAGTATGGATGAAGTGATATCTAATGCCAATGTGCTTAGTCCTTTCATGATAGACTTGATCCTTGGCTAAATAGATTGCACTAAGAAGGTCACATAAAATGATTGTCTTTTCCTGTGGAAACCCAAGATTTCTAATCAAACCCTTTAGCCAGATCCCTTCCTTTGTTGCTTCTACCAGAGCCATTACTCTACCTCTATAGTGGATAAAGCCACTGTGGTCTGAAGTGTTGCCTTCCAACTGACAGCGAGAGCACATGGTTGTTGGATCGAGTGGCCTCAGAATAATTAAGAAGGGGGGTTGAATTGATTATTCCTAAATCTTTACTAATTAAAAATTTACTCTTCTAAGGCTTTTACTATGTTGTTAAGTAAATGAAAGACAAAAAAGAATCTTAACCAAAAGTAAAAGCGGAAATTAAAGTGCACAGCGGAAATTAAAAGAGTAGGGAAGAAGGAGACAAACACACAAGAGTTTTTATATTGGTTCGGCAACAACCCGTGCCTACATCCAGTCCCCAAGCGACCTGCAGTCCTTGAGATTTCTTTTCCAACCTTGTAAAAATCCTTTTACAAGCAAAGATCCACAAGGGATGTACCCTCCCTTGTTCTCTTTGAACAACCTAGTGGATGTACCCTCCACTAGAACTGATCCACAAGAGATGTACCCTCTTTTGTTCTCAGTCAAACCCAAGTAGATGTATCCTCTACTTGTACCGCAAAGGATGTACCCTCCAATGTGTTAAGTCAAAGATCTCAGGCGGTTAAACCTTTGAAACTTTATGAATGGGGATACAAAAGAATTCTCAGGCGGTTAGTCCTTTGAAATCTTTTGTATATGGGAAAGGGAAGAATCAAAAGAATTCTCAGACTGTGTCGTTTTGAATTCTTTGACAAGGGAGAAGGGAGACACAAAAGAATTCAGGCGGTTAGTCTTGGGCGAATTCTTTTTGGCAAAGGGAGAAGAGAATGAAAAGGATGAATAGCACAAGTTTTCAAGGTTTAGAAAACCAAAAAACTTTTGGAAAGCTTTTGGCACAAGAAGAAGAAGAAGTTCAAAGAGATTAAAAGATTGTAAAGGATTGTATTGTAAAGGTTGTTCAAGATTATTGAAATGCAAAACAAAGCCTTGCTTTTATAGACTCTTCATGTCTGGTTAAGAGAACCATTAGAAGAGTTATAACTTTTAGAAAAACTAACCAATTTGAAAAAGTCAAAAACTATTTGAAGAGTTACATCTTTTGATTTGTTTAGAAACTATTACTGGTAATCGATTACCAAATCAGTGTAATTGATTACACAAAGCTCTTTTTGTGAAAGAATGTGACTCTTAACTTTTGAATTTGAATTTCAACGTTCAAGCACACTGTTGTAATCGATTACAGCTTTTTGAAATCAATTGGAATGTTGTAAATTTAGTTGAAAACTTTTTCAAAAACATTTTGCTACTAGTAATCGATTACAACAATCTGGTAATCGATTACCAGAGAGTAAAAACTCTTTGGTAAACAAGTTTTGAGAAAAATCCATGTGCTACTCAGTTTTTGAAATAAATTTTTTCATACTTATCTTGATTAATTCTTCTATTTATTCTTGAATCTTGAGTCTTGAAACTTGATTCTTGATTCTTGAAATCAAATTTTCTCTTTGAACCTTGAAGTGTTCTTGATTCAATCTTGATTCTTGAGATCATCATGAAGTGTTCTTAACCTTTGAGCTTTTTTTCATCACCTTTGTTATCATCAAAACTTCTTTGAATCATTCTTGATTCATCATGAAGCTTGCTTCTACAATGGCGTGTCTCCATAGAAGACAAGTCTAATATCAGTTTTACCCTTAAGGTACCTGAGTATACATTTCATAGGTTACCAATGTCTTTTCCCAGGATTACATATATACCTACTCACAATACTGACTGCTTGTGTTAGGTTCGGTCTAGTGCATACCATAGCATACATGAGATTACCTACATGACTTGCATAAGGAACATGAGACATGTATTCCTTCTATGATTCTGATTGAGTAGTATTGAGTCTATAGACGAATGGACGCTATCAAAGGAGTACTTAATGGTGTTGTGGATGCCATCCCAAAATGACTCAACACTTTGTCAATGTATTCCTTCTGATACAAAAAAAGCTTATTCTAGACTCGATCCCTCTTGTTCTCTATGCTTAGAATCTTTTCAGTAGCTCCCATGTCCTTCATCTCAAATTCACTACTATGTAGTGACTTCAACTTCTGAATTGTCAAAAAAAATTTAAGATGCTTTGAGTATGTCATCCACATAGAGTAGTAGATAGATGTGGAAACCAGCCTCCACCATCCTATGATAAACACATGAGTCATAGGGACTTTTGATGTACCTCTAAGAGACAATAACTCATTAAATCTCTTATACCACTATCTTGGTGATTGCTTCAGCCCATAAAAAGATTTCTTCAATCTACAAACAACATTTTCCTTTCCTTCCACCTCAAAACCTTCAAGTTGTTGCATTAGAATGTCTTCCTCTAGTCTTCCATGAAGAAAGACAGTTTTGACATCGAGTTGCTCTAACTCTATGTCTAGAGTTTCCACAAGGGCCAGCAAAACAAGGATGGACGTGTATCAAACTACTAGAGAGAATATCTCGTTGTAGTCCATGCCTTCCTTCTGATTATAACCCTTAGCTACTAGACTTTCTTTATAACAAATTAATTCTTTAATGGACAATCTAGATTTCTTTTTGAAGATCCACTTGCACCCCACTACTCGTCTGCCTTTAGGTTGCTCAACTAAATCCCAAGTTTGGTTCTTTTGACGAGATTCCATCTCTTTATTCATAGCCATCGTCCATTCTTTAGCTTCAGATTAGGAAATTGCTTCTTGATAAGTGGTTGATTTGAATGAATCAATGTCTTTTGCTACCTATAGCGCATAAGACACTATATCAAAGCCATATCTTTTAAGAGCTTTGATTTTCCTTTATGACTTTGTAGGTGTTGTGGTTTTGGGCAGCTTCAGATGGTTTTGACATGTCCAATCAGTCCCCCAATTGATGTTGAGAGTGCATTAGAAGATCCTGATCAGTCTCATTAGGTGTTTCAAACTGCTTTTGATCACTAATGTTTTTGATTGTGGTGTTCTCAAACTCCACCTGCTTAGTAATGTCCTCAACCTTGCCCAAATTTTCATCGGATTTAGAATGAAGCATAAAGAGTCCTTCAAAGAAGACATCTCTATTGAGAATGATCTTTCTTTCAAATAGAGACTAGACTTGAAATCCTTTGATTCCATCTCCATAGCCTATAAAGGAGCCATTTTTGGCTCTGGGCTCCAGCTTACCTTCACTTACTTGCTAGTATGTCGAGCATACATACACCTTCAACATTGAGTATTCAGTAGGTTTGTTAGACCATACCTCAATAGAGGTCTTAAAGTCTACAGTAATGGACGATGAATGATTTAGGAGATAACATGTTGTGTTGATTGCCTCAGCCCAAAAACTCATATTCAAGCCTGAATTGGATAACATGCATCTAGACCTTTCCAATAAGGTCTTGTTCATTCTTTTAGCTACTTCATTTTGTTGTAGAGTATAACATACAATATATTGTATTTCTATGCCTTCATCTCTACAGAATTCATTGAATTCAGTAGAACATAATTCCAAGCCATTGTTAGTCCTAAGACACTTTACTGTCTTTCATGTCTAATTCTTTATAAGAATCATTCAATGCTTGAAAAAAATTCAAAGCTTCAGATGTTTGCTTTGTCATGAATACCCATGCCATCTTGGAGTAATCATCGGTGATGGAGAGGAAAGACCTTGCCCCTCCCAGTGATGGAACTCTCTCGAGAGCCCCCAACAGTCAGAATGGATATAGTCCAATGATAGAGCATTTGTAGTTTAATATTTTTATATTCTTATTAGACCAATTGACATATCTTTGACTCTTATTTTCTCACCTTAACCCAATTTTGGTCTAAGGCAAATGATTGAACTTAATTGAGAATTGTAGCTAAATTTCAGATTTTGTGCATGACCTATCCTCCTTGTGCAGGGCCTAGAGGACACTACCAAACTTCAAAATGGAACGTGTGAGTAGTCCCTGGAAAGATAAGAAAAGGATATTCAACTTCGTTACAAATAAGCTTTGGCCAATTCTACCATCTTGAGGGTCAAATTGAGCTTGGAAGACAGAGCCTTTGCACTTGAAGAATTGGGCTGCGAGTTTGGGCTTTTGTTTTGTGTAGTTAGTTAGGTAGTTAATTAGTTAGTTAGGTAGTTAATTAGTTAGTTAGTTACTAACACTCTATATATTAGTGTTAGATAGTTAGTTAAGAGTGAACTCCATTTTGGAGAAATTCATTGGGAGAAACACTTCACTACACTTCATTTTGTACTAAACTTGTTGTGCAAGCTTTCTCTTTTCTCTCTTTTTCTCTCAAGTGTTCTTCATTCTTCTTCAACTTTTCACTTCTGTTCCACCATTTTCTTACACAAATTTTGTGGCTTCTCCATTGGTGATGATCATGGAGGGCTAAACAGTTAATCAATCCAAGGATCCACTTCAAGCAAAGCTGATTTTGAGTCTTAGTTTGAGATTTCTACTCTTTGTGAATGTTCTTCTTTCTCTTCAATCCTATTTTCGTTTTTCATGATTGTGATTACGTTTAGTATTGAAAATGGATTAGTTTATGGATTCATTTCCTAATTTTGAAAATTAATCACAAATTGTTTGGATGATTGTCCACTCTAATTTGTGATTTCAAACAATTTAGAGATTTGATTCGATTGAACTTTCTCTAATGCATTTGAGTGAACTTTCACATTGAACATCATCTGTAGTGACTGTGATAATTCTAATTGCATTGGTTTGGCGAATTGGATTGATGCTTTTAATCTTGAATTGTATCTTGTTCTTGTTTTGTTTTGTTTCTTCAATTCTGTTTTTGTGTTTTCATATTCTTTTAGAGTTGCTCACAAACTGTTTGACAAAAATGCCCCTTCCTGTTTATAAGTGAATGAATGTAGGAACCATATTGAATCATATTTTTGAGTTCGACCTAGGCTAATCTTGTGCTACAGAATTCCTTGGTAAATTTGTTTTTAAATGATTCAACAATCGTTATCATCCAATATTGCCTTTGTTGTGTGCATAGCCTTTGGAAACTTTGTCTAATGTTGCTTCCTATAGACGCATTGCTCACAAAACTGAAGAGGTTCCACCTTTTCATTTCCAAGTAAGGCTTGCTTGCTAAGAATATCCAGACCTTTTCCACTCATGTGGCCAAGATTTAGATGCCACAGAGAATTATCAAATGAGTCATTGGACGCATGACTTTTAGATTGTGAAATAGTAGAGACAGAGCCTGCCACAGTGGACCCCTAAAGGATGTACAAATTTTCTTGCTTGGTTCACTGCATTACCATAGACTTTCCTTTCCCTTTGATCTGCATAACTCCACCTTCAACCCAACAAGAAAAAACTTTCAAATCCATGGCACCTATAAATACAACATTTTTCTTAAGCTCATGAACGTGATGAACTTCAGTTGAGGTTCTAACAACACCATTAATCATTTTGATTTGTATAGAACCTATACCTATAGACTTATAAGGAGCATCATTACCCATGAGAATGTTACCACCAGACATCTTCTCATATGTCACAAACAAATGTTTTTGTGGACACATATGATAAGAACAACCTAAGTCCAATACCCATTGTTTAAAATGTTATTGTAGTTGTTCACCAACAATCAGAACCAAATCGCTTTCTGATGAAGAGTCATCATGAACAAGAGCAACAACAAAATCTTTCTTTGGACAATCTCGCTTCTCGTGACCTAGTTCTTTGCAATAATTACAAATGTTCTTAGGATCAGCTTTACTCTTCCCTCCACCTTTTCCTTTCTTCTTTTACCCTTTAGTAGAATTAGTCACCGATAATCCAAAAGCAAAAGATAAAGTAAATGTTAGCATATATTTATAATATATAAAATCAGAGTAATGAAATGTCACGTTGCCATCCCAGATTTTTAGAAATACCACATTCTTCCAAATCAGCCTTTTTGCTTACGTGGCATAGTACTCCTCCCATTTCTCAATCTGGTATACCCTGTTTAGACTTTATGGCATATAGGTTACTATTTTTTTTCAATTGACAGTGTGAACCAAATGTTTTTCATTGGTTACTAAATTTCATTGAAATCTTCATCGTTTTCTCATGCATCTCTTCCTATTTCTCCACCTTCTTATGTTTTCCTAACTCCTCCATCATCTCTCTTTCCATTGATTCCATAGCAAAATGCTGCAGAATGTCACAAATTAAAGCAACCCTCTGCAGATAAAATTCAAGAACAGGTAAGCTTTCTCTTTATCCAGTCTCATTTTTGGCAATTGGATGACACATATATACACTAGACAGAGGATTACAAACAGGATATAGTTGGATTGTAATTTAATTTTCTCATTGGTCTCTTTCTATTTTGTATAAACCTGAAATCCAAATGGGGATTGAGGTTATGTTTAGCTGTACATACTTCCTTGAATATATTTTTTGAAAAAATACAGGGTGGCTAGGTTTAACTTAAGAGTGATATCTATAGATGTGGTTGAATATGATGTCTCTTTCTACTGGTGTAGGTGATATGACTCTTGTTCTGTGCCAATCTAGAGGTATACACCAAGAAATTGCATTTGAATTGGCACCAACAACAATATCTCCGAGGATTTTTATCCTTTATAATAATAATATGGCATTAGCAACATTAGTATTTCAAGGTAGTTTCAACTTTTCCTCAAAACTTCAAAATCTTAATTTTAAAAAATTGTAGTCTAATGGATGAAAGTATCCTTATATCATATACTTCCATTATGAATTGTTCATCTTCCCTTGTGTCCCTTGATCGCTCCTCAAATCTGTTGAAATCATCGACTATATTTTATTGGCTCTTTAACACACCTCGACCAGTCTTTTTACCCTTTATTACCTTTATAATAACATCATTCCACCTTTTCAATTACAATCCTTAAGACTAATTTTTGTCGATTATGGCAAACTACCTCTGCTTTTGGTCATGTGCGGACAACACACTAACACTTCACTAAAATGGTTGGGTGAATTTGCTAGGAATTACAAGTAGGCTATCCCATCCTAGGCGAGGACTAAAGTGGAGAGCTAATATTTCTATTTATACTCCACGTGATAATGTGGTTGCATTACATAATCTACTATTTTTTTGGTTTTGTACTGGAGGTTGTGTAGCCCAGTTCATTTATTTCTATAGGTAATTAGATTTAGTTTCCCATCTATTTCCATTGTTCTTTTATACGTTAAACTCATTGTCACTGTACCCAAACCTTGTAGTACTTGCGTTGATTTGTTTCATTCAAATAATATGATAATTGTCATTGTTATGTGTGATTAAGAATAGTTATTATTGAATAACTGATAATTTGAAATTGCATTTAACTAGTAGTTATATATATTAATGATTATATTAATTTATAATTAAGATATTGAATTCGATTAAAATGTCAGTTATAGAGAAATAATAAATAATATGTATACTAAAAATTTAGACTTAAAAAAATTGTTTGAATAATGATGAATTGCATATTCAAATTCCTTTTAACATTTTTTAAATTTTATATTGCTCGTATATTCATTTTTTTTAATGGATTACTGGTATATTCGTTAAATTCTTTTCAAATAATTGTTATCTATTTAAAGCTATCATTTTATGTCTCAAATTTTTTCTTATAATTTTCTCTTCATAAAACCTTAAATCAAATTCATTATTATTGCAATTCAAATAAAATGAATATAATTTTTTGTTATTGTAAGTAGGGGTGGGTAAGCGGGCCGGCCCACCCCGCGTAAGGCCCCCGCATAAACCCGCATTGGCAACGGACTGGGTCAGTCTGTCCCGCTTCTTCACGGACCAAATAAATTGGTCTGCCCCGCCCCGCGGACCCTGCGGGTCAAACAGACCGGTCCGTGGGCCTAATTGTAAAAGAATTTCAATTTTAATAAAAATACAATACAATGAAATTAAGTTCAATACAAATGTAAATAAAATCTCAATAACTCGTCAATTACATCAATAAAATAAATAATGTCTTAACAAAAGAAAATCCAAGCAATAAATCTAAAGTATGAAATTTAAACATCTTCATCTCTGATGTAAGCTATTTTTTATAATAAAAATATATTGAAATATCTTTAAAAATATTTATTTAACAATTATTTTTGACTTAAATGATAAGAATTAATATTTTTATTATTTATGGCTTGCAGACATGAAAAGAATAGATTAAAAGAGAAAAAAGATCGAGAAAATATCAAAAAGGAAGATTTTTAGCATGTTAT
Organism: Glycine soja; assembly: GCF_004193775.1. Classification (NCBI taxonomy): domain Eukaryota; kingdom Viridiplantae; phylum Streptophyta; class Magnoliopsida; order Fabales; family Fabaceae; genus Glycine; species Glycine soja. Next base: position 21,943,773 of record NC_041019.1, read on the forward strand.
CACTTATCTTTTTTATCTTAATCTTTTATTTTTATTATCTATCTTATTTTTTTTTATATTTATCATCTTTTAATTTAAATCTTTTATTTTTATCTTTAAATCTTTATCTTATCTAATATATTTCTTTATCTGTTGTTTTAAAAGAAAAGTTTAAAGTGAAAAAGAGAAAATTAAACCTAATATAATTGGGTCAAGGTCACATAAATCAAACCTAATGCGGGCTGCGGGCAACCCGCGGATCCCACAGGTCAAACCCGCATAGTTCGCGGGTTAAGCAGGGCAGGCCCAAAAATATGACATAACCATAGACTGTTTTAAAAAATTGGTCTGTAACCCGCGTGGACCACGGGTCCCGCGGACCAGTCCATGGACCTGAGCTAGTTTACCTACCCCTAATTGTAAGAGAGAGGGGCAAGAAAAACACAAAACTGAAAACTCGTATAAATCTAATATTACTAATAGTTAACAATAAATATTTGAAATCTAGATATGGAAAGATATCATTTGTTCAAGACTTAATAATATATTTTACATACATTTTTAATATATCGCTCATCTTGTGTCATATCTTCTAATAATTAAGAAAAAAAACATGCTTATATAAGACTTTGATAAAAGACATAAACTAAATCTCTTCCAAAGGTGACTTTGTTTAAATTTGAAAAAAAAAACAATTTAAAAAAAATACTTTTTAAAAAAACACTTTTTTAGGAAGTAGATAGAATTTGTTTTTTTTAGAAAAACAGAAAATAACTTATTTTTAGCAAAAACCGATTAAACAAAAATACTAAAAAATAAAAACTTGCTTATTTTATTAATTTTTTTTAACAAATAAATTTAAATAAATGAGCCCACTGGTAGAAAAAGCAGTTTCAACAACGGTGGAAAGAGACAAACAACGACGGTGTTTGACCGTCTTTGAATCTAATGTCGTTGAAAGTGTGTCACTTTCAAAGACGGTCGAAAGGACACCGTCTTAGAAAATATCAACTTTCAAAGACGGTGATGACATCATGACCGTCTTAGAAAACCAGGCTTTAAAGACGGTATCACTAAAAAGGACCTATCATCCAATGAGCTTAGTCAGTATCTATGCACTACACACATGTGTCCAATATATGGACTGTGACCCTGGACGCAAGTTTAGTGAAACATAGCATTTTGAGTGCACATGTGCTAAGACAACTGAAGTGAGTTAGATCTAGTTTGAAAAAGCCCATATCTTTTCAACTTCCCCTACGATCTCTTTCTCTCTCTTCACCCTAAACACTTAAGCATCACCATCATTCATCATCACATCCTTTCATGATCAAACCCTTTGCAAACCCCTTACATTCTCTTTCAGAAACCTCTCTGCAAACCCCTGACTAAGGATGATGTATATAATGTTGGCATGATAATGCTGCAATGTGGGTTGACAGATCAATGGCCAAGCTATCCTCCAGGTTTCCACATCCGATGCACAACTTCTATCAAATTCATGCCTAATAGAATAGCTCCAAGATTACCACCGTTGGACCTATGGAAGAAGAAAGGAAAAGTTCTTCCCCATAGCAAGGTTACGCCTAATCAAGGTTCAAAAGACAAGGTTGCCTTGTGTCCAATTCCTTATGAATGGAGTAGGCACTTTACCAAGGATGCGGCTACAAAATCTGTTGTGTTAAAGCTAGGCATTGAGTTTAATCAGAATGACACCATGCTCTTTTACTATAAAGACATGTATGAGAACTCTCACCTTTCTTCCACCTCTGACTACGATAAGGAAGAAAACTCCAACCACATGCATATGGTGCAAATCTTGCATCCAACCAAGACGTATCGCTTCAACAACTGACAAATGTGTTTTCTAAGGAAAAAAGGAGATAATGAGTTCTATCAACATCTAATTCATGATACTCCTCCTCTTTGCTCTCAGTTTGTCTTCAACTTGCATAGGTATTATGAGGATGCAATGAGAAGAGTCATGATCACTATCTGGGCAAGGTTTCCTACCCTTCAAGAACATCCATACTCTTCTTATAAGAATCCTTGGGTTCCAGGTCAAGGCATGGCAACTGAGCTTCAATGAAAACAAGACAAGTTGAACCGTTAGTTGATGGAGATACAAAAAGAGGCTGAAGCAAAACAAAAATAGAAGAAGCTTGAATCTAAAGAATTGTTCAACCATCTTCATGCACATCTTAGACCTTAAGTCGATGTTATTGAACCTCCACTAATTGAAGTTACTTTACAACCTCCACCAGTTGTGGATGATACCTTAGCCACCATTAGCACTTCCAGTACTCCTCGTGAGATAACTCCTTTGATCACATTTGCTCCAAGTGGTGTGGATGAAGAAAGGATTCAAGAACTATTGTGCCTTCAACAGGCCAACTTGGAAGAAACTATGGAACGAAGATTCATTGCTAAATGCATGGAGACCAACTTGTTGATCGAGAAAACTTTGGAGTCTTCACTCAAATCCTTCAACGATTTTGTTCTCTACAACATGAATCTGCTGATGCAACAAAGGTTGCCTTCATCTGTCCAACAACAGTATGCACCCACACCTCAACCACCTCTACCACCACCAACCACTATTGTGCAACCTCATCCTGAGGTTCCTGCACCCATGGTTCCTTCATCAGAGGCTACAATATTTGAAGATCATATGTCTGCACCATTGCCTTCACCATCAAAGTCATCACCTCCTATCCCTCAACCACCATCCACTGAAGGTTCACCATGATAATCAAGTCATTTCATCTTTCTTTTTGAGCCCGTGTCTTTTGATAATGACAAAGGGGGAGAAAATAGAATAGGAATTTTGATTTGAAAACACTTGTACTCATATGCCAATTTTAATAAAACAAGTGTTCTGGTGGTCACATATGTGTGTTTTCATGTTTTAAAAAAAATTTCTACACATATGCTTTGATATCTATAACATGCATGCTCTAATTGACACATATTCTCTAATACATGCATAAGGTAATGAACTCAAGGAGAGTTTCATATATCACAACATAATATGCTCATGTATACAGATAACATGTTTGCTCTGATTATGTTTTTGAAAGCTCTTATTATCCTCTGATGCTTGTTGTATATCAAAGTTACATTCTTTAGATACACAAACAAAGAGCAAGTGGTGTGCAATAGTGCACTCAAAACACTTATGGTACCTTGATCTTAATCTCTTCATCTTATCTTTCTTGGTATCAAAATTTATATTGTTTGTCATCATAAAATAAAAGAGATTGTTAAGTTTGATTGCACCAAAGTCACATTGAACTGTACCAAACAATTAAGTCCTTAAAGGTTTTGATGTTAACAAAGTACAAATTTAATGTGTTTACCTTTCATTCTTTAGTGATAGATTTTATCTATCTCTACAAAATACAAGCAGAATGCATGATTAGAAAGGCTCTCGATGATAGCTGAAGTGCTAGTCATTGGACAATACTACCTCAACGTCCAGTCCTAAAAAGACAAGTGTTTTAGCACTTGCCTCATAGTCCAAGGCAACGAAATAGTTACTCGATCCTCAAGAACTAAGAAGTTATCACCAAAAAGTAACGTTCATGGTTTAGTAAGCAATTCATGCCATGGTGCATAAAAAGGAAGTTTTGAATAGTTTTGCCTTGACATTCTTTATTCCTTTTCTCATATGCTAGTAACGATGTATTTAAATTGTACACTGAGAGCCAGCTTTGAACACATGGCGACACTAGCAAGATGTACTTCTCTAAAGATACACTCCAAAAGATGTTTATGGTCCCCCCACACTCTGTCTCTCAACGGATCGAAACTTTGAAGTCTATATAAAGCTTGAAGATGTTCATAATGAAGTTGTCGAATCACTAGAGAATCTTCTGAGTTAAAATGAACAAAGTGTTGTAACACTGTTAGTTTAGTTGGATGAAATAAACTTGAGCGAATAGAGTGAACCTTAGCTCTACTAAGTTAGCAAGTTTCCATTGTATTCGAACTTACTTTGTGAACACTCTTTGAGTGATTAGAGTACATATTCTATCAAACATTTATTGTTTGTGAAAGCCAAGAGTGACTTTGTGACAAAAAAATACTTTGGTCTTAATCTCAAGGGGAGATTAATGGTAGTGCCAGAAGTGGCCTAGAGAGTACTTGTTCTAGCCAGGAGAGGCATAGAGAATACTTGGTTGTAATCAAAGTATTGATTAGTGGAATCCTTCAAGTTTTGAATGAGAACTGGACATAGCCAAAAAGTTGGGGTGAACCAGTATAAAACCTCTATGTTTTCTTTACTGCTTCTATATAATTAGTTCCTTTCTATAGTTTACTTCTACATTATTGTGTCCAAAAGTTTTGGGAACTAGTTTTAAACACAAATTGATTTCGAATGCCTTGGACGAGACCCATCATCCATTGATATCTGTTCGAGAAAATCTTTTTAATTTTTGGAAAGTCTAAGGTTTTATCCATCAATTTTAAATTACATAATCATCCCCCCCCTATTTCTAGTGTGTTTCAGGTACTTCAATTTTAAATTCCATAATCATACTCCCTCAAAGTATCATAATGATCTTCCCCTATGGTAAAGTACATTGTCTACATAGAACTGATGCTAAGTTAAGTCTAAGAACATGAAAAGTGTAATATTTGCAATGGTGAATGAAGGTATGATGCTTACATTGCTGGTATGTAGTCCCTAGTGAGTTAAGTGAGGTCCTTTGTTGAACCTAAAGCTCTATATGTTACTTTAAGTACCACCAGTACCATAGTGTTATCTCTGTTGTAAAAAAAAATTCTAGTTTGAGAGAACTTAGTATATTTTCGATAGCAACCATTTTGACAATAAGGGATGATGTTAACTAAAAGTAATAGATGCAAGATGTCAATATTCCTATTGAAATACATTTTGATAAAGGTAGGTTTTCGATAATCCACTCAGCACGTGAAGAATGAAAATGCTCAAATGGAAAGTTCAAGTTTGAATTTGAATTCAAATTCAAAAAGGAAGTTGCTCCAGTTGGTGACAGAGATCAAGCAAAGACAATCAGATGTGCCAAGATTTAAGTAGTTAAGAAATTATTGTACACATGTCGAAATTCTAGAATTCAATCGTTATTAGTATGTCTATAAATAAGGTCACTGACAATCATTTTTCGTTGGATTGAATCACTACCAGTCAAATCCTCACATACTTTAATCACGCTGCTCACACAAAAATGGCTATTAGTTCAAAGATCACAGTCTATATATTCATCTCACTTTTAATGAAATTTTTTTTGTTTACTTTCTTATATCTTTGTGAACCATTATCTCTTTTCAATCACTATTTCTTCTCTAAACTTTGTTCTTATCCAATCTCAATCACTTATTACTATCAAAATTACTAGTAGTATTGTTATAAAATCTATTACTAAGTTTATCATCAACATTATTACTATAAAAAAATGTTACTATCAAAATCATTCTAATCTATCTATTGAAATTACTTCTATAAAAATTATCAATATGGATATTTTTATGTCTCACACCTAAACATTTATTTGTTAATAAAATCATTAGCGTGAAAATTATTGATTGAAGTAAAAACTCTTTTCGAAAGCTATTTATAATTTTAAGGATTAACACATAACCTTTAGAGTTGTTTGAAAATTCTAATGAATGATATTCTCCCTTATGTTTTGTGTGGATGAATCCTTGTACAACTACTATTGTTATGTGTTGTTTTTTAACCCTTAAATGTTGTAGTGCTTTCCCTATACTAATAGACTTGTAAAACATCCTATGCTTAGTGCCACTTATAAGGTTTTGCGAAAGGATTAAGGTTTAGAAAGAGAGAACGAACCCTCTAAAATGCGTTAAGTAAGTTAAACATTAGCTGGATCAATGTGAGTTTTAGGAATGGTTGACTCCTTGTGAGTTATAGGATTAGTTGACTCAATGTGAGTTTCAAGAATGGCTAACTCCATGTGAGTTATATATAGGATTAGCTGAACTGGCTCAATATGATACCTAGGGAATGGTTTTCATAAGTTATTGGATGGTTACCTCTTTTCAGAGTTACAGGATGACAATTCAAGTATAAACAATACATACATGTCGTAGCACAAGCTTACACTTATTCCTTATTTTCATTCTTGGTGTCAATACTATGTGGTTGTGAATATTGTGGATGAGTATGATGAGAAAAGTAATGCATAAGAATTGTGATGTTTGCCTTTGAATATCTAAACATGCGGTAACCTATGGGTCACTTGTCCTTACATTCTTAATTGTGTAAGATTAGACTTAATTGGCTTAATCATGTTTCACGTATTAAGAATATATGATGCAATGATTAGGTTAGCCATATGATTTATAATAATTTTGGGCAAGATTAAACTTAATTGGCCTAATCATGTTTCATTTAACACCAAGGCATATTTATAAAAAAAAATTTAAAACGTTAGAAAAACACAAAGGTAACAAGAACTCAAAACAATCTTAAAAAAAGAGAAAACAAGAACTCAAAACGTAGAGAAAAGGACAATGAACCAATGAGCATAGGGACGAATGACAGATAGAAGTGAAACCCACAAGTCACAACATAGCAAATACAAAAGTGTTTTTTCTCTTTTTAATGGGTTGGAGAACTGTAAGAGAGAAGCTAAATTTATACGGTAAATGTGAATGAAAAGTTAAAAGAATCTAACTTTCAAATAAGATCTATATATAATAATATATAATAAGTCTTATAAATGAGATGTCTATGGAAAAGACTATTGTGCCCATACCTAGGAGCCTGACACGTGTACCCCTGTAGTTGACAAAATTGGAATTTTGAAAAACTTGCAAGATTGACACGTGCTTTGCTTATTTCCATTTTTCTCTCTCCCGTGGAGTCTGGAAAGCTTTCCACGTGCTTTGCTTTTTTCCATGTTTCTCTCTCCCGTGGAGTTTGGAAGTGTGCGTTCCCAAGCCTTTTCGCTTTCCATTTTATCTTTCCATTTCTCTCTCTCCCGTGCTTTCTAGAGCTAGTACTCTGGGAGGAGTAGCGATTTGGCGATTGAAGATGCGAAGGAAGGCACCACACTAAGTAAGGTTGCGAGAATGGAAAGCGTTTTAGAGGTTGTTTCCTTTTTGTAGCATTTTGGTGTTTTTTGTCTCTTTATTTTGACCTATTTACAAAATTCGTTGTTTTGTGCTTTGTTCTGTGTTCAGAGTTTCATGGGGGCACAAAAAAAGTTTTATTTTTGTTGATAGAGGGTTTTACTCGGTTGAAACGTTGCTGCTTCTGCTCGCTCTTAAGGTGATATTTTATTCTTTTTTCTATATATGTTGAGATCTTATAGAAGAGGCAGTGTGGTATAGTCTTATTATTAATACACAGAAGAGGCTGTGTGGTAGTCCTGTAATTTTGACATGGGTTGAATTCGATCTTTTTGTGATGATGAGCAGGACCCAACTCAACATACTGCTATTGACAACTTAATGGTTCAACAGCTTGATGGAACTGTTAACGAATGGGGTTGGTGCAAGCAAAAGGTGCTTAGCTGATGGAACTGTTATTCCACGTTACCACGGGTTTGAATAATCATTTTGTTTATGAATGCATGTTTGGATTTCCTTTTATTTTTTTCCAATTATATAGGTAACCCTTAAATTTTCCCTTCAGTTTATGCATGTTTGAATTTCCTTTTATTTTTTCCAATTATATAGGTAACCCTTAAATTTTCCCTTCAGTTTATGCATGTTTGGATTTCCTTTTATTTTTTCCAATTATATAGGTAACCCTTAAATTTTCCCTTCAGTTTTTTGAGTTTATATATGTATTCCCTGAATTGATCTAACATGAATAGCTTTCTAAGGGTACTCTTCTCGGGATGAGGCAAACCATTTTTGAGTTTATATTTGATTCCCTGAATCGAAGGTACCCTTCCTTCAGTTTTTTGAGAATATATATGTATTCCCTTTTGTGATCACAACAATTTGGTGCTGTCAAGTGGGTTGGTGTTCTTTTTCTCAGGGGATTGCAACAGCCATAGATGTTTAAACACATAGATTGCTAACCAAGATAGCATTGCTGGAATTTCTCGCATGAGGTTTGTCTGCACAACTCTAGGATCCGCAGCACTAATATGCAACAATACAGAAACTGAATGTAAAAGGTGAAGTAGAATCCATGAGACAAGAATAAAGCTTTATACAAAAAAGTTTAATACATTTTGCACCTCTTTTTCATTTGTCTCATTTTTTTATTCACTTTCACCCAGAAGATTGGATCCTCTAATCTAGCGACCCAAACCCACTCCAATAAAGCCATGATTAGTTGTTACTTAGACAAATTTAGCTTAAAAACTGATCAAAAGTGGATTTATATAAGTGTAGCAGGTGCTATTTAAACCTTTTTTCCTATCCAACTCATTGGATGATTATGCAGTTACAATCTGGTGCATTTCTTGTGGTATCACTTAGTTTTAATAAAAATTATTACCTTACTAGAAAAACCACTTTTCAAGCAACTCATTTTTCCTAAATATTCTTAGATGTTATCCCGATAAATTAACAGTGATTTCCCGATTAAAACATTATTCAAAGGAACTATTATTTTCAGAGAAACCTTCCCAACTGGATTCCAATGCTCTATGTATTCAGAGGATGCAGTTCATAATGGAATTAGAGATTGACCTTCTAGCTTTGGATCAATCGGAGAGGTAATGGAAAAATTATTGGTTGTTTTTCTATTTCATTAATTTGCTAAGCATTGATGGATTTTGTGCTTTACAGGCTGCAGACATATTTTCTGGGCTGGAATCTCTTAATGATTTTCTCACCTAAGCTGCCACTGATAGAGGTGAGTTACTATATTCCTTGTAATTTCCCAAATTACATCAAATCTCTTCATACATCTTAATTTTAGCTTTCAAGAGCATCGCTTTATTGTGTTGGTGCCTTTAAATCTCACTATTATGGTTGACTGGCTCCCAACCAACTGTAATTTGTAAGTATGTCAGACATTGTTCTCCTGTTACTAACTGGCTCCCAATCAATCGTGCCTTTTCAGGAACATTTGGTCCATTTTGAATTATCCATTCTGCAAATTGTGTTTTAAAGTCTGAATTTGCAGTTCTAGACTTCTGGTATGGATTTATTTGGGGAAAATAAAGATCTATATCTTGATGGACTAATTTGATAAGACTAGGAAGTTAACTTTAGCTTTCTAGAAAAAAATAAATAAATATGTCAATTCAACTATGCACACTTCTTTCAAACTACAAATTTTACCTCTTGGCTACCTTGGTTGGATTTATGCAGGCCATGTTGAATTAAATTGTGGCTGAGTTGAAAGGAATTGTATGATTTTGTTGCCAAATCTATAGATGATTTAAGGAGATAATGTTACATGATGCATGTTTTTCCTATGTCTAAGTTGGTTTTTCCTAGAAATGTTCTAAAGAATCATCAACGCATGTTGCGCGCACCTGGGAGGCTGAGACAAACTCATCCAAACATTGTATCTCAAGAGAATAGTGCACCACCATTTCCTTCTATTTTTTAAGTCTTTACTTCACCTTAATAATTGAAATGGAAAATAATATAAAATAATGTTAAAATACAAACTAAATTAAAAGTTACAGATACAATAAAAGGATGAGGAAAGTAAAATGAAAAAAAAATCTCAAAAGTTTCAAATTACACTCTTAAACTCTACGGTCAACATATTACATGAGAGAAAAAATGAAAAGAAAAGCCATAAAATTTTAAAGATTACATAGATAATGACACTCTTAAACTTTGCTATGAAGTCAAAATTAAAAATTAAAAAATGGAATGATTAAAAATTAAACAATCAATTCGAAATTCTCATGTGAAGAAGGAATTGGTTGTTTACTCAGTGTATTTATAACAACAATTGAATATTTTGAACTGAATAGTTTGATTTTACTCTTAAATGCATATTTCTTTGCCTTAATTTTCGTTTTAACCCTTAGGTACCCATACGTGACTAGATCCTCTGTAGTCACTATCAAATACAAAGATGGGATTTGTGACACCCTCTACCCCTCACATATATATTAATAAAAGAATAAAAATTCAAATATTAATTAAAAGTATTTTTAAAACATTTTTAAATACAAGCCTTTCAAATGGGTAAAAGGCTCACATTCACTTTCTTCTACATCATATTCAAACATGTCCAAATAAATAATAAAGTCATCTCGACTCAAAGAAGGCCATCTAAGTTTCATGCAATATAGAACCTATATCCTAATGTCACATCCAATCAGAGCATTGTGTCCCGACGTCCTTCAACACAATATTCCTTAAAGCAGTTCACCTAGTCATCTGCTCCCCCGAACCCAAAGTTCAAGATCATCACAGGATCCAAACACAAACAACAAACTGGGAGTGAGTTATCACATTCCTAACTAATAGAGAAACAAGACAACTAGATATACATATCATATAAACCAAATAAAACTTACTTACATGTAATTCACGTAATTCCACCACTTTGTCATTCAAAGTTCACTTTTCATCCATCAATCACATTTTTCAATCATCAATCACATTACACAAGAATCACACGCTCTGATCAAGACATAATAACACCTCAATTTCATAATAAACAATTAGCAAGCGCATGAGACAATTATGCTAAGACTCAAGCCTACATGCAATGTGGTACCATGTCAGTGAAAAACCACCCTGGGGCGCTTAGGAGTACATAACAAGACACACCACACAATGGGTTTGCCAGGTCACTCTCACTATGTAAAATCATAGGGAGACCAGTTAGGGTCACGATGTTTTGCGAGAATGCTCCAACCATATGGGATCAGCATAGGCTTAAAGGAGCACTCAAACCCGGTGACCCCCAAGGCCTACACTCCGAAGAGTCCGTCAGGGCCTCTCCCTCTTGATTCTGGTCCAACCCCTAAAATCATTTTAGCACACAGACACTGCTCGTGAATTATACAATACCCATGACCTCAAACTCGTGTGTTAAACACGTACAACATATTGCGCTACAATTTAACACTGGTTCCTAAATAGGAAACCTACACTTTCTCTTTAACACTGCGCATTTACACTTTTCTCAAGATAACACTGGTCGGGTTATTGTACAATTCACAGCTTACAACACAAAAAATGTCACATCAAGAGTTAATCACACACTTATTTACAACCAAGACTTATTCACAATTTCACATCTCATAATGTCACAATCCACCATCACATGTTTTCACATAGCTCACAATTCAACACATGTTCTACTTTACACTTTTACTCAATCTCAATAACAATATTATAATCTTAAGGCAACATGTTATTTCACAATTTATCACATATTCCATTTATAAACACTGCTAGTGAATTACACAATACCACGACCTCACACTCATGTTTCAACACATTTAACACTGGTTCCTAAATAGGAGACCTACACATTCTCTTTAACACTGCGCATAAACAATTTTCTCAATATCAACACTGGTCGGGTTATTGTATAATTCACAGCTCATAACTCAATACACACATCTCAATACACATGTATCTCAAATTTAAACATAGTATTCTCCAACTCCAACACTTGAATAATTTTTGGAATCACACAATAACAACACTATAACATTATTTACATAAAATATTAATATAAATAAATATATAACTAAATCTATATATATAAATCCAGCAACGTATATCATATTTGATCATGAATTTAAAGAAAGTTTTCAATGTACCAATTCTAAATAATTATACAAACGCTTTCTCATATATATAAGTATACATGAATTCATATATATATTATCTAAGAATACAACACATAGTCTATTAGAATTCCTTTCTCAATTTCAAATATAATATCAATTTTAAACTATAAAAAAAACTAAAAAGCATGAAAAGTGGAAAATACAAACTCAATATCTCCTTACTTAATTTCATCAATTCATACTACGGTTCACACTCAACACAAGAGCACATTAATTTCAAAAAAATTTCTTATTGGGACATCAAATGATTCATCAAACATATATAATTTATATATAACTCATAGTTATAATTAAAAGGATAAAGTAAAAATTGTAGAAACACCCCAAAACTCATTCCAATTGATACTTTAAGGATCTCTGCACATGTTCTTACTAATCCCCAATCGTGAATAACTCATCCCTTACCTCTGGGCGGACTCATGTGTCTTTAGCCAGCGATAATAGCATCTCTAGTGGTTCCTTGAGATTCCTTCAGTTATTCCTTCGACTGCTCCGATTGAATTCCCAAACGTCAAAGAGACGGAGAAGAGATTGAAACCTTCACTTGTACTGTCTTCATGCGATTCTTTTTTCTCCCTCCACGATTATTATCTCGCAAATCTCAACGGTGGAAGTGTGCGTAATTGAATTTCTAACAACATATCCAAATTTCATGACAATCCAACGGTTAACGAAACCGGGATCATAGTTTTACCGAGACAGTTTTGGGTTTCTGCGGGAAATTTAAAGGCTATAATGAAAAGGGTTTTCCTATAAGCTCAGACATGATTTTGAAATCCCCAACGGCGGGAATGCTCGTAATTGGGTTGTGAACCTGGTGTTTGAATTTCACGACGATCCAACGGTGAACGAGTACGAGATCGTCGTTTTTCTGAGACAGGTTAGGTGGCCTACGGGAAAAAAAAGAGGGTTTTGGGAGAAGAGAGAAGAAACAACATTGTGAGACAGAGGAGGCTCAGGAGTCAGTCTGAAAACTGACCTAGCATGTTGTTATTTATAGCTAGGGGCATTTACGATCTATTGTTTACTCTATTTATTTATTTATTATTTTATAAAAACAAACTTTATTTTATTCTTTATCAAACAAATAAATAAAATACCCTTTTTATTTTCTCTCAAATCATTATTTTAATTAATAATTATATCTCCTTATTTATTTATTTATAAAATCTCATCATTTTTTTTAAACTCTATTTATTTATAAATAACAATCCTTTTTAATCTAGTTTACGAAAATTGGGATGTTACAGGATTCTAATGGCCGCTGACATGGGAGGTTTGATATTTAATCTGGTTTTTGCATATTTCTTTGCGCTAATTTTCATTTTAACCCTTAGGTACCCATACGTGACTGGATCCTCTGTAGTCGCTATCAAATACAAAGATGAGATTCTAATGGCCGCTGACATGGGAGGTCTGATATTTAATCTGGTGGCTTCGAGACTGCTGGAGAAGGAGTTGTTAAAATTTGTCGGGCCCTCTTTATATTTTGGAAGTTTTTGTTGTGCATGTAAGACATGGGAGGGTGTTGTAGTTGTCATGTTTCATTTGTAGGGAAGGTGCATGATGTGGAATCTGAAAGTAACCATAATAATGACGATGGTGCATGTGAACAATTTGAATATTTAGTAATATAAATTAATAATTAAAATTTTCAATTAATCTAAATCAATATTTAGTAATGTGTTATTATCATCGTTATTCATTAGGTTAGTATTTAAGGAAATATAATAATTTTATATCGCATGATTGAAATTGAGCAATAATAATATTTGAAATATATTGAACTTATATCAATTAATAATTAAAATTATTTTTTCAAATTATTGTATTTTATGCATTAATAATTGACCATTCAATTTCAATAATTCAATATTTAACTTATGTATTTAATAATTTAATTTATCAATTGACCATGAAATAGTTAATTTGATATTTTATTCCAATATAATTATTTTAATTTCAATTAAATTATTTACAAAAATATTTTCCATACTAATTTTTTTAATTAAATACTGATACTGAATATAAATATGATTGTGAAATTTTTTAAAATTAGAAGATAAAATTAAAAAAATGATTTACATTCATTAATTATAAAATAGGATTTATAAAAATTAATTACTTTAATTATAATTACAAGTATAAAAGATTGATTTCAATCAGTTAATCATTTAACTTGGAGATAAATACGTAGACATGTATTTCAATTTAATGGATAATAGAATTATTCTTCTTATCATTTGTTAACTGAAAAGATATAAAAAGATAGAAAGGAATGCTTTAAGATTAAATAAGATATAAATAATGATAATTAAGGAAAATTATGAAAGCTTAATTTGAACTGGTCTAATTATTTTTAAAAAATTATACATGTTTATATTTGGATAGAATAATCAAGGGTGTAAGGGATGGAAAGTATAGTAGATAGTATATATATATTTTTATACTGAACAAGGTAGGCAAGTAGCAGTATACATCTATAATAATTTTTTCATTCCTTATGATATTCATTATATTGTGGACACCATTTTGATAAATTGTCTTTCTATATCCTTATATTTCTTTGTTCTTTATTCGCTTATGTGATCTCTGCTCTTCACCATCAGTTGGTTAGGACAATCACGGGATTTGAAGACGTTAGTGTTCTTCTCATTTTTAACTTGAATTTTTTTATACAAAAATTTTCGTACTCTGTTACACTCGCTGCGTATTGATTTGCAATTGCCTGATTTTTGTTTGTTGTAAACATTTATATTATAAATGTTAAAATTATTTTTATTAGTTGTTCAATTCTTTGGTTTTGAAATAGGTAACAACAATTCCTAAAGAGAGAAAGAGCCAAGAAAAAGAAATGGGAGAAGAAGATAACAAGTTCTGCTAAAAAAACATTTATATTATTGTTATTATTATTGTTATCATTATTATTATTATTTAGGCTCTATTCTTCTATAGTTTCTTAGTTTATTTTCTAATCATAGAATAAATAAAAAAGATTAGGGGAGAAAATAAATTGTTGATTTGTTGAGTGGATGTGCAACTTGAGGTGCAATATCAGCAAAAGAAAATATTATTATTATTATTATTATTATTATTATTATTATTATTATTATTATTATTATTATTATTATTATTTAGTTATAGTTGTTTGTTTCATATTTTTCCTTCCTTATTGATTTTTCCCGTTTTTTTCCCCTTTCTGATTTTCCCGCTTGCAAGGTGATCCACGAAAAAACATCCAGTCAACAAGTTTCTTTCTTTATGCTTTGTTTTAGGCATGTTTATTATTATTATGATTATTATTATTTTGATGGAAGGTTCAAGCTATTTGAGAGGTACTTCAACTTCAAATTTCATGCTATTCTACTATGGATATATGTCTTCTTTCTTCATTCTTATTAATTCGTGTTTCATTTTCTTCTTTAAAATTACAATCATGTTATTCTCATATTTCTTTGTTCTTTATTCGCTTTTGTGATCTCTTGTCTCCACCATGAGTAGGTCAGGGCAACCACGGGATTTGAAGACGTTAGTGTTCCTCTTATTTTTTCACTTTAATTTTTTTAAAAAAAATTATTTCATGCTTTGTTATACTCGCTGCGTATTTATCTGTAATTGTCTAATTTCTGTTTGTTGCAAACATTTATATTATAAATGTTAAAATTATTTTTATTATTTGTTCAATTCTTTGGTTTTGAAAGAGGTGGCAGCAATTCCTAGAAAGAGAAAGAGCCAAGAAAACATTTATATTATTATTATTATTGTTATTATTATTATGTAGGCTTTGTTCTTCTATAGTTTCTTGGTTTATGTTCTAATCAAAGAATAAATAAAAAGGATTAGACAAGAAAATAAATTGGTAATTAGAAGACAAAAGGATTGGGATAATAGTTATACTAATTAAATTACCTTTTGTAGTTTACAATTTTTTAGAAATGTTTTTGAATGATGTATTTTGAACAATTAGTTAATTATAAATATTAACTTTCTTCATAATTCACTTCTCGATTTAATTTTAAGCCTATATTGCAACTTGAAGAGCTATACCTAATTAATTGAGCTTTTACCGATTTTTCTTGCTTTCTTTATTTAATCGTTATAAATAAGTTCATATACAACGATAGCATATAGTTTATATGCAAGGATAACATATGCAGGAATGATTTATTGTAAACAGGTCATACATTTTGGTGATAAGTTCATCCTAGAAGGACCAATTGAAAGGTATAGTATCAGCATTTATTTTTAGCTCTTTTCATTGAACAGTGGATCCGAATTATGTACTATTAACAATGCTTCTTCTTACAACAAAAATTAGTTATTGTTATGTTTCAAGACATTTTGCTTGATCCTAGACATTATGTCTTTGTTGCTTTAAGTAAAAGAATCATTTAAATATGAAGGATTTTTCCCTGGATTTTTTATTTGACACTGGTAGTAGTCATTTTTTGCTGATCCAAAGAATCTTCAAAAGTTTGTTCGGATTAATGATGTTAAGAATCATTCCTTTGTTTTGCATGTTTACTTTATGGAAGTAGCTAGGTTGACATATGTATATTTGACAGTAAAGTGAAAGGGAAAGAAAATGATATGAAAATGGATTATAGAAATTAGAATTTACGGTTAATAATTTATAGTTTCAGACATAATATTATTATAAATAGTAAGTTTCTTTATTGTTACACACTATATTTCATTTTATTCCTATTATGTAATAAAAAATAAAACAATCAACTGACCTGTGCGTACACGCACGGGTCACCAACTAGTATTGTAATAAAAAATAATAAAATATCAAAGTATGAAGAAAGAGGCTGCAAGATAATAGTAATGGCACGTAGTGTTATTGGTAGTTATCAATTCCATATGTTGTTATTGAGTATAGGTATGTTTTTTTGTTTATGCTGCTCGGGGTCGGAGTTAAGTTGTGTTAGGTGTTGTCACTATTGCGTGTTGTAGTTAAGTTGTGTTAGGTGTTGTCACTATTGCATGTTGTGGAGGTGGGCTATATCCTTTTTGTAAGCCCGTGTTTTTCAAAAAACATATACCATAACTATGTGTTTGGATGAGGAATTTAAAGATTTCTAGGAAATTCAAATTCACAGCATTTTGATTGCCTTGATTTAAATTCCTTTCATTTTGTAAATATTTTGTTTGGATGAGGCAATTCAATTTCTTGTATTTTAATTTCCTTATTTGGATAAAGTAATTCAATTTCAATGAAATTCAAATTTTCATTTTTAAATATTTATTTAAAAATTAAAATTTCAATATTGAATGAAAATAAACATGAGTCATTTTTTAAATAGTTAAATATTCAAAATAAATTTAATGTTATAAAATATATAATAATAAATTTTTTTAATATTTAATAATTAAATAATCAAAATAATTTTAATGCTAAACAATTTTGAATCTTATACAATATTCTTGTAGTAACACAAAAAAACTTGGATTAAACAATATTGCAAAATTAAAAGATGAATGATATGTAATTCTTTATTCTTGTTTAAAAAATTAATTACCTAGTCTTGCAATAATTTTAAAAAACATATTAAAATTAAATAATTATGTAATTTAAGGACAATTATCTCGTACAAAATTCAAATGATATTAATTTCATTGTTCATACGGGAAGAAAATTCAAATTGTTAATAACGCATCAAATTGTTAATAATGCACCAACGCATAAACACGAATCAACACAAGCATTACAAGGTCCTAATTAATCAAGTTCCAAACAAAGATCTTAAACAAGAATTACAAGGTCCAAATTAAAAAAAAAACAACGTTCTTCATTCCATAATCTTCATTCATCATCAAGTGTAAAAGGTCGAGGAACCTGAATAATTAACATCCAATGCTGCCATTTAGGGGAGAAGAAACAAGATAATATAAGTCACAAGAGGAAAGACAAATAATTATAGTGAAAATATGAGCTCAATTAGGCATAAAAAAGACAAATTTATAATTTGAAAATTGAAATGGGAAATGTAGACAAAAGGTTACTCACCAAGTGGCATCTTGGATGGGCTCTCACAATAGCTAACTGCTTTGGATCGTCAGCTAACCATTTAATAGCTATAGCCCATTGTTGTCTATCAAGAAGGAATAACAGCTTCTTGAATATCTTCATCATCAACTTTACCATCCATTTTCTCCACCATTCGGTTGAAAGATTTCGCTATTTTATCCAAAGAAGCTGTTATTCCTTCTTCTTCTCCCATCTTTCTCTTGTGAGGATGTGTGCCAGAAGAAGTCGAACCTTGTCTTTTTCCTTTTGTATTAGAGCTTGGTTCTTTTAAATCTATGGCAGTAGCACCTAACCCCATGAATTCCACTTCATTTGTTTCTCTACTCATCACTTCATCAGCATCCATAGCTATCTCAGCTCCATGACCGGTGGCTCTATCTTTAGCACATATATCCACTATATCATACCAATTTTGAAGCACCTTGAATTGAAACGGTTTAGCCGATTTATGCGACTGGAAAACAAAGAAAAAGTCAAATCCAATCTACTTTGAATAACAAATAGCAACATATTAAAGAATACTTACAATGCAATATTCATTCCAAGCATTTTCATTCTCAACTGTGATCATGTGCTTAGTGCCATCCCAATCAAATCCACTCTGGCCAAGGATGTCACTTACAATACCATACCATGATCTCCATAATTTGATACGATTTTTGACATTATCTGATGTGACATTAACATTGAAGCTTGTAGATAACACTGCGGCTGCAGCATTCAATGCTGACCTTTCCCAACCTCCGTCACCCTTGTTGCCCAAATTCCTTTGATCTCTAAGTACATCAGCCAATACACATTCCATTTCCAAATTCCATGTAAAATAACTTCTTGTTTCCTTATTATTTTTTCCTAAAACTTTTCTTTTGTTCATCATTTTTTCATTAGATGACTCCATTGAAGTTAATGTCACTTATTCAACCTGCACATAATAAATATTAGATATGACCTACTTTATTCATTTGACTAGTCCACTGCAAAATCATAGAAAATACTTCAAGCAAAGTTTTTATGCAATAGCAAAGTACATAAAAGTCTATCTTCAATAGAAAAGTACAATAGTAACAAAGCACACAAAGTTTGTCAGCAATAGCAAATTACATTTAAAAAAGAACTATCCCTAAGCAAAGTTTCTCCTAACTTGATAGTTAGCAAACATATTCATAGCTAATGTATCTCGAAATCTTGTCCATTCCTCGGTAGCTTGAATAGTTGTGATATCATCTATGACATTATTTTGAACTTCTTCCCTTGATTGATGGACTAACTCTTCATCAACAACAGATAAAAATTCTAAGTCTTGAACTTCTAAAAGTTGATCAGCTTGTTGTTCGTCTCTTATGAAATTGTGTAACACAAAACAAGCATTGATAATTCTTATTTGTGTCTTTATATCAAAAAATGAAGGAGTTCTTAATATACTCCATCTTTTTTTCAAGATCCCAAATGACCTTTCTATTGCATTTCGGGCACTTGCATGACCAAGATTAAATAACTCCTTGTAACTTTGAGGGGTGTTTCCAATCCACTCATTGAGATGATATCTAGTCCCTCGATATGGTGCTAAAAATCCCGGACCATTGGTATATCCCGCATCCACAAGAAAATACTTACCTACAATGTTTAAAATAACAAACATAGACTTAAACTAGACCAAAAAAAAAGAAAAAAAATTATTTCTAAGAAATATTACCAGTTGGAATTTCAAGTTTGTTTTGACGATGTAATGCATCTCGTAATACTTGAGAATCTCCTGCAGACCCTTCCCACCCAGGTAACACATAAATAAACCTTAAATCTGGACCACAAGCAGCTAACACATTTGTAGAGACATCACCCTTTCTATTACAATATCTAGGTCTCTCATCAGGAGAAATTGTAACCGGGATATGAGTCCTATCAAGTGCTCCAATACATCTCTACAAACAAGACAATTTTTTTAGATTCTAAGAAAATTTTATAATTAACTAATTTCTCCTAACAATTGATAAACTTACCTCAAACCATCTCCACTTGTTTGCTTTCGCACCTTTTAAAGTACAGGGTTGAAAATTCAAATAGTCTTTGCTCACTTTCATTACCGCTCTCAAGACATCATTAAATTGCCTACTTATGATTTCTTTAGATCTACAATAACTAAATTGCACTACCCTATATTTTAGGTTGTGAGCAAGGATATGTAAAAACATTGCTACTGCTTCAGTTGTTGGAACATTTCTTGTTCTTACTAATCCACCCTTTTCTTGTAAAATTCTACAAAGGTTAAAAAATGTATTTTTACTAAGCCTCAATTGTTCAATGCAATCTTTATTTGTTCCTCTATAAAGACGATTAAGGAAGCTGTGACGTTCTAGTTCCCAATTACGGGTTGGTTCCTTAACAAAATAGTTATTATGATACCATGTCACTACACCAATGACCATATGAACAACACAAGCAGCAGCTAATAAGATTATCTTCTTATACTCTTCTCTTTTACATTTTCTTGAAGTCATTGCAGTGTCAACTATGCTATGATCCATTTCTTCTCAATCCAAACTGCATGATAATGATATAAGATAATATGTGCATATATTATTTGGAGATTTAAAACAAATATCTAGGTAAAAGATGTAAAACAATGATACTAGTGCAATACAAAGATGATCAACTAAAAACAATGATACTATTAAATCATGTCTTGTTCTTTTCTCTCCCTGTGTATATATTGATATTAGACCAGACCAAGTTAACGCTTGTACCAAAAAGCTATTTTGGGCCTACAAATACAAATGTGTAACTTGATCACAAAACAATGACAACATGGGTAACAATGAAACTGTAGTGTGAATCACGTGTTTTAGAAATTCATGCATGGTATTTCTGATGGGTAAATTTTTAAAAGACTAAAACTACATTAAATTGTTTTATTTTTTGGAAGGCTTACATTAAATTGTATTTACAAATAGTAATAGAAATTTATTTCACCTTTATAAACTAGTAATTAATGAAGGATGGAATTGAAGAGCCTGAGATAATCTGTCACCTTCCTTAGTTGTTGCTGCTTGTTTGTATTTCATTTATCGCGCTGCATCTATGTTTGACACTTTGAGATACTGCTAGGAAGGCTTTGTGGGTTGGTAGTTTTGTGTGTGAAGCCAGATAGTTCCATTGCATTCATTTGATTCTTTTTTTGTTTCGCAATTGTCAATTGCAAACCTGAAACTTTTATTCAGAATTTAGGTTATCAATACTGGGAGTCAGTCAAAATGTTTGTTGCAACTACTTTTTTCTTTTAAATTTGGAAAGTTTTGAACTCATTCATGTGATGGTGTTTTTAGATTGCATTTGCATGCATATTTTACTAGTGATATAACTTTTTTTGTTGGATGTAACATCTTAATTAAGCCTTTAATTCTTCTGTCATAGTAAGTCACTAAAATTTTGACTGTGTATCTATGCACTTGAAAACTGGAAACATGTACATGTGTTTCATTTTATATATATTTATAGTCATATTCTAGTTTTCTGAAGGTGGAAAACTCATTTACTAGTTAGCAGAAAGCTCTACATCTGCCAATTGAATAGTTAACATTGTTACTTGTTATTCCAGCATTGCTTAAAACCTATTTATTTATTCATTCATTCAGTTTTAGCATATTCTTTTACCCTTACACCTTTTCAGTTTTTTCATTTTATAGTTGAGAAAAGAAAGTGTTGCTTAAGCATTAAATTGTTTTGTTTGCTATTGTGGTAATCATGTTCAGGAAAGGCTTTCTGGACTTCCCAGTGGCAGTGCATTGTTTGTAGAAGCTATGACATCTTAGCAACTTATGCTTTCCATTCAAGAGGAGGATTTCATAGAATTGAATGATATTGCACGAATTGATTGGCTTTAAGAGATAATGTGAATTCTAATACTGCTCTGAGGAATATTTATCACCTGAAACAATTGTATTCAGAATGGATTATTGGCCCAGCTAATGGGGAGAAAGATTTATGATAATGAGTAGCTATTATTCTACTCAAATGAAGAAACATACTGTTAGATGGGGTTGAGGAAAATGTCATGGAGTGGTCACTTCGCATGTTAAGGTAGTTACTATAGATCTTTTTATGTTACTCTATTGAGCCCTACTTGAGGAAATATTCAGCAGATCTTCTTTGTTTTGGGAATGCAGATTTTCTCCTGTGCCTACTGTAGGGCAATTGGCTCCAGAGGGATAGAGTTAGAGTTAAATATTGGTATTGGTAATTGGAATATGCGATTTACTCTAGTATTCTATGAGCAACTTCACCGTACTTCATGCTTTCATTGTTCCCTTGATCGACCTATTCATGTTTAAATTTTATTAGCATTTGTGGGACCATCAGAATTTCCTCTCTCCACTATAGTAGCAAGACCTATTCGTTACTGTTTGTGCTACTTTCATTTTCCAATCTTGTTCAGGAGGCAAATCAGATGAATTCCAAATTGTAAGTGCTACACCATAATGATAGTTTATGAATTGACTTAACCTTCTTTGTACTTTTGAGGTTAAGCTGACTAATTTTATGTTCTTCATGGTATTTTTGTTTGGATAAATCTCTCCATAAATACTTATGAGAGAAGAAAATAAAAGAAAAAATGAAATAAGCTTCTCCATAAACTAAAACTAGTTCATAAACTAAAACTAGTTTATGCATAGGTTAAAAATTAGCTTTTGGAGAAGTAATATGAGAAAGCTTCTACTCATTATCTTATGGAGAAGCTTTTTCTTTTTAATTTTCTTCTCCTATTAGTGCTTATAGAAAAGCTTATCCAAACAAGGTCCACTATATATTCTGCAATCTGGTATTGTGCCATATATATGGATGGAGGTTTTGGACATTTGGATTTTTGTAGTTGTTGTTAATAACAATGATGCTTATGCCTTTGGGCATAGGTTTGGACTAGTTGTATCAAACTATGTTTGTGTATTGGTATTTTGGGGGAGGATTTCCACTTGCTTACTGCATTTTTACATGTATATTATGTAACTGGTTTCATTTTTTTGCTACATGTAAGGTATAACTATTTTGTATTTTAAAGCCATTGCATTCCTTTTTTATTTTTTTGCTAAAAGTTTAAAGTTGGCACTGACAGGCATTTGACTCGGTTTAAATTCCACTTGATTTGTAGAGATGTTGGTGCTTGAAAGCTCCAAACCTGCAGATTCAGTTCTAGAGTTCTTGGGTTCGATGCTCTTGTCATTCTGCAAGAAACACTCTCCACTCAAGGTAACTCACATCCCCACAGGTTCTGAAGCTGTCTCTAAGGGTAAATAATCCCTTACAAAAGCCTAAAGAATAGATAAATATCATTCCACAATTTTTTTTGGCAAAATCCACAGTTTTTTAAATAAATTGTTTCCTTAAACTAGGTTCTAGATCCACCACTAGTTCAATTTGGTGTATTAGGCTAAGCAATTGTTCCAAGTGTGACCAGCTTACAAATTGTCTCATACCTCTGATAAATCCCTCCATATCATCTTCCCCTCATATATGTTATATGCTTAAAATGTATCAACTCCCAACCAACACCAATCATACTATTATGCAGACACTGCTTCAACAGAAAAAGCTCATGAACTTATAACGCAGACACAGTTAAACAAGCCAGCGGATTTGCATACCAACTTGACAGAGGATAAACTAATGAAGCCCTGCTTGCTTCCGTGACCTTAGTCAGTTCTAGGACACAAATTAATCTCTGTCAATCAAAACTTTCCCTATGAACATACTTGTAAGCATGTAATCCCTTGAACCCCATCAACAAATAACCAAAATGCCAAATAAACCAATTCCCTTGAACCCCCAGAAAATCATACAATTCAAGAAATTTAAATAGATTTGTTTCTCTATTTCTCTTTGATGCATATTCACAAACATATGGTGCTCACAATCTATCTCAACTCCAAATCCATTCAATTCACACCCACCAACATATCAAAATCACGGAAACAAAATAAATAAAATAGAAAATGAAACATAAATAAAAAAAATCAAGCAACCCTTATAACTAAAAAAATGAAATCAAAATCAAACAAACATAAAATTGAAAAAAGAAAAAAAAAACAGAGATGACGAGGGAGAGAGGAACTTACCAGCGAGAGGAAGAAAAGCCACAGAGAGGGAGTGGTAGCTCGTGATGCTGTTGAGAGGGAAAGAGAGAGAGAGAGCTTGTGATGGTGTGCTGAGAGGGAGAGAGAGCTCGTGGTGTGCAGTGTGCGATGAGAGAAAGAGCACGTGGTGTGCTGAGAGAGGGATACAGGAATTTTAATTTCTTTGCTTTTTAATGAGAATTTCAAATTCTCTCAAATTAGTATATTAAAATACTTTGTAAAAATGACATCATTTTAATTACTTTTAAAATACCCCATCCAAACATATTAGATTATTGAAAGGCAATTTAATATCTCTGTTGAAATACTTTACCTAGTTAAATTTCCTCATCCAAACACAGGGTAAAAGAAATTCATAAAGTCTCGGGGGAGGGGGGGCATGGCCCCAGTAGGCACCCAGTCGCTCTGCCCCTGCTTTTATATTTTGATGTAAAAGCAATTTTCATGGAAGTAGAGCCATGTGACCTTTTGATTAACTTTCAGAATTATGTTTTAAGCTTTAGGTTTTGAATCTTGCGATTTCATGATCGACTAAAAAGTTTATTCCAAAGCCTCCACTTAAATTGAATTCAGATCTTTAAACCATAACTATCCAACTTGTATCTAAGAGTCATAGAGGCTGATGCCCCATAAGAGATTTATAGAAGTACATGTATATTAGATTTTAGTAAAACATATTTAATTGTTAACAGGTACCTACGATTTTTCATCTGCTTCTTGATTTTGTTGCTGAGATTTTCAAATGACTCTTTGAGTTTATTTCACTGTTTGATTTCCAAACTTAATTATAGGAATTTTTTCTTGAACTTTTAAGGTTTATGTATGCTATTTATTGAAAAAAAAAATACCATTTTTTATAATAGTTTTACCTAAAGTTGTTCAAAATGACTAAACTAGTTTTACCAGTGAGTTTCAACACTAGCATGGCATGTCCTTACATTAAATTTTTAAAAAAATATGTTTCACGAATTAATTTAAAATTAATGGTCCATGCAGAACTCAAACTTATGACTTTCAAATTATTAGCACAATACTCTAACCCATTGAGCTAATAAATCTATTATATTTTAAAATAATTAATGTCGCTATATATAACACTAAAATTTCTAATATATATTTAATACTTTTACATAATAAATTTTGTAATAATTAATTTTGATTTAATAATATTTTTTTACATATATAAATTTTTATGCAATCCGTATGAGCTTTTCAGAAGGTAATATTAGAATTGTCCAAAATTTACTTGGTATACAAGAAAAATGCTAGATGCACCAAGAAAAACCCCAAACCAAAGCCAATCCACAATCTATATAAGGGTGAAGTAAGTAAGCCCACATTTGTTTGACCTTGAATTGTAAATTACTATTTATACCTCTATGTTTGCTAAGTACAACCCTCCTTGCTCAATATTTTTTATTGCCAATTATAAATTTTATTTGTTAAAACATAGTTCTAGAAATTACTTTCTAGAACAACAATATCAACTCCAAAATTAATTTCCAGAGCTATGTTTCATTAGAATACAAGTTATGCATCTAACGGGAAGGTTTTTCTTCAATTGTCAAAGGCATAGGTACTGAAATAAAAGGGATTTTTATTACTGAAACCAAAGGCTGTATGTATTTTGTAACAAATTTTAATAAAGTTACAGTATTTAGCATATCATAATAAATAAATGATAGCAACGGACAATGGAGTAGGAGTTAGATAGTTTTCTGTAGACTAAAAAATAGTAACAATAAAATAAGGAACTTAAAATAAATTATGTTAAATAAAAGAATAAAAGGTAAATAAATAATCACTGGTTGTTACAAGTAAAATTTTTGGAATCCCTGTACCTTTCATTCTAGGTGTCTGGTAGAAAACTCAATCAGGTATTAGTAGAGAACTCAAACAGTTAAAAAAACATGGTATAAATTTTGCATAGATCAGCTTATTGATTCTTTTCTGGGTGACCTGTGTTATAATGGAATGTACAAGTTTTCGGAAAAATTTAACTTTTATACCTTGCAGCCTTTTGTGAAACTGTGATCTATACAAATAGCAACCAGTCCTAACTGTTGGCAGATGGTTCATATGTGGGGTTGTGTCACTCCCCTTTCAATTCAGAGATGTACAAGGGAATGCCTTGTTGATAATTGAAACCATACTTTTTCAAGAAAGCAAACATGCCAACAGCTTTTATAAGGGTACTTGGGGATTGTGAGCACAAAACATGGTCCAGGAGAAAGGATGTGTAATGTAACTTATCTAGGCTCAATCTCACTTTCACTTATGGTGTTCCCTGAAGACTGAGTGTTGGATCCAGGCTGAAAATTATATCCAGGTAAACCAGATTTGCCAAATTCTGAACTACCGGAATTCATGAACGGCGGTTGTGTTGGCTGAGGAATTTCGTGATCGTTATTAACCATTTTAACTACTACTGACATTGATGGTCTCAACTCTGCAGATGCTTGTGCACAAAGTAACCCTATCTGAAGCAGTTGGCATGCTCCCTCTGCGGGAAAAGCACCCTCTAGGGTCGGATCAACAACTTCAGATAGCCTATTTGATCCATAGAGGCTCCAAACCTTGTATAAAAGGAGAACAGAAAAATGATCATCAACTAAGGACAGTTCTAAGACTTATGAGAATGTTTGTCTTGTTAAAAGCATCAAATGAATTAGTATGTAGTAGCAACATGTCAGATGAAAACAGTTACCGTATGTAGGAGAGAGGACGAATTCATAATATAAGCACTGATTTTTTTGCCAGATACAATTTCAATAACAAGAACTCCAAAACTGTAAACATCTGCTTTCTCAGTCAACTTCCCACGAACAACATACTCTGGAGCCATATACCCCCTAATATGAACACATAATAAACACTGTAAACAGTTGGTCTTTCACAAAGCTAGTAAGTAATAAATATTATAAAACAGTAAATTAACAGAAGACAGGGCAGCCAGTATTTTGATTAATGAAAATTCACCTTCTAGTCATTTAAGGCCTATGCAAGATATTTCCCTTATTAACAGCACATACAGAACAACTAAGACGCAGAAGAGGGTCATGCACTTACAGTGTGCCAGCAATGGCTGTGCTAATGTGAGACTTGTCTTCAGGAAATAATCTAGCAAGTCCAAAATCAGCAATCTTGGGTGTAAAGTCCTCCTCAAGCAGAATGTTGCTCAATTTTATGTCTCTATGAATGATTCTCACATGTGATTCCTCATGAAGGTAGGCCATGCCCTCTGCAATTCCTGATAAAATTTTGTGCCTGATTTCCCAAGTCAGCGGTTGAGAAGTCCTTCTTACTAGAAATTTTCAAAGAAAACGCAATAAGAAAAAGTTAATTTTAAAGGAAATTTCTTTAAGACAGGATATCAGATATAAAGTCACAACCAGAAAAGTGATCATGGAGGCTCTGGTTAGGCACATATTCATAAACAAGAAGGCTTTCAGGTCCTGTGATGCTGCA
The DNA here is from genome assembly GCF_004193775.1 of Glycine soja. Lineage (NCBI taxonomy): Eukaryota > Viridiplantae > Streptophyta > Magnoliopsida > Fabales > Fabaceae > Glycine > Glycine soja. The sequence continues at coordinate 21,971,123 of NC_041019.1, forward strand.
CCCTAAAAGTTTTACTAGATTTTTGTGATGAATGCCACTAATCAAATTGACCTCATTGAAGAAATGATCCGCCCATTGCGTTGTGTTGAAGCTAAGCCTTTTTATTGCAACGGTAATTCCATCTGGCATAACTCCCTATATTGGAACAAAAAACATTTAGTCAGGCAATATGTAAGCAACAATAACACACAAGATCAGAAAATACTTACTTTATAAACAGAACCTGATCCCCCTTGTCCAAGCTTGTTGGCCTCATTGAAGTAATTTGTTGCTTTTTCAAGAACCTCGTAAGGCATATTTAGCTTGGACTTATTCACTGAGTCCAGAAGAGCACCAAACTGTCTTCTTTCTGAGGTAAGAACAACATTACAACAACCTTCAGTTCAGTATTTACAGTTTTAATAGTCTCAGTCCTAAATATCAAATATTGGTACCTCTTCTCCTTGTCACCACATTCTTCCTTATAAAGAAAACAACTGTTGCAATTACCAGCAGAAGAGCCAAGGCAGCAGAAGACGCAGCCAGAATTTTAGCTAGTCTCCGTTTTCCTAACATAACATATTCAGCAACACCGCTTTGGGGACATTTTATCAGAAAGGTGATCTTTCCAAGTATTTTACTTGTTCACAGTAATGCCAATTTCAAATAAACAAGAAAAGTAAATTCCATAACAGATACAGACATCAAGGGTAAAAGATCCACCTGAAATTTCTTTGAGGAAAAAAAAAACCTTTCTTTGAAAACCACTTAATAAAATAAAATAAATAATACAAATCTATTTAAAATACTGCATATACGTTATATCTTAGTCTATATAGGTTTTACAAAAAGGTTACCCAAGGTTTTTGGGATCTCCACGACCACAATTGCAACCCATCAACAACATTTGTCTGTAATTTTTCACAATATCAACAATTGCAATGAAACCTCAACTGCCTCGCAATTTAAAACACCTTGGTCGTATTGTCTACAAGTGACATCAAATATGCATTTCAATCCACATCAAATTCAGATAAACAATTACTAGGATGGGAGAATCCATATAGGGTAATTAAAATCCAAGATCATAAAGAGAATCAAACAAGAACCATGTGGCGAAACCATGGTTTTGAAAAGGGTCCACAACTGTGATTTCGCAACTTCAAGGATTCCGGACTCATCCTATCTCATCTCAACTGCAATTGTGGTAATTGCAATCACATTTTCCTCTAATTTCCCACAAGAGAAATACTAGAAACACAATTTCTGATACACTCTTTTAAGTACACTTTCTCTTGTTCAAATTGATTAAAAATCACAAAATTTTGTAAGTATCACCTCCTATTTAATGAATTTGTTTCATGATTATATAATTTTCAATAAATTTTAACCAACAGAGAGGAGAATTAGTGTTAACAGGAGCGTGTAACGTGTTAGAGAGTGTGTTGTTACGGTTCCTTTTTCCTGCAATATCAAGTATTATGACGATATCGTAACCTTAATTTAAAACCTTGCCCAAAACAGAGAGTACATACAACTCACCATGTTTTCCAGCGGTTGCCACAACGCTCGAATTGTTATAAAACTTCTGCGCAGAGTACCTCAAGTAACAACCAGCATTCAACACCCTGGCTTCTTGCGTGGCACACGAGCCAATCCTCGTGACAGCATCCGCCAAACATCTCTCACAAGCACTGCCATTCACATACTCCCAGCACTGAGCCAACCCGTAAACACGCACGTTCTTTCTCTCGACAGACCCCACGAAAAACCCATCGCTTTTCGGCGCCAACTCGCTCAGGTTCAGAACCAAGGCCATAACATTAGCCTTATAAACACCGCTACTACTATTAGTAGCACTATTAGCAACACTGTTAGAATTGTTGTTATTACTATTATTTCCACACAGGGTGGTATCTTGGTCGCTTCGAGTTTCGCCGAAGAAGTTGTAGTCATCGTACCTGAGATAGCAGCCGGAGTTATAAGGTTGACTTAAAGCGAAAAAAGGATGGTGCTAACAAAAAAAAACTAACAACTAAAAATTAACATTTGTCCATAAAAAAACAAAACCTGAGGTAGCAGCCGTCGAAGAACAGGCGGCCGCCACGTGTCCCTCTCTGGAAAGGGAGGCAGGCGAGGAGCTGCGTCTTGCACTGAGCCAGGCACAAGTTGCAGTCGTTCCGCGAGAGGTCCCTCATGCACTCGCCGAAGGCGTAAACGGTGGCGTTTTGGGAGCCGTTGGAGACGGCGCCGTGGCCGTGCGAGGTGGTGAGAGGCGTCAGCGCGTCCATCGCCGCCAGGAAGTTCGCGATGAAGACTTGGCGCCGGGAGAGGGATAAAACGGTGCGGTTCGTGCATAGCAGCGCGGCTCTCTGGGCTCTTGGGTCGGAGAGGGCATAAGGTAAGAAGAATGAACAGTGGAAGAGAAACAGAAAGGAAAAAGAAGGCATCGAAGTTGGATTTTTTTTGTATTGATGGATAAGCTTGGAAACTTTCGTGTTTGAACTTGAAGTACGAGAAAATAGTAGGTGTGGAGTCAGAGAGAACAGGGTGGGGGAGAAATGAAGGAATGTAGATGGTAGTATTATAATAATGGTGATAGTACAAATTACCTGTTTCAATTAGTAAGTACATAGTATTTTTGATGTAGATTACATTACCTGTCAAAAATTTAATTGTAAATTTGAATATTTATTAAGTAACAATTACGGTTTAAATCCTTGCTTTTGGGTAAGTGAAATATCTAGGGTTTTTTCTTTTACCGAAACAACATGCTTAGGTTTAAATCCTAGCTTTTATTTAGAAGGATAATTTACTTATCATTTCCCTGGTACTTATGGATAGAAAGTATTTAAAAATTTAATAAGATTTATTTTTGGTGCTTTTTCCAAAAGACGTTAATTATATTCATTTTTAAAAATAAATTGACTAAATGATTTATAACTTATATAATAAAAGTTAAAAACTGCGTGATAAAAAATTGATTTTATTATAAGTTTATTATTATAATAATTTACAAAACATTTAAAGTCAATAGAAGATGTCGTTTTGGTTCAGCTAAAAATCGTTCTGTTGTGTCTGTCTTGGTTTGACGAGAGTCAGAGATTTGAGGGTGACGAAACCGAGTGAGGGGCACCAAGGTCAACGGGTGGTGCAGACAAGGTCGGTCAGGTCATGGGTATGCGTATGCCACATTTAGAAGGCAGCGTCCAGAATGCGTTGTGGTGGACTAGTCCGTGGGGTCGTTGAAGGGTAAATGATTATATAATTTAGTTAAAAAAAACAAAAATTCTGATTTAATGTTGAAATGTATAAAAGTTTAATAATTATGTTACGTTATTAAATGTTGTGAGACTATTTAATTATTAATTTTTTTGGATTTTTCTTAAAATTAAATTGTAATTAATTTACACATTTAACTACTAGAATAATCATTTATCATGTCGTTGAATGATTAATTAATGGATAGTTTTGCAAGTAGCAGCAAAGTTTACGGTTGGGATAATAATGGTAAGTCAGTATGTAAATGGGGAACATTGTTCACGGAGCCCATAGGAAATGTGGGTGGACGGATGACTGATTGTTTATAGGTATGGCAAAGTGTATTCAGATTTTATGAGAATAGATTAAAATGCAAGCAAAAAAGGTATTTATTCGTATATTAGAACTGAGTACGAGGATGGATACCGGTACTATGGTTGATTTATGAAACTGAGACTCAAAATTGTAATTTGGTCTTGTTTTAAAAACCAATAAATTCTTTTTTATGAAAATTGATTATTTTTTGTTATAACAATCGAATGTGAAAAACAAAAATTTTGTGTGAAAGACATTGATATTGATGTTGAAGAAGATCACCAATGTGTGCGTTGCAAATTGTTTATTTCAAGGACGGAGGACAGGGGTCGGAAGGAGAAAGTTCGGATGACGATGTGAATGTCGAGGCTTTGGCCGATGTTGGTCAGTGCACGGGCAGTGGTGTTAGAGATGCACCGACTAATAAAGAGCATGTTAATAACTATGATTAGGTTGACGAAATTATATTAGAGATAAAATCTGTGTATACAAACCAAGAGACTGTTATTGGTTTGAATAAAACGTGTGTAGGGTAAAGAGAACGAATTTAGTGGAATTAGAGTCGTGCGATCCCGAGGCCAGCTTTTGTCATGCCAGGGTTTCAGGCTCGGAAGACTTCACTTTATGCATGAGATTTTGGCGGAGAGGTTCGAGGTAGTAATATTTCCATTAATTGACTTTCAGTGTGTTGTTGATACTTTGTGCTGTGAATCAATTGCATCCGAATAGGTGAGCATTCGTGAAGGCTTTTGAACTTCTTTATGAAGATTCGAACAAAGATTAGACTCCTGATGTATTTTTCGTTATTTTGGTGTCCAAAAAATGCAGAAATTTGGTTGGGTATATTTAAATATTCGCCCTTAACGTCGGCTTTTAAAAGCTTTTTCTGACAACGTCAAATCTTTTTCTAAAAGCTTTTTTTCGAGTAAAAGGTAGGATTAGTTGCCCTAAGTTATTGACGAATGATTTTGGTGTTCCCACCTTTCCTTTGTATTGGTGTCAAAATCCTGGGATTCATAGAACAATCAAGGATATTTTATGAAAACTTAATTATGTTTTTAATCACTTAATTTTTTTAGTCTTTTATTTTTAGTCCTTGAACCTTAAATTAATCAATCATATCATGTTTTAGTTCATTAATGATTTTAGTCTCAATCATTAAATCTTGTCGATAAATGATAGCGTGACGCTTGATTTATTATTATTTAATTACATTTTTCGACGGTTCATTGTTGATGATTAAAAACCATAAAAAAATTGCCTCTTGTCTTTTTCCTTTTCTGGCCATGTAAAATTTCCAATAAAAAAAACTTGCTTTCAATGTAAATAAGATTCAATCACAAATTTAACAAAAGTTTCAATCCTAGACTCCTAGTGATAAATTCCTAACTCAAGTGGTATTTAACCCTTTTACCAATAAAACCATTGTCCCCTTTCACTTTATGCCTCCATTGTAGCTCGTAAGCAAAAACAATCAACATCGTGGTCAACAAAATTAGGACTACTAGCATTCGTACATGATTTGGAGTAATCTATATTTGAAAGAACAAGGATAAGTAAAACTTGTTGGTTGAGTGAAAGTCAAACATGTCATACACTCACTGTAAACTGAAATGGCAATTGTATAATTTTTTGTTTGTCAAAACCCTCCATAGACATATCTTTTTGAGACATTGACAATTTATTCTGACATCACTTTACTTCTTTTAGGATCATTAACTGTCCTCACAAATCAACACGAAAATTTTTAGTGTGTTTTGTTCTCCTCACTCATGTTTTTTGGAAAACTTTTCAGAATGTCACACATCTCATAATTGTTCCAAGTCAAACACATTTAACTGTTGAGTTCTTATGTGATAGGCTATCAAAAAATATATGAATTTTGTTAATTTAGGTAGTATCAATTAATTCTTTTAAGTCATCCTCAATTGTATAGTCTCGTACGTCTCTTTCATTTTGGTGTCATTTGTCTCGGTGTTACATAATTGAATTCATGATAATTGATAATGATTTAAATCTTATCATGTTTTATCTTAATATATCTTGAAGGAAAATAAAATATTAGACAATGTTAATAATTAGATATATCTAGATAATAGAGTAGAAAAAGATAAAGAAATATTTAATTAGCCAAATTTGCTGAGAGTATATCTCATGTGGCTCAATCTTAAATCATATATTCTTGTACTTATATAAGGATAAACAATTTTCTTCTACTAAGATTTTATAAGCAGTCTCTCCAAGAAAATAGAAAATTAGTAGATCATATAGAATTGAGAAGAATGAAGAAACAAAGAGAATCTTATTGACAGACCCATTAAATGAAGAAGGGGAATTATAAAGGAAGAAAGTATGAATTACTATGTGCTTCAAGAGTTGAGTAAAACAACTTTTTTAAACTTTCATGATACGTTTTTTATAGATATGATTTTTGGATCCCGGATAAAGAAGATTTTGTGGTTAGTGAAATTAATTGAATAATTCTTGATTGCTTATATGTACTGAGTGTGACTTCCAATTGGATTGAATTGTTTGTATATATGCATTACATTGGGTGTTGTTTTTTCGTGTATACATGATATTAATTCTACTTTATTCAATTCCTTGATTCATGCCTCGATGAAATATACATTGACGTTTTTCCGTGGTCTGTGTTTCTCTTATTAAAATATGTATACCCTACATTACATATAGATACTTTTAGTCCATATAATTCTCACACAAAAGAGTTTGTTTACATGATGGTGCTTTACAAGCAATTAGCTATAATATTGGTTTATGTTAATAATTGTTTTCTATGATGTTATAATGTTTTGGGTATTTTATTATAATATTTTGGAATTAGAGAATTTATTCAATAGTTATTTGGAATGATATTTTGTAATTATGTGTAAGTTGGCCATAACCTTTCTAGGAAGGGATGAAAATGTATATCTATTTTGAAAAATTAATATGAGATACCTCTATCTCGAACGAGGATGAGATTTATAATAGATACCTCCATCTAAGATGGGAATGAGATTTACAATAGATATCTCCATCTGGGATGGGGAAGAGATTTTGTATACCTCCATTGCATGAATATGAACTCATAGACCCTTTGAAGAATCTGAGATTTACATCGACTCTGAGAACCAAAGAGTTGAGTCTAGTGATTCTAGGAATCACTGAGTTGTGATGTGATAATTTGTTTGTTTGTTTGTTCAAGAATTAAATGCAGTGAAGCATTGTGTTTGTTTACTAGAATGTTATTTCTCTGTGTGAATAATTTGTGGTTGTTTAATAAGTATGAATATATTATTTTTAATTTAATTTTGTGGATGTCATGATTGGATTTTCTAGTTACTGTACCAGTTGAGAACAATACTATTTGCGAACTCTTTTAAAACTTGTTTTATTCATTGAAATTATTATCTTATTAAAAATGTTATTTTTAGAGTTCGAGTAAGAAACTTTTGAGATGAAGGAGAATTAAAGACTTAGTTCATTATTAATTAAACTTTGAAGAAGTCCATATTTGAGAATAAAATTGTTTATTAATGTAAGAACTCATTTATTTATAATATTTGAAGTATTTCAAACCATTGTAATTTCTAAATTCTTATTTTATGGACGTTTTAAAGTATATTTTTATTACAGGTTGTTATTGTAATGAAGGGCGTTACAAGCTCTATTGCAGAGACAGAAGAACAAGCACAAACGACGATAACAGTGGTAATGAAGATAAGTGCAATCAACTATGAATGACACTCTCATGGCGACGAGAGTGGCATCGTGAGGGAGTTCCTTTTCGTGTCTTAGTGGAGACAATTCAAGAGGGAGAGTGAGTGAGAGTAAAGCACAAGGGAGTTCCTCTTTGTGTCTTAGTGGTGTCAATTCAAGAGGGAGTGTGAGTGAGAGTAGAGCGCGAGGAGGAGTGAGAGTATGTACTGGGTTCTTAGAGTACCTAGACTAGTTTTTGTATTAGGGGTAGTTTTGTAATTTCACACGCATTAAGTGAATATTTGATGTGTGTGGTTGGAAATAAATTTAATTGAATTGGGAGAAGCCCAATCCAATTAAATTTTAGAGGGGGAGGTGAGCATTTGCTTGTTACACCCTATTATCACATCATATATAGTCACACTTTGTGCATGTCCTTCATGTTTTACATGCCTCATGACACCTAAGCACACTTAGTGGAGAATCTTGGACTTGATCTTGGATTAGTGGGCTGAACTATAGCTAAAATTCACTAATCATAATTAGTGAAATTGGCTCCAAAATTTGGCTCCACAAATTCAAGTGAAATTTGAATAGAAATTCAAATTTTCCTTTAATTTTGTGTGACACTTAGGCTACAAATAAAGGCCATGTGTATGCATTTTTTTCAACTTTGATCATTTGAGAATTACACTTCAAAGTTCAGACCTCATTTGAGGCACAAAATTTCGTGCTCCTTCTCTCCCTCTCCCTCCACTCATCTTTTTTTACCTTCAAGCTCTTATTCATGGTTTCCTATGGTGGTGAGCTTTTTCTTGACTCATCTTCTCCTTGAAGTGGGGTCTCCAATCATCTTTCTTCCTTCTTCATTCCACTACCATTAATCCTCAAGAAGCAAAGGACTCCATTGATGAAGAAGATCCAAGGCCTACAAGCTCCACATGGAGCTGCATCATGTGGTATCAGAGCATCTTCATCTAGGTGATGTTCTTTTGCTTCCTTTATCTTTTTGTTTGGTGAATTCACTTTAATTCCTTGTTCTTCATCTTATTATCCATGTATATCCTCCATTGTCTTGTGGTTTGGTGATGTTTAGAGTAGATTCAAAAAAAATAAACTGATTAAATCTTAAATCTACACTTGTTCTTGCATTTCTATGGTTCAAATTTTATAGATCTACTCTTGAATCATGTTTTTGTGTTGATTTTAGGTTCTATCATTTTTCAGTCATAATCTTCTTGTGCTGAACCTCTAGATCTAAATTTTCTTCCAAAGTATTGATTAGTAAAAAAAATACAAAAATCTAAGTGTAAATCACTTAATCCATGTTGTCTTAGAGTTATGTTTAGTCATAATAATTGTCACATTATATTCTAAGTTTGTGTTGAATTTTGATTTTGTTGATTGAATTCTAGATACATTTGTTCATGTATTCTTGTCATTCTAAGCCTATCTTTTGAATTTTGAGTCTAATTCATGCATGTTATTTAGTTCATAACATGTTCTAAATCAATTCCTAGAAGTAGTCTTGTCGTTGAACTTTGTTTTGTTTTCTAAGTTTCCTGTACGATGCCTATGAAGAAATTGAGTTGTGGTGCTGAGTTGTGGCTGGATTTGTGAATCAAAATAAGTTTTAAGCTCTCTTGGATTGTGTTATTCAAGACATTTGAGCATAAGCAAACACAAATTGTAATTATACAAGCCTTAAGCAACATAAACACTAGTCTTGATTTGTAGGTTGAAATCGTTGGTGCTGGTAGCTTGAACATATGAACTTGTAAAAATGACTGGGAATTGGTCAATCTGAATTTGAGTTGAAATTTTTACTGAAATTTCTAGATATATGGAAAAAAAATTAGAAAAAAAGAAACAAGTGATTTGGATAAAAGTGAAAAATACGAAAAATCACACAAGTTGGCAGGAAAGTTAGTGTCTAGGAAGAAAAAAGTGAAAAGGAAGTGTGCTTGTTGCTTTGTCTCGAATTTTGTTCTATAATTGGTGCCTATTTTATACCAATCTTAGTTCTGAAATTTCAATTGAAAATTAGTGTCAAAACAAGTGCCAAAACTAAAGGTTTCTTGAGTCTTTTTTGTTTTTGTTTTTTTACTCTACTCTAGAGCCATTCTAGTTTCTCTTTGAGTCCTAGCTTGCTTTTGTGTGCTTTTCATTGCTTTAATTGTTGAATAATGCTTGAAAATTTGTCTTATTAAAACTCTATTGGTTTAGCTTTCATTTCATTTTTTTGGTCTTTGGTTATTGCCTGTCTCTTTGTTTCCTTGTTTGTGAGTTGCCATATAGGGAATTGGAAAGGAGGATTGGTGTCATCCCTTGATGAATTTGAGTCAAGAAGCAAGGGGCCAACCACCTTAAGAGCTATTGGACTAAGAAGCACTCTAAATTGAGTGAATCACCAAAGGGAGAACAACCACCAAAATTGAGGACCTTTTTGTTATTTTTTTAATTGAGAATTTACTTACCTTCATTGCTTTCAAAATAAATGTTGACATGTGGCAAACCAGTCATAGCTTGTTGATTTTATTCATTTCAGCTATTTTATTCATTTAAGCTATTTCTATTTTATGTGAATGAATGTCTTGGACATTATGTTGTTGAATGTCTAGGCAATGGATTTCTAGTATTAGTGTTTCCTTATACACTGTTCAATTGCTAAGAATGAACTGGTGTTCATCATGACTACTAATTCAATGCCAATTTTGTTATATCATTGTATAATAATCTGCTTAAATATCATGATTGAATGCGAATTATATCAGAATTAACAAATGAAGAGCATGGACAATGCTGTGAAATGGCCAAGATCATGTTGAAGGTCGCGGTTGCACCAGAGGCTATTTTAAACACCGTTAACGCCAAGGACCAGGTCATCTTCATTTTGATTTAATTAACATATTATTATTCTGTTATTTTGTGCAACTAGCCAACCTATTTGTCTCATTCTAATTTTTTATCTACTTCAAATGTAGATTTACGGTGAAGTTAGTAGGTCATTTGCTGTGAGGTGGAAAGACGTACTTGACCTTTTATGGAATTTCATTGACAAGGATGGAAATTTTCATACCGTTGTCTACAACCAAGATTTGGACAAACCAACCATTGTAGCTGGGTGGACAACACTAAGAGATTTCTATCACCTGACCGGAGATCATCAAGTGTCGTTAACTCATTATGGTAAGAGTGTATTCTTTCTCACCATATTCAAGAGCAGTAGCCATCCAAAATCATGCCCAAGATGACACTCATTATATCATCAAGTGTCAAATTCTGTCACTTTCAAGGTGCATCTCACTCCGCACAAAATTACCTACAACAGCCTGGTAAGCAACTTTCCAATTTAGTTGCCAGCAATTATTTATCTTCCAAGTTTTAAATTTCATAAATTGCTGACATAACATTATTCTTAATATCAGAACGTTCCAAGCACCATGTATTATTTTCTTAAAGACAAAGGCTGGACTCATTTGAATTTGGAGGACATTGCAGAATGTCGGATTGTGTTCAATCACTAGAGAAAGATAACTAAAATTGGAGCTAGATGAAAATATTTTTGTGAAACCCAATCCTTCAAAGCTGGCATGGAAATTGTCTTTGAATTCCTTGATCCAACAGTTAATCATGTTTTATTTTGGTCATGTTTATGAATTAAATTAAACATTATTAGGACTTAGAACATTATTAGGACTTGGAACATTATTCCTTTTAATTATTAGGAATTCCCTAACTATGCTTTTGCTACAAACAATTTGTCTAATATTATCCCTTTGTTAGTTACCAGTTTCATATATAATAGTTGTTTTACTATGTGTTGATCACAAATTTTTTGCAATATTGAAGTAACATTGTGCGACAAACAGTATCTTTTAGTAATTAATTTAGCCATGTTTATGAATTAAATTATTTTCAATTATTCACTAAATTAATTTTTAAGCAATCTAATGTTAGTTATAGTAATTTTTAAAAAGTTTATTTATATTATAATTTTTTTAACAATCTAATTACAAAATACATTTTTTTATACCACTATAAAATAATATCACAAAATCAATATTTTTAAAATTGCTAAAATTATTAAAAAAAATTCACACAATTGCTAAATTTATTACAAAAAAATTATTTTTAAAATTGCTAAAATTATAATTCATATAATTTTATTCACAATTAAAAAAAATTAGAAATCTATGGATCATCAATCCGTATGATTCATAAAGATTGTTGATCCATAGGAACCATACAGATTGGCAATCCGTATGTTCATACAGATCAACAATCCAAATGAACCATACGAATTTCCAATCCGTAGGTTCTTAAATTTTTTTCGCGTTTCTCTTCTTCTCCGGTAACGAAAACCGACCAAACTTGACCGTATACTCCTGAACAACGCTCGTACACCACCGGAGATGAAATACGCTTCAAAAATGACCTTAATGAAAGCAACTTACACTAAGTGACTAAGATTTCATATAAAAAAATGATGTTGTAGAAATGAAAAACTACTCCTGCGATTTATAACCGAAAATTGGTAAGAGTATTTTCAGCATTTATGAAAACTGTTGGGTGCCCCAAGCAAAAACCTATCAAGGGGAGACATGGAAACTTGGTAAGAATCTAAGGGAAACCCAAACATTGAAACATTGCACTTTCCATGGTTATGACATGACTTAGACCATCTTTATTCTGCATCTTTAACTTTTAAATTTCATTGGGTTGAAGCCCATTAGGACCCTAGTATAAATACTTCTTTTAAGCTTTGAGTAACAACGACTCTAAAGGCGAGATTTAAGACAAATTATTCTCTTTCATTCATTCCTACAGGATTATTAGAGCTTATCAACAGGATTGGTGATAATTATATTAGCATGTTTGGGATAACTAAAATATTGTGATTTCAGTTTTTTTTTTCCCTTCAAAATAAGTTGTTTGCAAAAAATCTAGATGTTCAGGAACGCAACTTAAATTTAGAAAAAATAAAAATAAAAATAAAAAAATAAGTTGTTTTTTGAATATGAAAATATGTAGTTTATGATTATTTTTCAACAACTTTTTTTTCTTTTCAGCTGTTTTCATACTCTTATAACATGTAAGAGCTGATTTTTTTGTTGCATCGAGACAAAATTAATTATTTTAAAATATTTTTCAGCAAACTTATCTAAACAAAAATTGTTTGTGATTATAATCGATTATTGTTATAATTGATTATTGAAATAAGTTAATTTTTTCTACTATTCCAAACACACCCTTATAAAGTAGATGTTCTTATTGAATCTCTCCGGTTCCATTAGGTCCATGCTTGAGTAGTTTTTAGAATTGGGCGTTATCGTACTGTGATACGTTGATGAGGTGGATTAATTATTTTCACTCTTTTGTTAATGTTTGACTATCTTTTCATTTAATTCATATTGAAGTTTATTCATGTGTATTTACTGACAACTTATTTACATCATGTGGATATTTAGATATTTAGATAGAACTTAGAGCTAAACCTAAATATTGGACTTGTAAGAATTGAACTTGAGACTTAAAAAATCAGGAGAGTAGGTTTAGTCTTTCAAAGAACCAATGAATTATCACTAATCCTAAAGAGTCCAACTAAAATTCAATTACCACAAGAATAGGAATTAGTTTAATTGAGCATTTCTTGTATCACAAAGGAACTTATTTTCTAAGTGGGATTAACAAAATTAAATGATTTTAACTGATTTTTTTAATTAATGTTAAGTAATTTTTAATTTTGTTTATAATCGAGACCAGAGGTTACTAAGGGTGGGATGTTACCGAAGACTATACAAAGTTATCAAATCAAAGCTTGTGGATCTAGAGTAAGGAATAACAAGATATCAAATCAGAATGTTTAAACAGGCTTGGAACCATTTCACTTCCCAAGGAAAGCTTCATTATACAGCAAACATATGAACACACATTGATTTGATATCACAAACTTGAGGGACAGACTTAGTGAAGGTACAAGGGTTAACATTAACAAGTTCAAGAGGCAAGAGGAGCAATCAAACATGTGGGGGTGTGATTTCCTCAGTAGGCTCGGTCGAAGCATTCAGTTTTCTGCCCCTTTCACTTCTGCTGTTATCAGCAAATTTCAAGCTTGCATGATGAGAGCCTTTCTCCTTCTCCTTTGAGTTCCACTCAGCCAAGTAGTAATCTTCTTCTGTCACTTTTTTAGATGAAGGACCAGAAAACATGCCACCCCATTGTGGAAAGTAGATTAAACATATTGGCAGGGTGCATATTATGATCATGGCTCCCATTAGAGTGATTCCTCTTTCTTTTGAAAACTTGGATCCTTTGAAGAAAATTAACTGGGTCACAACTGCACCCACATTGCCTCCTCCTCCTGTCATTCCAGATATGACCCCTAATGACCTGAAAATATATGTGTATGCTAATGCATATTGTTAGAATTAATCACAAAAGAATTATTGGCATAGAGCTATGCACTTTGTTTATATATCTCTTTTTGTAAACAAACTTTACCAGCTTTCACGCTTGTGTTAAGTGTGCATGTGACTGTGATTGCACATATTTATTGTGTTAAAATTTATTGTCAGCTTTGGAATCACTTGTTGGTAAAAACAGAGCTGTTAAGAATTATCTTTACTGCTAGTCTAAAAAAGGAAAGAAGATGCATGAAACATGTGCTATGTGTAAGAGAATCATTTGTCTTATTAACCTGTTACATATATACTTAAGGATGACTTTGCTTGCTGTGCCCGGTGATCTGATAGCTTATAACAAATTAGACTACTAAATTGAGATTTCTTTTGTTCTCATATTTTCTCCCCTTTGTGGTTAATCTGAGTCTGACACTTAACTATTGACTACTATAATGGAAATATTGAATTTGCAAAATTTGCTAAATAATGCTATGGGTATTGGGTAGAAACAATTGCTAAATAATGATTTGTACATAGTGGAGAATAAGCAAAGCACTTTAATAAGCACATGTTTGATTCGCTTCTCACTTTTTGGTTTTAAAATCTGCTTTTAAAAATAATTTCATACTTCTCAACAATCAATTTCTCGTACAAAATCTTTGAAAACTTTTCCAAACAAATGTTTTAAAAATCAAAAGTAGACAATTGAGAGATGTTTTCTCATCCTCTTCTTTTGTTTTGTGTTTCTAATTCAAGGATGACCCAGAGTGTTGTTGTGTGTGAAGAGACAAGAACTCGATGTCAGTGTTCCATTTTCTTTGTTGTTTCTTACAAACTACAAACAATTTCTGGAAATAGAAATCAAACACTTCCTGAGACTAAAGATAAAAACTCAAGTGAGTGTGATTGAAACATAATGACTCAAAAACATACCTTCTGGAGACAAAAGGAACAATCCCAAAGGTCATTCCACACGCGGCTTGGACGAACACAGAGAATATGATCATAACAACCACGGATACACTTAGAGATCCCACCAGGCCAAGAATTATGCAGAAAACACCAGCCAAGGTTTGGCATATCCATAAAGCCCACAATCTTCCCCTCATGCCAAACCTCTTTGCCATTACATCAGATATATAACCCCCACCAGGCCTAGAAAATATGTTAGCCAAGCCAAAGCTTGCAGCAATGATTCCAGCAGTGTGGAGTTTCAGATTAAACCTGTCATAGAAGTACTCAGCTATGATGTTGTCTATGGTCAACTCCACCCCAAAGCAGTATCCATAAGTCAACGCCAGAATCCATCCCCTATAGTTTGTAACACCATGATATAAGACTCTTGAAAAATCATCTTTGGCTTTTTCCCCTGACTTCTTCAAGCGGCGGAAGTTCCCATCAGGCATGTCCTGACCAAATATCAGAATTGAGAATGCTGTGAGCATTTGGAACATGGCAGGGACAAAGAATGCAATCCTCCAAGCGGTGAATTTGGTAGCCCCAATGTCGCGGATGAGGGAGAACACAAGGGGCATGATGAGCTGGGTAGCCCCTCCTCCAAGGTTTCCCCATCCACCGGAGAGTCCGTTGGCCGAACCGACCACCGGAGCAGAGAACATGGAGCTCATCCAGAACTGCGTGGACACAAAGGTGGCGAGGGAGAAGCCGGTGAAGAACCGGACTAGAAGATAAGAGGTGGCTGAGTTGATGATGGAAGTGAAGTAGACAAATGGTGCTGTGAGGAGGATTAATGATGCAGAGGCGAGGCGCGGTCCGACCAAGTCACAGGCTGTTCCCATTGCAATTCTTGCAAAGACAGCACCTGAGACTGATGCCACACCGGCATTTCCAATGTCAGTGGCTGTGAGGTTGAGGTTGTCGCGGATTATGGGGAGAAGAGGTGGTGCAGCAAAGCTAGACACAAAGCATGCGAAGAAAGAGACCCATGATAGGTGAAAGGCTCTCATGTGGGGTTTGGCAAAGGAAAATAATCTGAACACAGTTGCCTTGTTTTCAGAATCCACAGGTAGAGCAAACTTTTGTTGTTGAGATTCATTCACAGTTGCAGCATGAGCAGGGAGTTCTAGATCCATGTTTTTCTCTTAGATTGGACTGGCCTAAGAAGATACAAGGGTCAGTGTTGAGCTTTTGATTTGGTTTGGTATATATAACTATAAGACCTTTGTGTGTGTGTGTGAGTGTTACATTACACACCAAGTTTGTTTCACTACTGTTATGGGCACCAAGGTAAACTAAAACAAGCCAACCACTTTTTCTGTCTCTTAGTAGGAAAGTGAATGAGAAATGTTCATGTTGATTGATGGAATTTAAAATGGTGCTAACTGCTAACAGCTAAAGTCTACTACTCCTCTTTCTAGGGTTGTCTGCAATAACTATTTTTTATGTCATTGTCTACTAAAAATCTGGCATATTCTTTTGATTCATATGAGGAAGAGTAATAGAGATATACCAAGATAGCTAAGAAAAAGATATAAAAGTAGACGCTCTTGTCTTTTGAAGGCTGGCAGTTTTTGAAACTTCAATTCAGTAGCAGATTGGCTCAGAAAACTGAGACTCGGAGAATTGTGTCTGTAACAGATGACTTTTCATATGTAAGAGAGGCACAGTTGGGAGGTTAAACACTCCTCCGTAAGCCGAGTCTCATTTTTTTATTTTATTTTTTACTTTGTTTTTAATGTGGGAAGAGTGAACCAGTTGGAAGTCAAAGACAAAAGAAAGGGACTTATGAAATGAAGCGAAAATTCAAATTTTGACTAAAAGTTGATGAGACCAACTAGTTGTATATTGTACGATTCATTTCAGGCCAGGGAATTGCTTGAAGGAACGATTCTTGCAAACAATAGCGAGCATTGACTTTGGAATCTGTTTGAAGTGTGAAGTTGAGGAAATCGTATTATTGATAATGTATGAGGTTTTCTTTTGGTAGGTTGAGGTTGCTTCTGTGCATAATTAACTATTAACTAAGCATTTTTTTCTCTCTATGTTTGTAAAATGACAATGGTATCCTAACACTTATGTGCTACTATCATAGAGCACAAGCATATTAGGTAGCTCTCAAATTTCCACGGGAGGGTTAATTTTTATAGCATATATTTTTGTGTTTTAAACGTGATGACTATAAGGTTTAAGCAAGAAAAATCGACTTGTAATTATAATTAATTATGTTTAGTAGACACAAAATCTCACATCACTTAAAGGTCCAGACCAATAATCATTTATAAATATCATTCCTCTCAACCCGTTAAAGCATCCTTTACAAGGATAAAATTGTAATAGTCCACTAAATACCTAAGTGAACATTATTTGATTTCACCTTCAATCAATATTTAATCCAGATGGAGGATATTTAATTATGGTGGAAGAAGTTAGGTTCCTTTCTCAAAAGAAATTGTTGAAGAGGTAAGTCACAAATGGTTTTCCATGTCCACCCATCATATTATTTTGTGTCTAGTTAGATACATTGTTTTCTAGACCATTGATTTGAATTTTGTTACATTTGACTTTTGTCTCCGCCATATAATTATTTTGCTTTGGAAAGTTAAGTATTGCTTATCATTTTAATATTTTAACAAATAATATTCTATTCTTTTATAACATTTATTGGAGAAACAATTATATTTTTATTTGTTTTAGATCAAATATTTGTGTGTTATTTATTTTTCTTTCAAAAGGTTTTCTATTATTACTATTTTAAAAGTTACAAATAATTACAGTTTGTAATTAAATGATTTTATTAACCTTTACAAACACTACATATAAGATTGACAACTTAAATTTTAAAATGCATCAACAAAACACTATATCTTTCTATCATTATTTTTTTATATTTTTTTGTTTTTATTGTATGATCTTCGTTCACTACTACAAAATGTAGATTTAACATCGCTAAGTTAACATCGGCTTTTGATAAAACCGATGTTAACAAAAACTCGGTGGCATAATGGCAAATAACGTGAGTTTCTTAACATCGATTTTTTAAATAACCGATGTTAACACATTAGGTTAACATTGGTTTTTAAAAAACCGATGTTAATATCACTTCGATAACATCGATTTTTCAAAAATCCGATGTTGGAAAATGATAAAATAACATCGGTTTTTTTAAAAAAATGATATTAATCTTCACATGACTTCCTTAACATTGATTTTTTGGACAAACCGATGTTGGTAAATGATAAGTTAACATCAGTTTTTTTTAAAAACCGATGTTAATGTTCACATCACTTCCTTAACATTGGTTTTTTGGACAAACCGATGTTGGTAAATGATAAGTTAACATTGGTTTTTTTTTTGTGAAAACCGATGTTAATGAACTCGATTTTTCAAAATATTATTGGCTCCACAACCTAATTCACTCACGTTTGTTGTGTATCTTTGTCATTGCCGCAGCTCTAGTGTCGCCCACGTCATCCTCTTCGTCGCAACTCCACCATTCATGGTTCATAACATCCAAGTCTTGCGCCTCCACTTGTTCCTCTCTATCATAAACTCTCCACGTCGTGACTCTTCGTTCTCACTACCACTTGCGGCCAGTTTTGCTGCCACTGTCGTTGTTGGTGTCGAGGTAAGCTTCTCTTACACATCATAATTATGTATTATTTCTGTTTTAAATGGAATGGTTTTCTTCATGGACTTTGTGTGTCTGTTCCGTGTGTCAAACAAAACCAGTTATTTGTTTTTTGTTGTTGGGCTGTTTTTTTATTTTCGTGTTTCCTTTGTCTTCATGGTTCCTTTGTTTAGTAGCTTCTTTGATTTCTATTTTGTCAATGACAATGAAATGAAGCACCACTCAAAATTCATGGAATGGTTTGAATGGCTACTTATGTACTATTTCTTCATTGTGAGTTATAGCTGATAACAAACATTGTAAAACTCAACAACTTTACTTGAGAACAACATTGTAAAAACTCAAAATCTAGTTTCATACTTTTTTTTCTTCTTGAAATGGCTTTCTAGGCTGCTTCTCTTGTTCCTGCTTGTTTTTCGGTTCTTAAAAAGATTTGCTTCAATCTCCCACATTGTTGTTTGTTCTTATTCATTGTCTTATATGCTTTTTTCCAAAGAGATAATTAAACCATGACTTTTGTGTTTGCAGGGAAAGAGTGGTGTGTCTCTCAAGGACTCCACCTTATTCAATCTTTTATTGTTAGAACCTATCAATGCTAACTTCAGCTCTTCGGCATTGAGGTGCAAGGTAAGTTAAACTAAAGCTTTTTGCTTCTTCTTAATTCATCATTAAGTTTTTTCTTACTTATCTCTGAGTATATTAAGGTATTTTACTTTATTTCCTTTTAGAAGGACTTTATGTTTAACAAATTATACTAATCATTGTGAGGTTTTTTATATTGATACTAACCTTTCAGAAGGAATACATGGTGTAATGTGTTTCTTGGATAGCAAGGGTTGTCACCGTAATATATAACTATATGTATATAAAGAGTAGCGGTGTAATGTTTTTCAAACAATTAAAGGGGTTAATGTAAGGATAAAAAAGATAAGGGTATTGGAGCAAATTTAATGAAACCTTAGTAGGTGTTTAGTATAATTTGTATTTGCCTTTTGCGGGTCTTCACTCTTCACTTCTAGCATTTCTCTAGCTATGTCGTCATTGTTGTTGTTGAGTTTTTTGTGTTGTGGATATGGCATGACCAATTTTCTGGGTCTTTAGAAGAATTATATTGATGGCATTTTATGACCACGTTGTTGTTGAGTTTGTTGATGGTTGAAACTGTTATGATTAATATCTTTTAGACTTGGATGGTTGAAACTGTTAGATATTACTGTCTATTTGTTAGTTCTTTTAATTGTTAATTCTGAGTTCTGATCAAAGTTGTTGATTTCACTGTTTCTAGCATATTTAGGGTGTCTTGACTTGGTTGGTTTTCTATTGAGCCTTGACTTCCTTACTCCCACTCCAGCCAGCTTCACACTAGTTTGTTGCTTGAATTGTTGGTAAGTTTGTCAATCAACTTTTGTATGTCACATGTTAGCAATATGGTTGATGATTGATGTAGGTGGGGAATTTTTATATCTAATGTTTTTGGGAATGATGATTGATGTAGGTGGTGATTGAGTTCTTTATTAGATTGTTGCTCTGTTTTTGGACCGTGTTGCTCATCATCATAGGTACAAATATATTTTGTAAACTTTTGATGTTGTTGTTTGTTACCAATGTTTTTATTACTTGCTCACTGTGATTAATGAGAATTGATATATGCTATACAAGTTATGTTCATCATGAGTGAACCTTAGATTCCCGTTTGAGATTGAATACAATGATTCTTGTGGATAGTTTGCATTAATCATTGTATTAAATCTTGAATTGTCCGTTTGGACAGTTTGGGAAGTGTCATATTTTTATGGTAAATTCATGCGTTAAGGTTAAAATTATTTTGTTGAATTTGATGAAATTTCGGTATAATGCATTTCGTCGGGAACATCAATATTTTAATTGTACAATATGCATCCATGTTTGTATTGAACAGTGCTTTGAAAGGATTTGGCGATACTTCACAAAGTAAATCTAAGGTTGCTGCTAGGTTGATTATTGTTAAAGTAAGTCATTTAAACAATATTTCTAGTTATATTTTAATACGGTGCAGACTGATTTGTACTTAACATTGAATATTTAAATTTCATAATGTATTTAGTGTAATAGACAAAAAGGAAGCACTGAGTATAGGTATTACGTCATGCACTGGATGTCAACTATAATCTTAGGAAGTTTCAAGAATAATTGGGAAACAGTAATTATTTAATTCAAACGTATTTCATTTTGTTATAATTGGTATTATATATTATTAACTTATATTTTATTATATCATGCAGTATTTCAATGATGCTAGACCATTGAAACTAGAGAGATTGAAGGCGCTTTGCATCCAGTGGGCAAACTACTATTTGAAAGTTAAAAATGAAATAATTAGTGTTTAAGTAATTTTGGAATTGTAGTTTAGTTAATTTACAATATTTACAATTCATGTTATATGCACATTAAATATTCTTTTAATTCATAGTAAATATTCAATTTTTATGAGATTTCTGCTAAAAATTGTTTGAAAACAGAATGAAAATTATTTGTCGTGGTTCTGTTTTTAAATTTGTAGGTTAATTTTGGGTTATTAAAAAAAATAGACAGCACATTAAAAAAATCCAAAAAACAACATTGGTTGTTAGTAAAAACCGATGTTATATGTAAATATTAACATCACTTTTTGAAAAAACCGATGTTAAGCTTCATTTGCAACATTGGTTTCTATAAAACCGATGTTGTTGTTGAACATACAACATCGGTTTTTACCAAAAACCGATGTTAGTTATCAGACAACAACATCAATTTTTAGTTACTAAAAACCAATGTCATATGTATAAGTTAACATCGGTTTTGGTGAAAACC
The DNA here is from genome assembly GCF_004193775.1 of Glycine soja. Lineage (NCBI taxonomy): Eukaryota > Viridiplantae > Streptophyta > Magnoliopsida > Fabales > Fabaceae > Glycine > Glycine soja. Next base: position 21,992,201 of record NC_041019.1, read on the forward strand.
GATGTTGATGTGAAGATATATGAACTTGTTTTTTTAAAAAAAATTGATGTTGTAATTTTTATGTTAACATTGGTTTTGGAAAATCGATGTTAACGATATTACTTTCAACGTCGGTACTTTCAACATCGATTAATAACCAATGTTGAAAGTCCTTAAAAACCGATGTTAAAACTCTATTTTGTAGTGGTGGTTCTTAATTCTTACCATTGCAATGTTTCACTATACTTTTCATCTTAATGCATGTTTCACTGTACTTTTCATCTTAGTGCATGTTTCAAGACCAATGTGCTACGTACATCTTAAGACAAATTAGATATCTATAAGTTAAACTAAAGGTATCATAATTTGCTTCCAAAGTTGTAGCTAGTATCAGAACAAATATTTTTTTCTTCAATTTTTTCAACTTTATAAAAGTAAATTCTTCTTTAATTTTTTAACATAAATATCCATTCTTATAATAAATTTATTAAAATTCTTGGTGACACATGAAATTGGTTAATGTCATTTGTAATTTAAGGTCTTCAGAAATAGTTTTTTTTTTTCTGAATGAAAAATATATTTAATATCTTCTATGTAAATCTATTCTCTATTATAGATTTTTAAATCATTTTAGAAAATATATAAATATTTTGTATGAATTTAATGCTTATATTTTTATTTGATTTTGTCCCCAGTTATTCAATCCTCGCCCTGAGTCCTTCAACAAGTTTATAAGTTTTTAAATGACTTAAAATGGCGAAAATGAACCGTATGTAAAAACAAAAGGGAGAAAATAGGGAAGACAACACCAAAAGAAAGCAACAATTGTGACACCCTCTACCTTGGACATACATATAAACAAATAAAACATATAAAAATATTGATCAACAAATTTAAGTGAGTAAAAGGTTCACATTCACTTCACTATTACCGAATAAGACTTATTAAAAACATATTCGACTCAAAACAACACCGTCAAAGTTTACAAAAAAAATGTTTTGTTAAATCAGTGAGGTAAAATAAAATAAAATAACATCATGCAATTAAAATAAAAATTCATCCCCACTGTCACATCCTATCAGAGTATTGTGTCCTAACGTCCTCTGGCACGAGGTTCTTTAAAGTCATGCACCTAGTCATCTGCTCCCACGAGCACAAGATTCAAGATTATCAGAGGATCTAAACACAAATAGCACACAAGGAGTGAGTTATCACACAAAAAAAATAACAAAACAAATAAACAAGACGTAATCAAAATAAATTATGGAAATATTTATAACACAACTCAACTTAATACAATCCACGTCACTTCACCACTTTATCTTTAAAATTTATTTTTTGTCAATCACTAATCATATTATACATGAATCACATACTCGAGTCAAGATGCAATAACACTCATCAATTTCATAATAAACAACTAGCAAGTGTTATGCAACAATAATACTAAGACTCAAGCCTACATGCAATGCAATACCATGTAAGTGAAAAACCACCCTGGGACGCTTAGGAGTATATAACAAGACACACCACACAATGGGTATGTCATGTCACTCTCACTAAGTAAAATCATAAGGTGACCAGTCAGGGTCACTTCGTTTTGTGAAAATGCTCCACCATATGGGATCAACATAAGCTTAAAGGAGCACTCAAACCGAGTGTCTTTACTCCCAAGGCCTAGACTCCAAAGAATCCGTTAGGGTCTCACCTTCCTGATTCAGGTCCAACCCCTAAAGTAATTTTTGCAAGCAAACATTGCTCATGAATTATACAATACCCATGACCTCACACTCGTGTTTTTAACACGTTTAACATATTACGCTACAATTTAACATTGGTTCCTAACTAGGAACCTACACTTTCTTTTTAACACTGCGCATAAACACTTTTCTCAATATAAACATTAGTCGGGTTATTGTATAATTCACAGTTCACAACACAATTATTGTCACATCAAGTGTTAAACACACACACTTATTCACAACCAAATATCATGCCCACAATGTAACATCTCATAATGTCACAATCCACCATCACATGTTTATATGTATCTCACAAATTAACACATGTTCAACTTTGTACTTATACTCGATTTCAACAATAATATTATAAGCAGGCACTGCTCATGAATTATACAATACTCACGACCTCACACTCATATTTCAAACATGTTTAATACATTGTGCTACAATTTAACACTGGTTCCTAACTAGGAAACCTACATTTTTCCTTTTAACACTACGCATCAACATTTTTCTCAAGATAAACATTGGTCGGGTTATTGTATAATTCACAGCTCACAACACAAGTAATGTCACATCAAGTATTAATCACACACTTATTCACAACTAAAACTCATGTTCACAATTTCACATCTCATTATGTCACAATCAACCATCTCAATGTTTACGTGTATCTCACAATTTAACACATTCAACTTTGCACTTATACTCAATCTCCATAACAATATTATAATTTCAAAGTAATACATTATTCTACAATTCATCATATATTCAATTTATCACTTATATACAATTTTATTACAATGATATATTTCATTGCATGCAAAATATTTTTTTCTACTAAAATATACATACAAATATAAATTATTATATGCGAATAGACTTTTTTTTGAAGAAATTAAGTTTTTGTTAATTTAATGCTTGGATAAGTTAAAATTAGAAATGGAAAAAAATTCCTTCTCACATTAAATTATTTTTTTTGGGCCCCCTATAGTCATGGGGTCCCTATCGTCCCTCCAAACAATCCTCATGGCGACACCATATACATAGTCTATGCTCAACAAAATTAACTAAAAGTTAAAAAACTAGTTGAAAAGTTAGATGAAAAATAAAAAACTAGCTTAATAAATTATAAGTGTCCAGTAAAAAAAATTGTTAAAGTAGCTTCAAAGTTAAAATGACAAAAATGAACTTATTTATATGGTTTAATTTTTTTTTCGTCCATGACAAAAAAATATTTGTTTTGTTTTTTGTTCCTAAAACGCTTTAGATAACACTTTTTTTCTTTTACTTTTAGATTAATTCTTTACTGTTCAAAGCGCTTTAAACACGAAAAATAAAACAAACACATTCTATAATGAATAAAACAAGTTTTTTTTTTATATTCTTTATAATTTTTTTACATTCATTTATGGAGTTTTTCTTTCTTCAACAAGTAATATAAATACTATGAAAAATTTAAATACTTGACAATTAAGAGAATAACAAAAAATAGAAGCATGGAGGTAAAATGCAAGAAATAAAAGGCTAAGAATGACCATGGAACGAAGACAAAATAAATTATCTAAAAGATGAGTAAGTTATAGAGAATACAAAAACAATAAAATTAAAATGACAAATAATACAGGTACACAGTATGATTAACATCTAATGGCAGTTTAAAAAAACCTAGAGGAGAGTAGTGAGATATTTTGGAATTTTAAAATTAGAAAATAAATTGTAGTTCATTTAATAACAGTGCTTTTCGCTAATTTTTTCTTTTCAAAAGGCAATGCTTTTCATTATTGATTGTTAAAATATGAGGAAATGAAGAAGTTAAAGAAAAACTACTGTATCCATTCAAGCAATTAACAAATATCAAGTTGGTGCCTCCAAAAAGTATAATTATGAAAGTGAAAAGAGAAAGAGTAAGAACGAAGAGTAGAAACAGAAGGAAGTGTGACATGCTCCTTGAATATTTAGTTAAAGGGTATTAAGAAATTAACTACACTAATACCTAATTGCATTCAATATATAATTATCAAACTATTATATGAAGTAAGAAAAAGGTAAGAGAAAAAAAAAGAGCATGTGAGCGAAGAGAAATGTTGATATACCTTCTTCACAATTCAACTTTGTTTCTGCAAAAAAATAAAAAAGTTCGACAAATGGCCTCAATAACTTAAGAGAGGGGTGAATTAAGTTTCAAAATTCTCACTAACAAACTTTAACCCCCTTTTAAATGATATATGATAGGCTCAGAATGCAAAAGAAGACACAATGAATTTAATAATGTTCTTTTAACTGCGCAAGACAAAGTAATCTACAATAAAATAACTGAGATAAGGGAAGAGAGAAATACAAACTCAATTTATACTGGTTCAGTCACTTCCCGTGCCTATGTCCAGTTCTCAAGCAACCCACTTGAGATTTTCCACTATCTCTGTAAATCCTTTACAGTCTTTGAACACACCTTGAGATCTCTCACCCTTGTGTTCAATATTCTCACAATCCAAGAGATAAACAATCTCTTGATTACAACCGAGTTTATGAAATGAACAGAAAGATTTCTCTCCTTTAGAGTAGATGATACAAATTGAAGATCTTAGACGAATTTTCAATAGAATTACAAGTGTTTGGTCAATAGTTGTTTAGAGAGAATTTGACAATTAAGTTCTCTGAATAATCTCTCGCTTGTACTTTTCGAAGTCATACACACATATATATAGACCCATTGTGCCTTTTAAAAATAGTTTGAAGAGATGTGTCTTTTCAAAAAGTTTTTCTGAAATTTGCTCACTAGTAATCGATTACAGGATTCTGGTAATCGATTACACAGTTATATTTTGAAGGGTCATGACTTTTCAAAGTGTTTTCTGAAGTGTCATTACTGGTAATCGATTACAGACATTTGGTAATCGATTACAAGATTTAAAATTCAAATTTTCAAAAACCCTTTTTGAGAAGCCCATTTACAATCTGTATCTAGTAATAAATTATAATACCTGATAATTGATTACCAGCGCCTTGAGTTGTTGAAAATAATTGTTGAGGCCAAAACTTATCAACCAGTGTGAGATTCTTTTAACAAATAAACTAAAGCCTTATCTTTTTCTTGATCTTGTCTACTTGACCTTGAATTAATCTTGAAGCAATATTTGTTTGCTTAACCTTGAATATTTCTTGAAGCAATCTTATTTGTTTATTACTTTGACATCATCAAAAACCCGTATACATACATTCACATTTTTTCCCTTTTTGATTCACATTATCAAGTAAATTATTTTGGTATCATGAAAATTTGCATGATTCACAAAATCAAACAATGAATAAACAAAAGCCAAATTTACCTCGTAATAAGCAATATGTACAAGGCTAATTCCTTCATCTTAGCACCTCCATTATTTTAAATCATCAACATGTCCCTTAAAATATCTCTTTAATTTTTCAGTTCTTAGTGACATCAATATACATTATCACAACCCTGTAAAAGTAAATTGATTAAGAAATAATTCCAATGAATCAAAATAGTGGGAAAAAGTTAATCTAAAGAAGAAAATGCTAATGGTTAAAAACTTCTTAATTGCATTCGATGTATCTCCAATAGCATAACCAAAAACCAAAATTTACCTGGGGGATGAGCAATACATGAGGTGGTTGAATGTTGTGTTGCTCCCTGATATCTTACTAATTCAATAATACAAACAATTTGAATACAATGTGGTTGCTAATTTGATTACATAAAACATATAAAACATGGCACCAACACAAAGTAGAGATCAAAATGAGCAAGTTCTGAAGGAGGAAAAAAATTTACCCTTTCATTTTTTTTCTCTCTCCGTGAAGTGTGCACAATGATACAGTTGAGGTTTTAAGGAGGAAGTTGCAATTATTTACGTGATAATGGTTTGGCAGTTTATTTGTGGGATCGCTAGTTTTATTTATTCAGCATTATTTAAATTTCAAATAAAATCCCAAACAAACGTGCAAGGTATAAGAGAAAAGTGCAGAAAAGAAAAGGTAATTAACTTCAATGTGTGAGGAGTGCAAAAGAAACAGATGGAGAGATAAATGTCATTGAAACTATTTTAGAAAATTACCCCCCAGTGCAAATAGTTTAAAAAGATGGAAATTTGTAAATTTGTATTTATATTCATACATAATTTACTTTATTTTAACAACAATAGGCATATGATTGACACAAGTATGCAAGCAGGGAATGTCGATGTGTATGGATTCCTCGAGCCACAATTCATACAAAGATTTGTGCAATCACAATTTGAATCAGAAAGTTATATTAATAACTGAATGTAGAATTCAAAGAGGGATGTGTACCTAGGAGCCTACTTGAATGGGTAAGTTAAACAGAACACAACATCGGTATAAAAACCGATGTTGTTTTGTAAAAATTTCTCTTTTTTTTTTTTTGTTATTTCTTACCATACAACATTGATTTTTTAAAATCGATGTTGTGTGGTTTATGTTAACATCGATTTTATAAAACTAATGTTAACGTTATTACTTTCAACATTGGTTAATAATTCATGTTGAAAGTCTTTAATAACCGATGTTAAAATCCTATTTTCTAGTAGTGTCTGAATTTGTTGTAGAGAAAGTTGCTTACATTATGGCAAGCTTGGAATGCAGAAACTTCTTTTTATGACCAGATTGCCCCTATGATATGCAAATATGCACCCAAAAAAAAAAATACTAAAAACAACCTAATCATTTCCTAAACTATATTTTTACTTTTTATTCACAAAACAAGGAATTAAAGGTAAAAAATGCTCAAAAATACTATGATAATTGTTCATAAAATAAGGTATAAAAAACAATTATTAGAACACGACAAGTAGTTGTGTATGTCTAGTAGCATGCGCTATTGAGGGTGAAGCCTAGAGAGGTGAAAGAATACTCAAGTGGAGCATGTAGAGACTTAGATACTACTAGTTTTAAGAGCCTAGGAAGGCTTCAAGAAAGAAAGAATACCACATAATGTTTAATCTTAGTAAATCATACAAGTATAGGTAATGGACATAACCCATGTTGGGGTGAACCAATATAATTTCTTGGTGTGTTGTTTTCATTCCTTCCAGGTTCTCATTAGATAATTTTTCTATGAGCTCAAAATTTGTTTTAGAAAAAACCTTGTTTTGAAAAATCTTAATCTTGATCTTTGATAAAAAAAATTTATAGTTATTTTTTATTCAAAAGCAACACCTATTCCAGGCAAGAAAAGCAAAAAATAGAGAGTGTAAATTTAGAAAATTATGTGATTTTTGTGAGTAGGTTTTGAAGTAGAAAACAACAAGATTACTTGGAAGAATTTACTTGAAAATATTCATTTTATCCAAATACTTGTAAGGGAAACAAATTACTCATGTAAGTATTCTATTTTTCCAAGCAAGAAGCTTGAGAAGCAAGTGTGCTTTTGCGAAAATAGCCTGATTAGTATTTGGTGCCACTATTTAACCCTTCTTCTAGTGTGATGTTATTTACTCGCAAAAATATTTTAAAAAGTTGTGTTTCTCCTTTTTTTCTGCAATGTTGATCTATGGTAAAGGGTGTCACGTTTCTTGTTTAATTAACTTTAAAGAAATAGTTATTTGTTTTATTAATTTTACAAGATATTTTTACAAATAAAGTTAATTTTTAAAACTTAACTATTTTGAATAAGCCATAAAATTAATACTCCTTCCGTTCCTAATTATAAACTCTTTCAATTAATTCATGTCGTTAAGAAAAGTAGTTAATTGCAATAAATCAATCAATTACCTGTACTATTATTTTAAAATTACTCTTTTCTTATCTTTCTATCCATTTAATTATTTCTTGTAAATTTTTGGAGAGAGAATAATTAAGTAAGGGTATTTAGGAAAAAAAATATTGTTAAAGCATTTAGAAATTAAAAATGATCTTATAAAGAGGGATAAACAAATTTTTAAAATAGATCTTATAATTAGAGATAGATGAGGTATATAAGAAACTATTGTAAAACTTTTTACCAAATTTTAAAAAATTAAATATGAAAATTTTATATTGAATTGATTTTAACCATAAAATACATTTTATCTAAACTCAAATATAAGTAAAATTACCTAACCATTGGACTAATTGAGAAAATTAGTTATATCATTGAAATCTACTAATAAGTAATTACATCTAAAACGATTTTTTTAAATGTCTTTCAATGAAAAATGATATTAAAAATAAAAAAGAGTCATTAGAAATACAATATCAATTAATCAAATGAGTATTTTTGGGACGATATTATTAAATAGAGTTAAAATAATTATAATTTACTTATATTTAAGTCTAATTTTTTTTAAACAACTATATATATTTTAATGAAATGGATAGATCACGAACATGAATTTTTTTGCCACTCTTATATTTTATAAACATTTGAAAGTTAGAACTTGCATTAGTTGAATGCAAATAGTCATTAGTCTAAGTTTCCTTGTAGAGCTAGAAGTTGCGATGTTGTATTGTATGGTGAAGCTATGGTGAAGCTAGATAAGGGTAAACAAGTCATTTCATTTATGTTGACCTTTTCTTTAATTAAGATTTGAATGAAATGGAGGATTAAAATATTTGAAGGTATATACAGAATCTAATGAATGTTACTACGTGGGAAGGGCATATTCATTCCATATTCATTTCCACCCACATATATATGTTAATTATTGAATCTCTTCTTTGACTTTGTGTCCTCGTTTCACGGCACACGGATGCCATGCTTCACGTTACAAATGTGACATTTACGAATTAACATTTCTTTATATAATTGAATGGCTCGCCTAAGACCTTAGGGGATATGGTTAAATATATGGCTCGTACATAACATCTCTAGTTGATCCACTTTTTAGAGAACGAGAAATAAAGATTAAAGACAATAAAAACATCACTATGTAACTTATCAAACATGCTATAGAGAGTTCTCTCAACAAAAAAATAATAATAATGCTAGAGAGAGTGTGTTTTGGTACTCTTTTTTCATCAAATCAAAATGATGAATTAAACTAAAATTGTTTGGAGTAGTTGAATTCTCAAGACTATCATCATACCTAAATTTTAAAGAATTAAGAATATGTTGAATAAAGCTAACTGATAAACTTGTTGAAAATTTATAAGTTATAAGTTAGGAATTGAAATAGTTAGAAGTTAGCTAATTTAATTTGATAAGATTAACTGATAAATTAATTGATAAATATTAAATGATGTAAAATGACATATTAAATATTTTTAATATTTGAATATAATTAAATTATAATTGTTTTGGAGTGGAATTCTCAAGACGATGATCATCGTATCCTGCAGTAAAGGAAAAGACTATCATCATATCCAAATTTTAAAGACATTAAAAGCAATGTATAAACTCAGTGAGTGTTTTATTTCGTTATGTGCGTATTTTGTAAATTTGTAAGTGTTTTGTTTTGGGTGTGCCTGCGAGTGTGCGTTAACATGTAATGGATGCAAAAAAATTACCAGTTTTATGACTAATTTCTATCAAACCTTTTTATTAGGTTTCCCTTGTAATTACTTTTTTATATTTACAAAGCTTAATTCCACTTAAACCAACAAAGTACACTATATATAATTTTAATTTCAGGTTGTATTTTAATTTATATTTTTATATTTTCATAAAATTAAAATTCTGCCACAATAACATATGCTTGCAGTAACTCATTACGCGTCGGCATGTCACAAGCAATTACCTTGAGCGCGACAACAGTGACTCGCCATTGCTAATAAATGAGTCGCTTTTCATTTAATGTTGAAGAATTCTTATATTATTAGTGAAATCTAGAGTGGATACCAAAATATTCAAAGGCGTATTATACCAAAAAAATAATATTCAAAGGCATATGCCGAATTTTATGAATCTTACTTTGTGGGAAGAGAATATTCATTCGTGTATTTCAATCATTTCAACGAAACTCATAATTATTGAATCTCTTTAATTGACTTTGCATCCTCATTGACATTTCATGCCACATGGATAGGATGGAGACACACATCAAGTTATCACTTAATTAAGAACGATGCAAATAGCGTGGAAATATGCACAATCTAACTCCTTTTGAGGAACTTATAAGTTTCATTAAAGCTTTTGAAAAATTTATAAGCTTCTTTTGAAGTAACTTTGAAAAATAAACTATTTTATAAGTTACTATTTTTATTCTCAATTTTATTGTCAATAATTTTTTTTTCTTTTATTCAATTTGAAACTCCCTTTACCTATTTTAATATTCTTATAAATGAAGACATATTTATTTTCTTAATTATTATGAAACCGGGAATTCTACCTTTTTATTTAATTATTTTGTTTAATATTAAACTATTTATTTTAATGAATTAATATATTGTTTATTTTTTATTTAAAAATATTTGGTCACCAAACAGAATTTAATGAAAAATCAAAATTATAAAGAAAAAAATTATTTCTTGTTTTAAAGTAAAATTATTAATAAAAATAAATATTAAAAAATTTATTTTAAACAATATAAGTTTATTTAATTTAATTCTACTCTTTTGAAAAGGGAAAATTTGTTTTTAAAAAATATTAATAAAATCAACAAAATTTTTACTTTTATAGTGTAAAACTATTGTTCTAATTTTTTAGATGAGAAATTATTATAAATAAATTCAAATTTATTAAAAATATTATAAGGTATATTTGGCCAAGCTTATTTTTGGCTTTTTTTTTTTTAAAAAAAGGAGAAGCCGAGCCAAACACGTTTTAGAAAAAAGTCCTTAAAAATATAAGCAACTTATTTTTTAAGAAGAAATTATAGAAATAAGAAGCTTTTGAATTCACTTTGATTCTCGGCTGCTTCTATTTTACGTGTTTCTTAATTATTATTCTACAATTCGAAAGAAACTACTCAGCGTTAATTATTAAAAGGATCGGGTATCACATTTTAATTGAGAATCACCAAATTCTGCTTAAGATCCTAATATTTGAATCACGTCACATTGTAAGACATCTATGTTTTTAATATTCATTTATTTATTTATTTATTATTAGACAATAAATTAACTTTATTAATATTTTTATTTTTACAAATGTATTTTTTTATTGGCAGAGATAATTATTTTTAAACAAATAAAAAAAGGTATATAAAAATTTATCAAACAACTTTTATCTTAAAATTAGATTTTAAGTTATAAAAAATAAGTTAGGACAAACATATTCTAAATATATCATTTTATCTTATCTAACATGTATCAACTAGCTTGTTAATTAATTTTATCAAATCCACCTATTTTTTATTAGTCTTTTGAGAAGTTTCTAAGCTCCTTTGACTAACTTATAACACTACTACAAAAAGCAGATTCAACATCCGTGTGTTAACATCGGTTGTTAAAAAAATCGATGTTAACATATGCGCGGTGGCATAATTGTAAATACCGTGTATACGTTAACATCGGTTTTCTGAAAAACCGATGTTAACAAAGTTCATTAACATCGGTTATTGGAGAACCGATGTTAACATTTATTAGTTAACATCGGTTTTTAAATAACCGATGTTAACATATGTTTATTAACATCGAGTTTTTAGAAAACCGATGTTAACGTTTGATATGTTAACATCGGTTTTTTTCTAGAAAACCAATGTTAACCTTAACATCATTTTGTTAACATCGATTTTTTTTAAAAAACCGATGTTGAACTTATATTTTAAAAAATATGGTGAGCCCTATGAAGCTGGCGCTCTATCTTCTTCTCCATCTAAGCTTTCGCGCTCTCTTCTCTTCTAATCTCCGTCTAGCGAAACCGTCCTTGTCTGCATCTGAGCATCGTGTTCGTCGAACTCGAGCATCGTCACAAGTCTCTGCTTCTTCTCCTTCGCCACCATACCTAGGTATGTTTCGTCTCCTTCGCGCTGTCTTCTCCTTCTCTCTGTCTTCTTCTCCATCTAAGCTTTCTTGCTCTCTTTGTTCTCCATCTACCTTGAAGCTGTATGTTCTCCATCTGACCATCGTTTTTTCTAAGGTCGAGCATCGTGTTCGTCGCACTCGAGCATCGTCAGAAGTCTGTGCTTCTTCTCCTTCGCCACCTCACGTAGGTATGTTTGGTCTAATCCTGTATAAATATTTGATTGCATTCATGTATCGCACACTTAGTGAACTAAACATGGCTAGGGTATCTCATATTTAACTCGAGCATCGTGACAACTTTGTGCTTCTTCTCCTTAGTGAAGTTTCCCTTACCCTTATTGTGTTCTTGTAACAGTTTAAGAGTTAACGCCTGTTAGTGCTTAGCTCTACGGAGTTTTAAAAGATTGGCTAAGATTTTGTTAAAACATAAGCACTTAGACAATGAAGGAAAGCTGGAGTTGCTGCACATGATGTCCAACGTTATGTCAAGGAATAAGATCGGGCTGCACAATGCACAAGACAAGATAAAATGACAAATGAAGAATTGAAGTTGCAGGATCCACGATGTCGGATACAATGTCCTGACATCCTGCCCGAAAATACTGGAGTTGCTGCACAATGCATAAGTCAAGATAAAATGTCAAGTGAAGCATTGAAGCTGCAGGATCCACGATGTCGGATACGATGTCCTGACATCTTGCCCGAAAATACTGGACACATAAATCTGTTATATCTTTAACAGATTATAGTGCAGTTAGCAAGAGATTAGAAGATCTATCTTTAGGAACGAATTGAAAGATAATTAAAGTTCGAATTTCAAAGTAGAAGAGTTCGTTCAGGGATTAAAGATTAAAGATTAAAGATTCAAACTAAAAGATCAAACGTTATCTTTTAGTTCTTTAACTGCAGATTTTCAGGAAAGTGATAGATCTCATCCAGCATCAAGAAGTTGCAGCCCAGAATCGTACACGGCTATAAAAACATGGAGGCTGCACGAGTTCTGAATCAAGTCCGGGATTGAAGAGTTTCTTTGTGAGTTTTAGGACTTGAGTGTTTTGTGAGCCACCTTGATGTTACTCTAACATCAAGTGTTGGACCTGAGTGTGTAGAGTTGATCTCTTTTGTGTAGAGTTGATCCCTTTTGTGTAGAGTTGATCTCTAGTGTGTAGGGTTGATCCCTTTTGTGTAGAGTTGATCTCTAGTGTGTAGAGTTGATCTCTTTTGTGTAGGGTTGATCCCTTTTGTGTAGAGTTGATCTCTAGTGTGTAGAGTTGATCTCTAGTGTGTAGGGTTGATCCCTTTTGTTCAGAGTTGATCTCTGGTGTGTCTTTGATTTAATTGTAAACACGGGAGAGTGTTTGAGAGGGAGTGAGCGGGGTTTCTCATATCTAAGAGTGGCTCTTAGGTAGAGATCGCACGGGTAGTGGTTAGGTGAGAAGGTTGTAAACAGGGGCTGTTAGACCTTGAACTAACACTATTTTAGTGGATTTCCTCCCTGGCTTGGTAGCCCCCAGATGTAGGTGAGGTTGCACCGAACTGGGTTAACAATCCTCTTGTGTTATTTACTTGTTTAATCTGTTCATACGGACACATATAATCTGCATGTTCTGAAGAGTGATGTCGTGACATCCTGTACGACATCTGTCCCCAGTATCAGAATTTCAATTGGTATCAGAGCCAACACTCGAAATCACAGAGTGAGATCTAGGGAGATAAATTCTGATGAACATGGAGAAAGAAGGAGGACCAGTGAACAGACCACCAATCCTAGATGGAACCAACTATGAATACTGGAAAGCAAGGATGGTGGCCTTCCTCAAATCACTGGATAGCAGAACCTGGAAAGATGTCATCAAAGGCTGGGAACATCCCAAGATGCTGGACACAGAAGGAAAGCCCACTGATGAATTGAAGCCAGAAGAAGACTGGACTAAAGAAGAAGACGAATTGGCACTTGGAAACTCCAAAGCTTTGAATGCTCTATTCAATGGAGTTGACAAGAATATCTTCAGACTGATCAACACATGCACAGTGGCCAAAGATGCATGGGAGATCCTGAAAACCACTCATGAAGGAACCTCCAAAGTGAAGATGTCCAGATTGCAACTATTGGCTACAAAATTCGAAAATCTGAAGATGAAGGAGGAAGAGTGTATTCATGAATTCCACATGAACATTCTTGAAATTGCCAATGCTTGCACTGCCTTGGGAGAGAGGATGACAGATGAAAAGCTGGTGAGAAAGATCCTCAGATCCTTGCCTAAGAGATTTGACATGAAAGTCACTGCAATAGAGGAGGCCCAAGACACTTGCAACATGAGAGTAGATGAACTCATTGGTTCCCTTCAAACCTTTGAGCTAGGACTCTCGGATAGGGCTGAAAAGAAGAGCAAGAATCTGGCTTTCGTGTCCAATGATGAAGAAGAAGAAGATGAGTATGACCTGGATACTGATGAAGGTCTGACTAAGGCAGTTGTGCTCCTTGGAAAGCAGTTCAACAAAGTGCTGAACAGAATGGACAGGAGGCAGAAACCACATGTCCAGAACATCCCTTTCGACATCAGGAAAGGTAGCAAATACCAGGAAAGGTCAGATGAAAAGCCCAGTCACAGCAAAGGAATTCAATGCCATGGGTGTGAAGGCTATGGACACATCATAGCTGAATGTCCCACTCATCTCAAGAAGCAGAGGAAAGGACTTTCTGTATGTCGGTCTGATGATACAGAGAGTGAACAAGAAAGTGATTCAGACAGAGATGTGAATGCACTCACTGGGAGATTTGAATCTGCTGAAGATTCAAGTGATACAGACAGTGAAATCACTTTTGATGAGCTTGCCACATCCTATAGAGAACTATGCATCAAAAGTGAGAAGATTCTTCAGCAAGAAGCACAACTGAAGAAGGTCATTGCAAATCTGGAGGCTGAAAAGGAGGCACATAAAGAGGAGATCTCTGAGCTTAAAGGAGAAGTTGGTTTTCTGAACTCTAAACTGGAGAACATGACAAAATCAATAAAGATGCTGAATAAAGGCTCAGATACGCTTGATGAGGTGCTGCAGCTTGGGAAGAATGTTGGAAACCAGAGAGGACTTGGATTTAATCCTAAGTCTGCTGGCAGAACAACCATGACAGAATTTGTTCCTGCCAAAAACAGGACTGGAGCCACGATGTCACAACATCGGTCTCGACATCATGGAACGCAGCAGAAAAAGAGCAAAAGAAAGAAGTGGAGGTGTCACTACTGTGGTAAGTATGGTCACATAAAGCCCTTTTGCTATCATCTACATGGCCATCCACATCATGGAACTCAAAGTAGCAGCAGCAGAAAGAAGATGATGTGGGTTCCAAAACACAAGATTGTTAGTCTTGTTGTTCATACTTTACTTAGAGCATCAGCCAAGGAAGATTGGTACCTAGATAGCGGCTGTTCCAGACACATGACAGGAGTTAAAGAATTCCTGGTGAACATTGAGCCCTGCTCCACCAGCTATGTGACATTTGGAGATGGCTCTAAAGGAAAGATCATTGGAATGGGAAAGCTAGTTCATGATGGACTTCCTAGTCTGGACAAAGTACTGCTGGTAAAGGGACTGACTGCAAACTTGATCAGCATCAGTCAGCTGTGTGATGAAGGATTCAATGTAAACTTCACAAAGTCAGAATGCTTGGTGACAAATGAGAAGAGTGAAGTTCTAATGAAGGGCAGCAGATCAAAGGACAACTGTTACCTATGGACACCTCAAGAAACCAGCTACTCCTCCACATGTCTATCCTCCAAAGAAGATGAAGTCAGAATATGGCATCAAAGATTTGGACATCTGCACTTAAGAGGCATGAAGAAAATCATTGACAAAGGTGCTGTTAGAGGCATTCCCAATCTGAAAATAGAAGAAGGCAGAATTTGTGGTGAATGTCAGATTGGAAAGCAAGTCAAGATGTCCCATCAGAAGCTTCAACATCAGACCACTTCCAGGGTACTGGAACTACTTCACATGGACTTGATGGGGCCTATGCAAGTTGAAAGCCTTGGAGGAAAGAGGTATGCCTATGTTGTTGTGGATGATTTCTCCAGATTTACCTGGGTCAACTTTATCAGAGAGAAATCAGACACCTTTGAAGTATTCAAGGAGTTGAGTCTAAGACTTCAAAGAGAAAAGGACTGTGTCTTCAAGAGAATCAGGAGTGACCATGGCAGAGAGTTTGAAAACAGCAGGTTCACTGAATTCTGCACATCTGAAGGCATCACTCATGAGTTCTCTGCAGCCATTACACCACAACAGAATGGCATAGTTGAAAGGAAAAACAGGACTTTGCAAGAGGCTGCTAGGGTCATGCTTCATGCCAAAGAACTTCCCTATAATCTCTGGGCTGAAGCCATGAACACAGCATGCTACATCCACAACAGAGTCACACTTAGAAGAGGCACTCCAACCACACTGTATGAAATTTGGAAAGGGAGGAAGCCAACTGTCAAGCACTTCCACATCTTTGGAAGTCCATGTTACATTTTGGCAGATAGAGAGCAAAGGAGAAAGATGGATCCCAAGAGTGATGCAGGAATATTCCTGGGATACTCTACAAACAGCAGAGCATATAGAGTATTCAATTCCAGAACCAGAACTGTGATGGAATCCATCAATGTGGTTGTTGATGATCTAACTCCAGCAAGAAAGAAGGATGTCGAAGAAGATGTCAGAACATCGGGAGACAATGTAGCAGATGCAGCTAAAAGTGGAGAAAATGCAGAAAACTCTGATTCTGCTACAGATGAATCAAACATCAACCAACCTGACAAGAGACCCTCCATTAGAATCCAGAAGATGCACCCCAAGGAGCTGATTATAGGAGATCCAAACAGAGGGGTCACTACAAGATCAAGGGAGATTGAGATTGTCTCCAATTCATGCTTTGTCTCCAAAATTGAGCCCAAGAATGTGAAAGAGGCACTGACTGATGAGTTCTGGATCAATGCTATGCAAGAAGAATTGGGGCAATTCAAAAGGAATGAAGTTTGGGAGCTAGTTCCTAGACCCGAGGGGACTAATGTGATTGGCACCAAGTGGATCTTCAAGAACAAGACCAATGAAGATGGTGTTATAACCAGAAACAAGGCCAGACTTGTTGCTCAAGGCTACACTCAGATTGAAGGTGTAGACTTTGATGAAACTTTTGCCCCTGTTGCTAGACTTGAATCCATCAGATTGTTACTTGGTGTAGCTTGCATCCTCAAATTCAAGCTGTACCAGATGGATGTGAAGAGTGTTTTTCTGAATGGATACCTGAATGAAGAAGTCTATGTGGAGCAGCCAAGGGGATTTGTAGACCCAACTCATCCAGATCATGTATACAGGCTCAAGAAGGCTCTCTATGGATTGAAGCAAGCTCCAAGAGCTTGGTATGAAAGGCTAACAGAGTTCCTTACTCAGCAAGGGTATAGGAAGGGAGGAATTGACAAGACTCTCTTTGTCAAACAAGATGCTGAAAACTTGATGATTGCACAGATATATGTTGATGACATTGTGTTTGGAGGGATGTCGAATGAGATGCTTCGACATTTTGTCCAACAGATGCAATCTGAATTTGAGATGAGTCTTGTTGGAGAGCTGACTTATTTTCTGGGACTCCAAGTGAAGCAGATGGAAGACTCCATATTCCTCTCACAAAGCAAGTATGCAAAGAACATTGTCAAGAAGTTTGGGATGGAAAATGCCAGCCATAAAAGAACACCTGCACCTACTCACTTGAAGCTGTCAAAAGACGAAGCTGGCACCAGTGTTGATCAAAGTCTGTACAGAAGCATGATTGGGAGCTTACTATATTTAACAGCTAGCAGACCCGACATCACCTATGCAGTAGGTGTTTGTGCTAGATATCAAGCCAATCCTAAGATAAGTCACTTGACTCAAGTAAAGAGAATTCTGAAATATGTAAATGGCACCAGTGACTATGGGATTATGTACTGTCATTGTTCAGATTCAATGCTGGTTGGGTATTGTGATGCTGATTGGGCTGGAAGTGCAGATGACAGAAAAAGCACTTCAGGTGGATGTTTCTATCTGGGCAACAATCTTATTTCATGGTTCAGCAAGAAGCAGAACTGTGTGTCTCTATCTACTGCAGAAGCAGAGTATATTGCAGCAGGAAGCAGCTGTTCACAACTAGTTTGGATGAAGCAGATGCTGAAGGAGTACAATGTCGAACAAGATGTCATGACATTATACTGTGACAACATGAGTGCTATTAATATTTCTAAAAATCCTGTTCAACACAGCAGAACCAAGCACATTGACATTAGACATCACTATATCAGAGATCTTGTTGATGATAAAGTGATCACACTGAAGCATGTTGACACTGAGGAACAAATAGCAGATATTTTCACAAAGGCTTTGGATGCAAATCAGTTTGAAAAACTGAGGGGCAAGCTGGGCATTTGTCTGCTAGAGGAATTATAGCAGCTACTGCAATCTGAACGTGCCCAAACGAATCACTTAACTTTAATAGCACGTTCACTACTAAGCCAAAACGAATTCGACCGTTGCTTCACACGCCCCTCTATATTCCTCATTCAAATTTATATTGTCGTGGTAATCCCATCTTCAGCATTTACCAATAGCTCTCAGAAATTTGCGAAACCATTCCAAACGCTCTGCTTTTCCATGGCTACCTCACCAAAAGAAACTTCAGCTCCTGGTTCACCCTCTGTACCATCATCTCCGCACCAGGAACAACCAGAATTCAACATCCAACCCATACAAATAATTCCTGGTCAAGCTTCTGTCCCTGAGAAACTGGTTCCCAGAAGACAACAGGGAGTGAAGATTGCTGAAAACCCTAGCCTTGCAACAAGTCCTAGGGAAGTAGACACGGAGATGGACAAGAAAATCCGCAGTATTGTGAGTAGCATTTTGAAAGACGCCTCTGTTCCTGAAGCTGATGAAGATGTTCCAACATCTTCCACCCCGAATGTTTCTGTGCCTGATGTTGAGAAAGATGTTCTAACATCTTCCGGCCCAAATGCTGAAGTACTCTCTTCCCCCAGCAAAGAGAGATCAACAGAGGAAGATGATCAAGCCACAGAGGAGACCCCTGCACCACGGGCACCAGAACCTGCTCCAGGTGACCTCATTGACCTAGAAGAGGTAGAATCCGATGAGGAACCCATTGCCAACAGGTTGGCACCTGGCATTGCAGAAAGATTACAAAGCAGAAAGGGAAAAACCCCCATTAAGAGGTCTGGACGAATCAAGACTATGGCCCAGAAGAAAAGCACTCCAATCACTCCTACCACATCCAGACGGAGCAAAGTTGCAATCCCTTCCAAGAAGAGGAAAGAAATTTCCTCATCTGATTCTGATGATGATGTCGAACTAGATGTCTCGACATCAAAGAGGGCCAAGAAATCTGGGAAGAAGGTGCCTGAAAATGTCCCTGATGCACCATTGGACAACATCTCATTCCACTCCATTGGCAATGCGGAAAGGTGGAAATACGTGTATCAACGCAGACTTGCTTTAGAAAGAGAACTGGGAAGAAATGCCTTGGATTGCAAGGAGACCATGGAACTCATCAAGGCTGCTGGACTACTGAAGACAGTCACCAAGTTGGGAGACTGTCATGAAGGCCTAGTCAGGGAATTCATTGTCAACATTCCCTCTGACATAACAAACAGAAAAGGTGATGATTACCAGAAAGTGTTTGTCAGAGGAAAGTGTGTTAAATTCTCCCCTGCTGTGATCAACAAATACCTGGGCAGACCTACTGATGGAGTGATAGATATTGCTGTTTCTGAGCATCAAATTGCCAAGGAAATCATTGCCAAACGAGTCCAGCATTGGCCAACGAAAGGGAAGCTTTCTGCAGGGAAGCTGAGTGTGAAGTATGCAATTCTGCATAGGATTGGCGCTGCAAACTGGGTACCCACCAATCATACTTCCACTGTTGCCACAGGTTTGGGTAAATTTCTGTATGCTGTTGGAACCAAGTCCAAATTTAATTTTGGAAACTATATTTTTGATCAAACTGTTAAGCATTCAGAATCTTTTGCTGTCAAATTACCCATTGCCTTCCCTACTATATTGTGTGGCATAATGTTGAGTCAACATCCCAATATGTTAAACTACACTGACTCTGTGATGAAGAGAGAATCTCCTCTATCCCTGCATTACAAATTGTTTGAGGGGACACATGTCCCAGACATTGTCTCGACATCAGGGAAAGCTGCTTCAGGTGCTGTGTCCAAGGATGCCTTGATTGCTGAACTCAAGGACACATGCAAGGTGCTGGAAGCAACCATCAAAGCCACCACAGAGAAGAAGATGGAGCTAGAACGGCTGATCAAAAGGCTCTCAGAAAGTGGCATTAATGATGGTGAAGCAGCTGAGGAAGAAGAAGCAGCTGAGCAAGAAGAAGAAGAAGCTGAAGAAGAGGAAGAAGCAGCCGAGGAAGAAGAAGAAGCTGCTGAGGAAGAGGAAGATGCAGCAGAGGATACTGAATCAGATGATGATTCTGAAGCCACCCCATGATCATCAGACCTTTATATTTGTTTTCCTTTTACTAGCTAAAGGGGCATGTCCCTTGAACAATTACTAGTTATTGGTCTGTAATATTTGCACCTTAAGTTCATGCATTCTACTTTTGTCAAATTCTGTCTAAAAAGGGGGAGTAATAGTATTATGCTTGCTATTATGCATGATTGATACGATGTATGGCAGTAGGAAACGATGTATGCATGATTCATGATTTTGAGGGGGAGTTGTATGAATATGATCTTGAGGGGGAGACTGCTGCTGCTGAGGATGACTGATGTAAGCTACTAGAAGCTGATAGAAGATGCTGCAGTAAGAGCATGAAGACAGGGGGAGCAGAAAGCGGATGTCACATGAGATGTCTTGACATCCTGGAAAAGACTAGTAGCTGATAGAAGATGCTGCAGTAAGCATGAAGACAGGGGGAGCAGAAGCAGAAAGCTGATGTCACGTGAGATGTCTTGACATCCTGGAGAAGACTTGTAGATTTGCAACTTGAAGAATTTCCGCTGTGCTTGATTACTCTGATAATGAAAGTTGCTGATCCCACTTGCATAACTGCTCGTACCTGCTCAGGAAGTGTCTAAGTATGTTTTAGACAAAATTTGCCAAAGGGGGAGATTGTTAGTGCTTAGCTCTACGGAGTTTTAAAAGATTGGCTAAGATTTTGTTAAAACATAAGCACTTAGACAATGAAGGAAAGCTGGAGTTGCTGCACATGATGTCCAACGTTATGTCAAGGAATAAGATCGGGCTGCACAATGCACAAGACAAGATAAAATGACAAATGAAGAATTGAAGTTGCAGGATCCACGATGTCGGATACAATGTCCTGACATCCTGCCCGAAAATACTGGAGTTGCTGCACAATGCATAAGTCAAGATAAAATGTCAAGTGAAGCATTGAAGCTGCAGGATCCACGATGTCGGATACGATGTCCTGACATCTTGCCCGAAAATACTGGACACATAAATCTGTTATATCTTTAACAGATTATAGTGCAGTTAGCAAGAGATTAGAAGATCTATCTTTAGGAACGAATTGAAAGATAATTAAAGTTCGAATTTCAAAGTAGAAGAGTTCGTTCAGGGATTAAAGATTAAAGATTCAAACTAAAAGATCAAACGTTATCTTTTAGTTCTTTAACTGCAGATTTTCAGGAAAGTGATAGATCTCATCCAGCATCAAGAAGTTGCAGCCCAGAATCGTACACGGCTATAAAAACATGGAGGCTGCACGAGTTCTGAATCAAGTCCGGGATTGAAGAGTTTCTTTGTGAGTTTTAGGACTTGAGTGTTTTGTGAGCCACCTTGATGTTACTCTAACATCAAGTGTTGGACCTGAGTGTGTAGAGTTGATCTCTTTTGTGTAGAGTTGATCCCTTTTGTGTAGAGTTGATCTCTAGTGTGTAGGGTTGATCCCTTTTGTGTAGAGTTGATCTCTAGTGTGTAGAGTTGATCTCTTTTGTGTAGGGTTGATCCCTTTTGTGTAGAGTTGATCTCTAGTGTGTAGAGTTGATCTCTAGTGTGTAGGGTTGATCCCTTTTGTTCAGAGTTGATCTCTGGTGTGTCTTTGATTTAATTGTAAACACGGGAGAGTGTTTGAGAGGGAGTGAGCGGGGTTTCTCATATCTAAGAGTGGCTCTTAGGTAGAGATCGCACGGGTAGTGGTTAGGTGAGAAGGTTGTAAACAGGGGCTGTTAGACCTTGAACTAACACTATTTTAGTGGATTTCCTCCCTGGCTTGGTAGCCCCCAGATGTAGGTGAGGTTGCACCGAACTGGGTTAACAATCCTCTTGTGTTATTTACTTGTTTAATCTGTTCATACGGACACATATAATCTGCATGTTCTGAAGAGTGATGTCGTGACATCCTGTACGACATCTGTCCCCAGTATCAGAATTTCAACGCCTATTATTGGAGTTTAACAGTTTCCCTTACCCTTATTGTGTTCTTGTAATAGTTTAAGAGTTAACGCATATTATTGGAGTTTAACAGTTTCCCTTACCCTTATTGTGTTCTTGTAACGGTTTAAGAGTTTAAGAGTTAACGCCTCCTAGTTCCTAAAACCTTCCTTAAGATTAGAGGACCATTGGTTAAAATGAAGAGTAAAATCCTTGTCCATTGCTTTGATCCACGACCATAGTAGGAATAGGGCATCTTCTAACAGTTTGGTTCCATGAAAAATTGTATCTTGGAACACCACCTTATTTCTATGGTGCCATATTGTCCAAGTTAAAGCAATCCACCAGCATTTCCAGGTTTTGGACCTGACTCCATCTGCTACCTCCATTCCATGTTGCAGAAAATGGTCCCTATGATTTTGTGGCATTACAGTGATAAGATTAACCCAGGACATTGATTCCCACCATAAAGGGAGGGTTTTGCTACAATTGAAGAACAAGTGTTCAGCCCCCTCCTCCTTATTTCTACATAAAGGACATAGCATATCATCTATAGGTATTTGTCTCCTTCTAAGGTTTTGCTTTGTTGGTAATGTATCCCGAAGTAGCCTCCAAGTGGACACTGCTGTTTTTGTGGGTATTTTGAGTTTCCATATTGCCCCATAATCCTGTTCCTGTCTTGCCTCCATCAGCTCTCCCCATATAAAATCATATCCACTTTTTGTTGAGTAGTCTCCTGCAGGTTCAGGTTTCCAAATCCAAGTGTCCTCCCTTAGGGGATGAAGTTGCTGCTGTGATATGTCCCCAAGAAAACTATCCGCCCTTGCTATTTCAGAATCGAAAAGGTGTCTTCTCCAATTAAGTTGCCATTCCCAGTTTGCGTGCTATTTTAAGAAAACTACCCATGCAATCATTATTTGGTTTGAGTGCCGTTTCATTTGTTTTGCTTATGCTCTTCTTTCCTAGTTTAGTTAGGATTCTTTTATCAGCCCGTTCTTTTTTTTTCCAACACAATGTCAGTATTTTGGTCTAAAAGTTAAGATAGTTCCAATGATTGCTTTTTATGCATATTTTTGTTTGTGAAGTGATCCTAAGAATTTTTGTATGTAGCTTGTGTAGAAAATTGAAACCAGTAATTTGAAAATAGGATGCTTAAACTGGTTTAGGCTATAAGAAGCAAGTTTTAACCACTATGCTACACAAGCCAGTAGCATAGTTATGAAACCAGTAATTTGAGAACAAGATGCTAAACTGGTTTAGGCTACAACAAGCAAGTTTTAACCACTATGCAACATTTGCTTTTAACCAATGTAGTGTATATGGTCCTTAAGCACACGGGTTAGTAGATCAATGTTTAGGTCAATGTATATGAAATAACATCTTTTCTCTTTTTTGCTTGATCATTATTAATTCTGATGGCAATATCAATAGATACAAAGCCACAACTGATATAGAAGTGGCCCCTGCAGCAAAATATATAAGTTTAGTTGCTGCCACAACTGATATTCTCTGGATTCAAACTCTTCTCTTGGAACTTTCAGTTCCTCATTGTAGACCTAGGTAGGTTAATTATTCACCATGAAGTAAAAATAGAGTATCATTTGTATATGCAAATAGATATATGACATAACAAGGCAACTAGAGAGAGAGAAAAAATAGAGAAAGAGAATGATAGTAAGGAGAAGTTCATTTATGTTCCAAATTTCAGTGACATGATTGATTCATTGATTAAATTCCAAGCAGCATGGCTAAAAGCTTTTGAGTTCTGCCCTTAATTGTTTTTTTATTCTTTTGTATTTTATACTTTTTTTTTTCTATAGTTCATTTCATCATCATTGTAACTATAGCTGCCCATTATAAAATAGCTTAGACAATCTAGGTCTGCTGTTTCTGAACCTTTTATTTATCGTTGAAGTAGTTTAATTTTTTTTTATTTGTGTTTAACTAGTGAAGAGTGAAGACTGAAGTTGTTCTGTCAGACTCGTTGATTTTCCTTTCATTTCGACGGAAGCCTAAGCAATACACTGCCATTGAATTGCCAGTAAGAAAAATTGGTCATGAAACACACACACACACACACACACACACGTATGATAGAAACACATAGACACACACTGATGACACACACACACACACACACACACACACTCATCATACAAAGACACACACACAAGTTTGATAACAAATTTGTTCAATTATACATGCAGAAATTTGTTCAGTTCTGACTTGTTAGTTGTGACAAGGTAGCTGGCCTCTTCATAAGGTACTTATCTAAGTTTAACTTAAATTCTACTGCAGTGGTGATGACCTACTAATATTAGTGAAAACAAATTTGCCTACTGTACCTTAGTTAATTTGTTCACAGTTGTAAAAAATGAATTGATTTTAACTTGAGTCATTCGTATTTTAAGTTTTCAAATATGCTTGCATGATTGTTTTTTTTTTTTTTTGCACTGCAAAAATCTGAAGATGGAAGTCTGTCTCCATTCCATTTAACCAAGACCAAGTGTGGAATAGATACTACCTTATGCACCACTTTTTTAGGAATTTTGAAGAATGACAGTAGGTAGATAGGAAGGGCTGTTAGGAATATCCTGCCTCCCGTAGAGAGACATCTCTGCTCCCATTTGGCTAGCTTAGATTCAAACTTGCTGATGAGAGGCTGCCAAGCATCCCAGCTTTTAGAGGTGGACCCTACTGGAATTCCAAGGTAAGAAAAAGGAAATTCCAGCTGGCCACAATTAAGGTAGCTAGCTGGTTCCCTGCACCAGTCCAAAGATTTACCCAAGCACCCAAATTGGCTTTTAGCATAGTTAATCTTGAGTCCTGAAACCAACTCGAAAATTCTGAGGATAGATTTCATGACTCTAACATTAGCTGTAGTTGCAGTTCCAAAAAACAGTGTATCATCTGCATACTGCAAGATGTTAATCTCCTCCTTTTGCCTCCCCACTTTATAGCTGCTGAAAAGGTTTTTGGAGACAACTGTCCTCATCAAACCAGTGAGTCCCTCAGTGGCTATATTAAATAGGAAAGGTGCAAGGGGATCTCCTTGCCTCAGTCCCCTTTCAGGCACAAATTCTCTAGACACTGTTAGGGTCATGGATCCATCCTCCATCAATACACAGACCTTGAAGAGCATTAACCCTCCTTCTATGATTGATGATTCTGTGGAAATAGGATGAATTTCTGTCCCCTTCTCTTAACCACTTCACTCTGGATTTTTGCCTCAACATAGATTCATAGGCAAGGGCTGCACTCCATAGTTGCTCCTGCAGTGATTTCTTGAGGTTTGCCTAAGTTTGGGATATTGTTGAGGCATTAATACCTGCCTCCATGTCATTTATCTACTTTTTTAGATCATTGATTTTTCTTGCAGTAACAGACCCGTTCTGTGAGCTCCACTGTCTTATGCAGTGTTTGAGGAACTTAATTTCTGTTTGAGAACATAACCACCCCAGCCATTAGGATGATAATTACCCCAGCTATGAGCCACCATATTCTGAAAGCCTTTGTCCTTCAACCACCAATCCATTACCTTGAGAGGTTTGGGCCCCCAATCAATGATTGAAGACCTCAAGAGGATGGGGCAGTGGTCTGAAAAACTTCCCACTTGCTGGATGAGGTTGTGTTGCTGTCTAGATATCTGATACAACCTTGGAAATTTCTGCATTAATGCAACTCCTTCACCATTCCAGCAATCGGGAGTGATCATAAAATAGAAAAACTAACATGAATTTAATTTAAATTACTGCTTTGTTATCATTCTTGATGGATGTTCTAGCATTCATGAGTATTGACTTTGGTTTAATGGCTTCCATTTCTTACTATATGATTAAATCCTGCTCTGATATTGGATGACAATTGGTTGAAATGAATACCAAAGTCCTTCTCCAAATGTGTCAGCCATGTCCATGACCATTGGTTTTTTTTCCAGGTTATCATAGACTACTTTTAATTGACATTGTTGTTGAAGGTTGTTCGGGTTATAGCAACTCCAGGTACGTACGTAGGAACTAGCATGTATATACTGCTGTTTCATTTAAAATATTATATAGTGGTGTTTGCTTTAAAATGTTATATACTGGTGTTTGATGTAAAATGTTGCATACTGGTTTCAATGAATGAGGAATTGAGTCCCTTAGGAAATGAATTGATGTAAAAAATAGAAAACCTTCTGCAGTGCTTATTTGATGCAAGCTCCATTGGAGCTTGTAGGCCTAGGATCTTCTTCATCAATGGATTCCTTTGCTTCTTGGAAGATAAATGGCAGCGGAATGGAGAAGGAAGAGAGAGAGGAGACGCCACTTCAAGGAGAAGATGAGTCTAGAAGAAGCTCACCACCATAGGAGGCCATGGATAAGAGCTTGGAGGAAGAAGGAGATGAATGAAGGGAGAGGGAGAGAAGAGCACGAAATTTTGTGCTCAAAAGGAGCTCTGAAATCTGAAGTTAATATTCAAATGATCAAAGTTCAAAAAAATACACACACATGACCTCTATTTATAGCCTAAGTGTCACACAAAATTGGAGGGAAATTCAAATTTCACTTGAATTTGAAATTGAATTTGTGGAGCCAAACTTTGGAGCCAAAATTTCACTAATTATGATTAGTGAATTTTAGTTATGGTTCAGCCCACTAATCCAAGATCAATTACAAGATTCTCCACTAAGTGTGCTTAGGTGTCATGAGGCATGAAAAGCATGAAGGACATGCACAAAGTGTGACTATATGATGTGGCAATGGGGTGTAGTAAGCAAATGCTCACCTCCCCCTCTAAAATTTAATTGGATTGGGCTTCTACCAATTCAATTAAATTTATTTCCAACCACACACATCAAATATCCACTTAGTGCATGTGAAATTACAAAACTACCCCTAATACAAAAACTAGTCTAGGTGCCCAAAAAATACAAGGGCTGAAAAATCCTATATTTCTAGGGTACCCTACCTACAATATGGAGCCCTATATACAAGGACCAAATATAATGACATCCTAGTCTAATATGTACAAAGATAATTGGACCCAACCTTGGCCCATGGGCTCAGAAATCTACCCTAAGGTTCATGAGAACCCTAGGGCCTTCTTCAGCAGCTCTAGCCCAATCTTCTTGGAGCCTCTTGCTCATGGTTCTAGTGATTGGTCCCTTCCTAGGGAGGATTGCATCATCCCCTCCCCCTTGAAGAGGATTTGACCTCAAATCTGTTAGTTCTTCCTCCTCAATATCAGCTCCACCTGCAAAAGGAGTTAAATCAGAAATGTTAAAAGTGGTGCTGACTCCATACTCTTCTGGGAGGTCCAACCTATAGGCATTGTTATTGATCCTCTCCAAAACCTGAAAAGGTCCATCCCCTCTAGGGCTAAGCTTGGATTTCCTTTTAGTAGGGAATCTATCCTTCCTAAGATGGAGCCAAACCCAGTCACCCTCATTAAGAACTAGCTCTTTTCTTCCTCTATTGCCTTTAGTTGAATACACCTTTGTTTGGTTCTCTATTTGGTTCTTAACCCTCTGATGCATCTTCTTTACAAATTCTGACCTAGATTCCCCTTCTTTATGTATAAAAGAAGTGTCCAGTGGGAGGGGAATGAGGTCTAACGGTGTTAGGGGATTGAACCCATAGACAACCTCAAAAGGGGACTGCTTGGTGGTTCTATGAACCCCCCTGTTGTAGGAAAATTCTACATGAGGAAGATACTCATCCCAAGACTTATGGTTGCCTTTCAGAAGAGCCCTTAAAAGGGTGGATAAAGACCTATTCACTACCTCTGTTTGCCCATCAGTTTGTGGATGACAAGTGGTAGAGAAAAGAAGTTTAGTTCCTAACTTAGCCCATAAGGTTTTCCAGAAGTGGCTAAGGAACTTAGCATCTCTATCTGACACAATGGTCCTAGGAAAACCATGGAGTCTCACAACTTCCCTGAAAAAGAGTTTTGAGATGTGGGAAGCATCATCCACCTTGTGGCATGGTATAAAGTGTGCCATCTTGCTAAACCTATCCACCACCACAAAGATAGAGTCTACACCTCTTTGGGTTCTAGGAAGCCCAAGGACAAAGTCCATACTAATGTCTACCCAAGGTGCAGATGGGATGGGTAAGGGTGTGTATAGCCCATGAGGCATCACCCTAGACTTGGCTTGTAAACAAGCCACACACCTAGTGCAATGCTTATGGACATCTTTCTTCATATGGGGCCAATAAAACTTTTCTTTGAGTAAGACAAGGGTCTTGTCTATCCCAAAGTGGCCCATGAGCCCACCCTCATGGCTCTCTTTCACAAGTAATTTCCTAATGGATCCTTGGGGTATGCAAAGCTTTCCCTCTTTGAACAAATACCCCTCAGCCAAATAGAATCCATCTTGGGCCTTTTTCCCACAACTCTCATAAATGGGAGAGAAATGTTCATCTAAAGCATACAAGTCCATAATATTATCAAATCCTAAAATTCGAGCTCCCAGGGAGCAAAACAATGTGTGTCTCCTAGAGAGGGCATCAGCTACCACATTTGTTTTTCCCTTTTTGTATTTGATAACATATGGAAATTGCTCTAGGTACTCTACCCATTTTGCATGCCTCTTGTTTAACTTGCTTTGCCCTCTAATGTACTTAAGTGATTGATGATCACTATGAATGACAAATTCCTTGGAAACAAGGTAATGTTCCCAAGTTTGGAGGGCTCTTATTAAGGCATAAAGCTCTTTATCATAGGTGGGGTAGTTGAGGGTGGCACTATGAAGTTTTTCACTAAAATAAGCAATAGGGTGCCCACCTTGTAACAATACAGCTCCAACTCCCACTCCAGAGGCATCACATTCTAGCTCAAAAGTTTTAGAAAAGTCAGGAAGAGCTAGAACAGGTGCCTTAGTAAGCTTTTCTTTGAGCAAAGCAAAGGCTTGCTCTTGTTTTTCACCCCAGGTAAATGCCACATTCTTCTTCACCAGCTCATTGAGAGGTGATGCAATTGTAGAGAAATTAGGAACGAACCTTCTATAGAAGCTTGCTAACCCATGGAAGCTCCTAATATCTCCCACACTTTTTGGGGTGGGCCATTCTTGGATGGCCTTGATTTTCTCAGGGTCCACTTGGACCCCATTTCTACCAACTACAAAACCTAAGAAAACTATATTATCTACACAAAAGGTACACTTCTCTATATTTGCATAGAGGGTGTTTTTCCTAAGGACTGAAAGAACTTGTCTGAGATGTCCTAAGTGATCATCTAGGCTCCTACTATACACTAAAATATCATCAAAATAAACAACTACAAATCTACCTATGAAATCCCTTAAGACATGATGCATAAGCCTCATAAAGGTGCTTGGTGCATTAGTGAGCCCAAAAGGCATCACTAGCCATTCATACAAACCAAACTTGGTCTTGAAAGCAGTTTTCCACTCATCACCCTTTTTCATCCTGATTTGGTGATAACCACTTTTAAGATCAATTTTTGAAAAGATATTGGCACCATGCAACTCATCAAGCAGATCATCAAGTCTAGGAATGGGGTGCCTATACTTTACAGTGATGTTGTTGATGGCCCTGCAATCTGTACACATTCTCCACGTACCATCCTTTTTGGGCACCAACAACACTGGCACAGCACATGGGCTTAGGCTCTCTTGGACCCAGCCCTTCTCCAACAATTCTTTAACCTGAGACTCTATCTCCTTAGTCTCCTGAGGGTTAGTCCTATAGGCTGGCCTATTAGGAAGGCTTGCTCCTGGGACTAAATCTATTTGGTGTTCTATTCCCCTTAAAGGAGGTAGCCCAGGGGGTATCTCTTTGGGAAATATATCACCAAATTCATGTAAGAGTTCTTGGACCTTTGGGGGTAAGGTCTCAAATGTAGGAATTGTGGCAGTGCTAAGGGATGTTTCCCTTGATAGGAGAAGGTAGAAAGATTGTTTAAGAAGGAGTGCTCTTTTAATATCACCTTTTGTTGCAAAATGATTTTCCTTCTTAACAATCTTCTTGGAGGAATCCTTTCCCTCTTTTTCCTTCCCCCTGGCCTTTGAAGACAAGACCTTACTATCCTTCTTTTTCTGTTGTTTTTCTAATTTTTCTTCCTCATCCCTCTTATCTTTCATAGTTAGTTGATCTTTGGCCACCTGTGAAGGTGTTTGAGGATGCAACACAAATTTAGTGCCAAGATGGGTGAGGCTAATCTCATTAGTTAGGCCATTATAAATGATCTTCCTATCAAATTGCCACGGCCTTCCTAACAGAATATGTCCTGCCTCCATGGGAACTATATCACAATTAACTTCATCCTTATATGTCCCAATGGAGAAAGGTACCTTCACTTGTTGGTTAACTATCATTTCCCCTTGCTCATTGAGCCATTGAAGTTTATAAGGTTTTGGGTGGGGAATGATAGTGAGGTTCAACTTGGAAACTAATCTTGTGCTACAACAATTGCAACAAGATCCACTATCCACAATGAGAGAACAAGTTTTATCTAAAATTTTGCATCTTGTATGAAAGATGTTCTCTCTTTGGGATTGAGATAGATCACAAGATTGACCTCCAAGGAGCCTTCTAACCATTAAGAGGTCACCTTCTTCATGAGGGTAGACTTCCTCACTAGACTCTTCACCCCTTACTTCATCTTCACTTCCACTAGAGGAAGGGCAAGAAGTAGTCTCCTCTTGACTACTATAAATGTCTTGACCCCTCATGATCATGGTTTTCTTTGTGGGGCATTGAGAGGCAATGTGACCTCTCCCAAGACATTTGAAGCATTTAATGTTGCTAGTCCTTTCTTGGGAACTAGTCTTAGGGGTGTATTTCTCTATGGTCTTACCCTTATCTTCCTTGGGTTTTGAAGGTGCAGCCCCTAAAATTCCATGGGCTTGGTCCTTCCTTGGATAAGAGTGAGAGCCATAAGATTTTGAAGAAGGCTTTCTTTTAAGTTGTTGCTCCACTCTTATACAAAGTTGGACTAGCTCATCTAGGTCCCTATATGGAAGGAGTTCAACCTTGTCCCTCACTTCCATATTGAGCCCACTAAGGAACCTAGCTATGCTTGTTCTTTCCTCCTCCCTAAGTCCAGCTCTTAAAAGGAGTAGTTCCATTTGTTGTCTATATTCTTCAACACTCATACTCCCTTGTCTAAGCCTTTGGAGCTTGTCCATAAGCTCCCTTTCATAGTAGGAGGGAATGTGCCTCTTCCTAAGGGCACTCTTAAGATCATTCCAATACTCTACTGGAGGATCCTCATGAATCCTTCGTTCTTTAACAAGGGAAGTCCACCAATAGAGGGCATACCCTTGAAAGCTAAGGGTAGCCAATGGAACTTTTCTCTCTTCGCTAATATGATGGCAAGCAAAGAATTGTTCAACCTTCATTTCCCAATCTAAGTAGGCCTCAACATTATCTTTTCCGTGGAAATATGGGAGGCTAATGTTAACCTCTTGAGGCCTTCTATCCTTTTCTCTTCTTTGGGAGTGATGTTTAGTATGTGAACTATGACGCCCTCTATAATAGTCGCTAAGTTCTTCACTTAAACTCTTGCAAGAGTCATGACTACTATAGGAGGCATGTTTTTCTCTTTTCATTTCTTTCATTATTTTTCTTCTTTCTTCCTCTCTTATTTTCTCTCTTTCATCTTGACTTATTTCTTCCACTCTTTTTTTACCTTTTTCTTTTCTCTCTTGTTTTTCTTTCCACAACTTAAGGGATCTCAACTCATCTAATATCTTATACAAGGGGTCCTTAGGAGTAGAACCCTCACCATTAACACTAGATGAAGAATGAAGACTCATGTTGGTTCCTAAGTTATGGTTCTTTCTTGTTGGGGGTTTGAAAAAAAGGTAAAAGAAACTATGGTTGAAACTAGCCAAAATAAACACTAAAAAAGGTGTGAAAGATAAGGTAAAAACTAATTGGTAAAAGGAAAGCTATCTAGGCGGTTTGACAATGGAGGGTAAAGGAAATAAGCTATGAAAGTAAGCAAGAAATTAAAGTGCAAGAAATGCAAACTAGGCGGATCCTAAGAGTGTTTGGATGACCTCATTTAAGGTTCCCAACAAAACACTCACTATCCTAAGGGAAAATTGCCTAAAATTATTACACACAAATGGAAGTAGGGTGACCTAGCGGAGGCTCCCAACTTACTTCCAATGAAAGGCCTTTTTGTTACAAAATTTGAAAGCAAAGCAAATTGCCAATTACAAAATTACAAAGAAAAAAGTCCTCAATTGTGGTGGCTATTCTCTCTTTAGTGTTTCACTCAATTTGGAGTGCTTCTTAGTCCAATAGCTCTTAAGGTGGTTGGCCCCTTGCTTCTTGACTCAAATTCTTCAAGATATGGCACCAATCCTCCTTTCCAATTCCCTATATGGCAACTCACAAGCAAGGAAACAAAGAGACAAGCAATAACCAAAGACCAAAAAAAAATGAAATGAAAGCTAAACCAATAGAGTTTTAACAAGACAAATTTCCAAGGATTATTCAACAACTAAAGCAATGAAAAGCACAAAAAAGCAAGCTAGGACTCAAACAGAAACCTAGAATGGCTCTAGAGTAGAGTAGAAAAACTCTAAAAAAAAAAAAAAGACTCAAGAAACCTCTAGTTTTGGCACTTGTTTTCACAATAATTTTCAATTGAAATTTCAGAACTAGGATTGGTATAAAATAGGCACCAATTATAGAACAAATTTTGAGCCAAAACAACAAGCACACTTTCCTTTCACTTTTCTTTTTTTTTTTTCCCTGGACACTGATTTTTCTACCAACTTGTGAGATTTTTCTTATTTTTTCCTTTAATCCAAATCGCTTGGTTCTTTTTTTATCATTTTCGTCCAGATGTCTAGAAAATTCAGTAAAAGTTTCAGCTCAAAAAACGTAGTGACCAATTCCCAGTAATTTATACAAGTTCGTATGTTCAAGCTGCCAGCACCAGCGATTTCAACCTAGAAATCAAGAGTAGTGTTTATGTTGCTTAAGGCTTGGATAGTTACAATTTGTGTTTGCTTATGCTCAGTTATCTTGAATAACACAATTAAAGAGAGCTTAAGACTTATTTTGATTCACAAATCCAGCCACAACTCAGCACCACAACTCAACTTCATCATAGGCATCATGTAGGAAACTTAGAAAGCAAAAAAAAAAGTTCAAGAACAAGACTACTTCTAGGAATTGATTTAGAACATGTTATGAACTAAATAACATGCATGAATTAGACTCAAAATTCAAAAGATAGGCTAAGAATGACAAGAATACATGAACAAATGTATCTAGAATTCAATTAACAAAATAAAATTCAACACAAACTTAGAACATAATGTGATAATTACTATGACTAAACATGACTCTAAGACAACATGGATTAAGTGATTTACACTTAGATTTTTGTGTTTTTTTTTTCTAATCAATATTTTGGAACAAAATTTAGATCTAAAGATTCAGCACAAGAATATTATGAATGAAAATTGATAGAACCTAAAATCAACACAAAAACAAGATTCAAGAGTAGATCTACAAATTTTGAACCATAGAAATGCAAGAACAAGTGTAGATCTAAGATTTAATCGGTTTATTTTTTTTTTTTTTGAATCTACTCTAAACAGCACCAAACCACAAGACAATGGAGGATATACATGGAGAATAAGATGAAGAACAAGGAATTAAAGAGAATTCACCGAACAAAAAGATAGAGGAAGCAAAAGAACATCACCTAGATGAAGATGCTCTTGATACCACATGATGCAAGCTCCATTGGAGCTTGTAGGCCTAGGATCTTCTTCATCAATGGATTCCTTTGCTTCTTGGAAGATAAATGGCAGCGGGATGGAGAAGGAAGAGAGAGAGGAGACGCCACTTCAAGGAGAAGATGAGTCTAGAAGAAGCTCACCACCATAGGAGGCCATGGATAAGAGCTTGGAGGAAGAAGGAGATGAATGAAGGGAGAGGGAGAGAAGAGCACGAAATTTTGTGCTCAAAAGGAGCTCTGAAATCTGAAGTTAATATTCAAATGATCAAAGTTCAAAAAAATACACACACATGACCTCTATTTATAGCCTAAGTGTCACACAAAATTGGAGGGAAATTCAAATTTCACTTGAATTTGAAATTGAATTTGTGGAGCCAAACTTTGGAGCCAAAATTTCACTAATTATGATTAGTGAATTTTAGTTATGGTTCAGCCCACTAATCCAAGATCAATTACAAGATTCTCCACTAAGTGTGCTTAGGTGTCATGAGGCATGAAAAGCATGAAGGACATGCACAAAGTGTGACTATATGATGTGGCAATGGGGTGTATCAAGCAAATGCTCACCTCCCCCTCTAAAATTTAATTGGATTGGGCTTCTACCAATTCAATTAAATTTATTTCCAACCACACACATCAAATATCCACTTAGTGCATGTGAAATTACAAAACTACCCCTAATACAAAAACTAGTCTAGGAGCCCAAAAAATACAAGGGCTGAAAAATCCTATATTTCTAGGGTACCCTACCTACAATATGGAGCCCTATATACAAGGACCAAATATAATGACATCCTAGTCTAATATGTACAAAGATAATTGGACCCAACCTTGGCCCATGGGCTCAGAAATCTACCCTAAGGTTCATGAGAACCCTAGGGCCTTCTTCAGCAGCTCTAGCCCAATCTTCTTGGAGCCTCTTGCTCATGGTTCTAGTGATTGGTCCCTTCCTAGGGAGGATTGCATCATTATTTTTCCACCCACATTTTTTTTATCAGCCAAGATAAATTATATTTATATATATATTGTGAGTACCAGAGGTACAAAACAGTACATGAATTAGATTGACTTGCCAGCAACATGGTTCCAAGCTCAGACTGAGATCAGTCTCGCAAGGAACCAAAGCTATGTATTACAAAGACCTACAACACCCACTGTCTATGGTTTCTACCCCCCTGAAAAGAAAAATCTTGATGCTATGTTAGACGACCAATAGCTGTAGGTGAAGGCAAAGTCCTTCTCAAAGTTCTTCAGCCATGTCCATAGTGTAAAAATAGCATCATCCATTAACTTGTTACCATCAAAAGTTTGATTAGAGAAGATGATTTTATTTCGGTGCTGCCACACTGTCCATGTGAGGGCCAGCCACCAACTTCTCCATCGGTTAAGACGAATTCTACTAGGCAAACAGAACGCGTGCTGAGAAAAGTGCTGCCACGGTTTCTACGGAAAAGCTCCATGAATGTTGACCCATGTCATAGATTCCCACCATAATGGAAGTATTCTATCACATGTCAAAAATACATGTGCTTCATTCTCCTCAGAATTCCCACAGAATGGGCATAATGTGTCATTAATTGCCACCTTTCTCCTCCTCAAATTTGTCTTTGTTTTTAGTCTCTCCTTTAATTACCGAATATTGTCTAGTAGGGTCTATTTTCCAGATCCACTCATCTTTTTTGTGAATCTGAATACAGCTGCCAGCAACATCATTACGGAAACAATTTGCCATCTCAAGCTCTCTGTCAAACAAGTGTCTTCTCCATTTAAAGTTCCACTCCCACCCTTTTTCCATCCATATACTGCAGATGCTGCAGAATTTTTGCCTTAAATAAGCTGCAGTGCTTATTTTTGTAAAAGTTGCACTGCTTGTACATAACTTCAATTAATTTGAATCTACTTTGCAAATGCTGCAAAATTTCTGGCTTAACCAAATTAGGATTTTCCACCAGAAACCATCAATTTGCAGCATGAAGACACCACTCCTCAGATTGACCAAAAGCTTGTAAAGCATTGATTTGATACTGCTTCCCTCATCATGTGGCTCATGATGTTTACAATTTAATGATCCTTTGCTACCCTGCAATGAGACACACACAGATACACAAACACACACACATAGAGACAAACACACGCAGACATAAACACAAACACAAACACACACACACACACATAAAGATACACACACACACACACAGTCACACACACATAAAGACATAGATAAAGACACAAACACACTGAGCCACAAACACACACAGAGACCCACACACAAAGACACACACATTGAGTCACAAACACACACATACACAAACACACTCACACACATAGACAGACACACACACACATAAAGAGACAAACACACACACACACACACACACACAGATAAAGAGACAAACACAAACACACACACCCACACACAGAGTCACACACACATAAAGAGACAGAAAAACACACAAACACACTGAGCCACAGACACACACACACAAAGACACACACACTAAGTCACAGACACACACATACACAAACACATTGACACACATAGACAGACACACACACACACATAAAGAGACAAACACGCACACACACACACAGATAAAGAGACAAACACACACACACACACACAGAGTCACACACACATAAAGAGACAGACAAACACACAAACACACTGAACCACAGACACACACACAAAGACACCCACACTGAGTCACAAACACACACATACACAAACACACTCACACACATAGACAGACATACACACACACACATAAAGAGACAAACACAAAACACACACACACACACACAACTGTTGATGTCCTTGTATGTTCTTGTACGTCATGAATGTTCTTGTATGTCATGAATGTTGTTATACGTGCTGAATGTAATTTGCTATATAAATAATTGTTGTTCATGCTGAGTGAACCGTAGATTCCCATTTGAGACTGAATGCAATGATTCTTGCGGATAGTTTGCATTAGTCATTGTATTTAGTCTTGAATTGTCCGTTTGGACAGTTTGGGGAGACTTGTATTTTTATGTTAGACTCATTCGGTCAGGTTATTATTATTTTGATTAATTTGATGAAATTTCGGTTGAATGCATTTCAAGTTGTTCTCTGAGTGCATACTTGATTATCATGAAATTCGTTTCACCGATGTCATGTCGTGTACTTGGAGACCAATGCGAAATGCTGCCGAAATTTACTCAAATTGTTCAAAATAATGCTAACCATGACGTTTGAGGCTAACATAAAAGACAGTCTTCCTAAATGGGATAGGGCCACACCTATAAATAAAAAAGTGAGATTTGCATGCATGGATTTGCTTAGATGGATCGAAGTTGGATCAATCAAATTCGCATGAGCCCAGAATATGAGGATGGCGTCGAGCAGTTTTTGCAATTTGCTTTAGAAAGAGGTCGACCGAATGAAGAAGGAAAATATTATTGTCCTTGCATCAACTGTTTGAATGGAAGACGACAACTGCTTGACGACATACGGGAGCATCTATCGTGTGATGGGATGAAGAAGAATTACACGACGTGGATATGGAATGGTGAAGTGACTGACATGCATACTGGGTCCCAATTTGAACCGTTTGATGTAGAAATGGGAGATCGCTTGGAGGACATGATTCGTGACCTTGGACAAGAGTGTTTTCAAGAAGCACACGCCCCTGTGTATGAAGGATTGCAGAGTGATTCAAAGAAGCCTTTGTATACGGGGTGCAAGAATTCCTTAACCCTGTTGTCTGCGGTGTTAAGTCTGGTTAATGTGAAGGCCAGGTATGGGTGGAGTGACAAAAGTTTCACCTCACTGCTTAAGTGATGGAAGCTTGCTTGTGGGGCTTCTATGGAGGCTGGATCTTTGAGCTTCAATGAGGTCCTTTAATGGCGATTTTCCACCATGGAGATGCAGAGGAAGACAAAGGAGAAGAGGTGAGAGGAGGCGCCATCCACTAAGGAATAAGCCATGGAAGAAGGAGCTTCACCACCAAGATGAGCCTTGGATAAGAAGCTTGGAAGGATGCTTCAATGGAGGAAAAGAAAGAGGGATAGAAAGAGAGAGGGGGGAGCACGAAATTGAAGGAATAAAAGAGGGAGAGAAGTGGAACTTTGAAGTATGTCTCACAAGACTCTCATTCATCAAAGTTACAATAAGTGTTACACATGCTTCTATTTATAGACTAGGTAGCTTCCATTAGAAGCTTTCTTGAGAAAACTTCCTTGAGAAGCTTCTTTGAGAAAACTTCCTTGAGAAACTAGAGCTTAGCTACACATACCCCTCTCATAACTAAGCTCACCTCCTTGAGAAGCTTCCTTAAGAAGATTCCTAAAGAAGCTAAAGCTTAGCTACACACACCTCTCTAATAGCTAAGTTCACCTCCTTGAGATGAGAAGCTAGAGCTTAGCTACACACCCCCTATAATAGCTAAGCTCACCCCCATGAGAAAAAACATGAAAATACAAAAAAAAAGTCGTTACTACAAAGACTACTCAAAATGCCCCGAAATACAAGGCTAAAACCCTATACTACTAGAATTGCCAAAATACAAGGCCCAAACGAAGAAAAAACCTATTCTAATATTTACAAAGAAGAGTGGATCCAACCTTGACCCATGGACTCAAAAATCTACCCTAAGGTTCATGAGAACCCTAGGGCCTTCTTTAGTAGCTCTAGCCCAAGCCTCTTGGAGTCTTCTATCCAATACCCTTGGGGGGTAGGATTGCATCATCCCCTCCACCTTGGAAAGGATTTGACCTCAAATCCCGAGGTTCTTCATACTCTAGGCTCCTTCCCTCGACACCTGTAAAAATAATAAAAACATATGTATTAGTGGTGTTGGGTATGTTAGAGTATGGTAAGGTCTGAAAACCCCTTTCATGGACATCTTCCCATGAGGGAACATGGCTCCTCACCAACTCAATGAGTGGTGCTACAAGTATAGAAAAATATGGGACAAACCTTTTGTAAAAGTTTGTTAAGTCATGGCAGCCCCAGATTTCCCTTATACTTGGTGGAGTGGGCCAATCAGGAATGACCTTTATTCTCTTAGGGTTCGTGGGAACCCCTTGATCACTATTTAAAAAATTAAGGAAAGTAATGCAATAAAGCGTACCTTTTTCTGTATTTTTATGTTGATTATTCCTACAAAAAAATACGACAAACCTAAGGTGTCCCATATGAGTACCTAAGTTTGTATTGAAACTAAAAATAAGAACAAACCTACCTAATGGGTCCCTATGTACACACACCATGAAGATGTTAGGTGCACGAGTGATTTTACAAAAGAGGGTTGCACCACTCAAAACATTCATCATACCACTTATTTTAGGGACTTGGTGCCTAATAATACCTATTTTGGGCACCAACAAAGCACAAGGATTTAAGCTCTTGCGAACCAAACCCTCATCCAACAACTTCTTTACTTGAGGAATAAACTCAAGCCCAAGAGGTGTGGCAATGCTAGCAAGTGTCTTTTTACAAAAGAGAAAATGTGGAGGTTGTCTAAGAGGGAAAGTTTCTTTAATGTTTGTCTTTATTGTAAAATGAGTTTCCTTCTTAGCTAACCTCTTGGAGGAGAGACTTACCTCCTTACACTTCTCTTTAACCACTAATGGTTGTCCATCTTCTTGGGGGTAGATTTCTTCACTAGATTCTTCCCCTTTTGCTTCTTCACTTTCACTAGAGGAAGGTGAAGTAGTAGGCTCATCTTGGCTACTATAAATGTCTTGGCCCCTCATAATCATGGTTTTTGTGGTGGAGCATTGAGAAGTAATGTGTCCTCTTCCAAGACATTTAAAGCACTTTATAGAGCTAGTTTTCTCTTGTATACTAGCCTTAGGGGCTTGCTTTTCTATTGTCTTCCCCTTATCATCTTTGGGCTTAGAAGGTGTCACCCCTAACATGCCTTGACCTTGGTCTTTCTTTGGATAAGAGTGAGAGCCATAAGATTTTGAAGTAGACTTCTTTTTAAGTTGTTGCTCTACCCTTATTTCCCAATCTAAGTTAGCCTCTACATTTTCCTTCCCATGGAAGTATGAGAGGTTAATGTTAGCCTCTTGAGGCTTTCTTTTTCCTTTTCTCTTCTATGGGAGTGAGGTCTAAGATGTGACCTATGCCTCCCTTCGTAATAGTCACGAAGTTCTTCACTTAGGCTCTTGCAAGAGTTATGACTACTATAGGAGGCATGTTTTTCTCTTTTCATTTCTTTCATTATTTTTCTTCTTTCTTCCTCTCTTATTTTCTTTCTTTCATCTTGACTTATTTCTTCCACTCTTTTTTTTCCTTTTTCTTTTCTCTCTTGTTTTTTTTCCATAACTTGAGGGAACTCAACTCATCTAAGATTCTAGATAAAGGGTCTTTATGACTAGTACCCTTGCCATTAACACTAGATGAATGATGACTCATGTTGGTTCCTAAGTTGTGATTCTTTCTTGTTGGAGGTTTGAAAACAAAAGGTAAAAGAAACTATGGTTGAAACTAGCCAAAATAAACACTAAAAGAGGTGTGACAGATAAGGTAAACAACTAATTGGTAAAAGGAAAGTTATCTAGGTGGTTTGACAATGGAAGGTAAAGGAAATAAGCTATGAAAGTAAGCAAGAAAAGTAAACTAAGTGAATCCTAAGAGTTTTTGGATGACCACATCAAGGTTCCCAACAAAACACTCACTATCCTAAGGAAATATTGCCTAAAATTATTACACACAAATGGAAGTTTGGTAACCTATTGGAGGCTCCCAACACACTTCCAATGAAAGGCCTTTTTGTTACAAAACTTGAAAGCAATAAAGGTAAGTAAATTGAAAATTAAAAAATTACAAAACATCCTCAATTTTGGTGGTTGTTATCTCTTTGGTGATTCACTCAATTTGGAGTGCTTCTTAGTCTAATAACTCTTAAGGTGGTTGGCCCCTTACTTCTTGACTCAAATTCTTCAAGGGTTAGCACCAATCCTCCTTTCCAATTCCCTATATGGCAACTCACAAACAAGGAAACAAAGAGACAAGCAATAACCAAAGACAAAAAAAAAATGAAATGAAAGCTAAACCAATGGAGTTTTAACAAGACAATTTTTCAAGGATTATTCAACAATTAAAGCAATGAAAAGGACATAGAAGCAAGCTAGGACTAAAAGAGAAACTTAGAATGGCTCTAGAGTAGAGTAAAAAAAACTGAAAAAAAAGACTCAACAAAACTCTAGCTTTGGCACTTGTCTTCACACTAATTTTGAATTGAAATTTCCAATTATAGAATAAATTTTGAGCCAAAACAACAAGCACCCTTCCCTTTCACCTTTTTTTTTCTGGATACTGATTTTCCTGCCAACTTGTGCGATTTTTCGTATTTTTTTCTTTCATCCAAATCACTTGTTTCTTTTTTTATAACTTTTTTCCAGAAGTCTAGAAAATTCATTAAAAATTTCAGCTCAAAATTCGAAGTAACCAATTCTCAGTAATTTTTACAAGTTTGTATGTCCAAGCTGCCAGCACCAGCGATTTTTTTTTAAGCATGGTATATTGATTGCCTTGGGCTTACTTTCAACCTTTCTATGTATGTTGAACTTACTAGTATTGTTTACCACAGTTTTAGGAGTTCAATATTCACTTAGGATCAACATTTCAGCCAGCAATTCAATCACCAAAACTCAAATTCACAATAGACACAATCATAAGGAAACCTAAAAGTTCAAGAAAAGGTTCACAATCAAAGACTCTCTAAGAATTTTGCATGAACATGTTAAGGACTAATTAACATGAAAGATTTGACTCAAATCAAATAATAGGATAAAATAATTTCATACACTCATGAGCAAATGAGTTAGACAAAGAAACAAGAAAATAAAATTCAGCACAACATAAGAAATCTTATGTGACAAGTTTCATGACTAGACATGACTTCTATGACAAAACTACAATAGGTGAACAAGTCACTCTAGATTTTTGAGGTTTTCTTCTACTTTAATGTTTTTGTAATAATTTTATGATTTAGGTTTCAGCCACAAAAAATAACAAGACAAAACTCAAAGGAACCTAAACTCAACACAATTCATGGTTCAAGAACAAGAACAAGAAATTTGAACCATAGAAAATCAAATGTAGCTTCTATAGCAAGTTTAATCGGTGGAAACTCTAAAGAATCAAGTTAACAACATTTAGCACAAGACATATGAGGAGATACATGGAGAAAAAAAATGAAGAAACAACAATGGAAGAGAAGGTAAAGCAAAAAAAAATTAATGGAGGTTTAAGGAGCACCTACTTGAAGCTCTTGTGCTCTGATTACCACTTGATGGAAGCTTGCTTGTGGGGCTTCTATGGAGGTTGGATCTTTGAGCTTCAATGAGGTCCTTTAATGGTGATTTTCCACCATGGAGA
The DNA here is from genome assembly GCF_004193775.1 of Glycine soja. Taxonomy (NCBI): domain Eukaryota; kingdom Viridiplantae; phylum Streptophyta; class Magnoliopsida; order Fabales; family Fabaceae; genus Glycine; species Glycine soja. Next base: position 22,034,306 of record NC_041019.1, read on the forward strand.
TGCAGCGGAAGAAAAAGGAGAAGAGGTGAGAGGAGGCGCCATCCACTAGGGAATAAGCCATGGAAGAAGGAGCTTCACCACCAAGATGAGCCTTGGATAAGAAGCTTGGAAGGATGCTTCAATGGAGGCAAAGAAAAAGGGATAGAAAGAGAGAGGGGGGAGCACGAAATTGAAGGAATAAAAGAGGGAGAGAAGTGGAACTTTGAAGTATGTCTCACAAGACTCTCATTCATCAAAGTTACAATAAGTGTTACACATGCTTCTATTTATAGACTAGGTAGCTTCCTTTAGAAGCTTTCTTGAGAAAACTTCCTTGAGAAGCTTCTTTGAGAAAACTTCCTTGAGAAGCTAGAGCTTAGCTACACATACCCCTCTCATAACTAAGCTCACCTCCTTGAGAAGCTTCCTTAAGAAGATTCCTAAAGAAGCTAAAGCTTAGCTACACACACCTCTCTAATAGCTAAGTTCACCTCCTTGAGATGAGAAGCTAGAGCTTAGCTACACACCCCCTATAATAGCTAAGCTCACCCCCATGAGAAAAAACATGAACATACAAAAAAAAAAGTCCTTACTACAAAGACTACTCAAAATGCCCCGAAATACAAGGCTAAAACCCTATACTACTAGAATTGCCAAAATACAAGGCCCAAAGGAAGGAAAAACCTATTCTAATATTTACAAAGAAGAGTGGATCCAACCTTGACCCATGGACTCAAAAATCTACCCTAAGGTTCATGAGAACCCTAGGGCCTTCTTTAGTAGCTCTAGCCCAAGCCTCTTGGAGTCTTCTATCCAATACCCTTGGGGGGTAGGATTGCATCATTAAGGTAGTGCAGAATCTGCTTCCAAAGGACAACACGCTGCCTAAAAGTTACTATAAGGTGAAGAAGATACTGTGTCCCATGGGTATGGAGTATCAGAAGATTCATGCTTGCCCCAATGATTGCATACTCTACAGGCATGAATTCCAAGAAATGTCCAAATGCCCTGTGTGTGGAACTTCACGGTACAAAGTGAAGGATGACGAGGAAAGCAATTATGATGAAAAGTCATAGAGGGGCCCGCCAGCAAAGGTTTTGTGGTATCTTCCAATCATTCCAAGGTTTAAGCGTCTTTTTGCTAACGGGGATGACGCAAAAGACCTTACATGGAATGCAAATGGAAGGATTTCTGATGGAATGGTCCGTCATCCGGCTGATTGCTCCCAGTGGAAGAAGATTGATGGTTTGTATCCGGATTTCGGGAATGAGCCAAGAAATCTTAGACTTGGACTAGCCAGTGATGGAATGAATCCATATGGCACCTTAAGCACTCAACACAGTTCATGGCCAGTTCTGCTAGTAATTTACAATTTGCCTCCTTGGTTGTGCATGAAGCAAAAATACATGATGTTGTCTATCATGATATCGGGCCCAAGACAGCCAGGAAATGACATTGATGTTTATCTAACTCCGTTGGTTGAAGATCTGAGAAAGTTGTTGGACGAGGGGGTTGTAGTGTTTGATGCGTTTCACAAGGAGACCTTTGAAATGCGTGCAATGCTTTTTTGTACCATTAATGACTTTCCAGCATATGTGAATCTCAGCGGTTACAGTGTTAAGGGTCATCATGCATGCCCCATCTGTGAAGAAAATACAAGTTACATACAACTTAAACATGGGAGAAAAACAGTCTACAGTAGGCATCACCGCTTTCTAACACCCAATCATCCTTACAGACGACTGAGAAAAGCTTTTAATGGAAGTCAAGAGCATGATATTGCGCCAATACCGTTGACTGGTGAGCAGGTATATCAGCGGGTTCAACACCTGAACACTGTATTTGGGAAGACCCAAAAGAAGGATAAAAGTCAGAGTTGCATATGGAAGAAGAGGTCCATTTTCTTTGATCTTCCGTACTGATGTGATCTTGACGTTAGACATTGTATTGATGTTATGCATGTGGAGAAAAATGTTTGTGACAGTGTGATTGGGACGCTCCTTAACATTCAAGGCAAGACGAAGGATGGCTTGAATACCCGTCAAGATCTAGCTGATATGGGTATAAAGATCACAGTTGCATCCAAGGTCTGATGGGAAGAAAATTTACTTGCCCCCAGCCTGCCATACTTTGTCCAAGAAGGAGAAGATAAGGTTTTGTCAGTGTCTTCGTCAGGTGAAGGTTCCACAAGGATACTCTTCAAATATTAAGAGCCTTGTGCAGTTGAAGGAGCTTAAGCTTGTAGGGTTAAAGTCTCACGATTGTCACGTGCTCATGCAACAATTGTTAGCCGTGGTTATACGAGACATCTTGCCAAACAAAGTCAGGTTCACGATAACTCGCCTATGCTTTTTCTTCCATGCTATATGTAGCAAAGTTATTGATCCAGTAATGTTTGATGAGTTGGAAAATGAGACCGCAATTATACTGTGCCAGTTGGAGATGTATTTTCCCCCTGCTTTCTTTGACATCATGATTCACTTGATTGTGCATCTGGTCAGAGAAATCAAATGTTGTGGTTCTGTTTATCTATGGTGGATGTACCCGATTGAGCGATACATGAAGATCTTAAAAGGGTATACAAAGAATCTATATCATCCAGAAGCATCTATTGTTGAGAGGTACATTGCAGAAGAAGCCATTGAATTTTGTTCAGAATACTTAGAGAAGGCTAAAGCTGTTGGGCTTCCTGAGTCTCGGCATGATGACAGAGTGAGTGGTAAGGGTTCAAGAGGACTGCAGGTGATCACTCCAAGTGTAGAAGATTTGTTACAAGTTCACTTGTATGTCTTGAACAACAGTAATGAAGTTTGGCCATACATAGTTAAGCATGAAGCTTTAGTCAAACAGAATAATCCGAAAATCTCAAAGAATTGGGTGTTGAAAAAGCATAACAAGACTTTCTGTGATTGGTTTAAAGATACAATCTTTGCAGATGAGAGTGCTTAAGAAACATTAAGAAAGCTAGCAGATGGGCCTAAAAGAAATGTTATAACCTGGCAAGGATACGACATAAACAAGTATTCATTTTACACAAAAGCACAAGATGACAAAAGTACAATGCAGAACAGCGGGGTCACCCTAAGGGCTGAATCTCAACACTTTGCAAGTGTCAATGACGCCAATCCCTGTGTAGCTTCCATCCCTTACTTTGGGTTCATTGTTAAAATTTGGGAGCTTAATTATGTGAAATTTACAGTATGTGTTTTCAAATGTAAATGGGTTGACAGCAACACCGGTGTGCGCACCGATGGTATAGGATTTACCCTGGTAGATCTAAAGAAACTTGGTTACCACAATGAGCCTTTCATCATGGCAGAACAAGCTAGACAAGTATTTTACATGCAAGATCCTTATGATGAAAGGTGGTGTGTGGTTCTGTAGGGCAAAACAGTTGGTGTTAATGTAGAAGATGATGATTCATACATGGACACCTATGTTAGTCCTTTGATTGCTCAAATCACTGGTAACATTGTCAGAGAAGAAGAAGCTGACGACGTTCATGCTAATCGAAATGATCATGATGAAGGAGAATTGATTAACATCGTCTAATGTAATTTTCTGCAGAGACAGAGGTCACCAAACCTAGTAAGTGACAGCTACATTTTTCTCTGATTGAGGCATCGGCTTTTTGTTTCAATTTGCCTCCTTAGGACTTCATCCAGCTGATGTTTATTGCCAGTTTCATCATCCACCACCATTTTCTTCTCTGGCTTCTCACGCTTATTGTTGTTAAGCCCATATTTATGCTTTCTTCGCTTCATGTCTTGTTTTATCACAACTTTAGCTGAATCTCTCATCTTCAGCATAGTTGAATCTTCTGTCTTATTCTCCAATGACACACTTTGATGGCCTGTATCTCTTTTCTTCGTATGTTTTAGTGCTTCAGCTTCAGAATGCATAAAGCAATCAGAATTTTCCAGTGATCACCAAAGGCTTTTGCATCATCATTGACACTCTCCACCTTCTTTGGTTTATGCTTCTGTGTTTTCTTCTGTGCCTCCTCGTTATAAATCTCAGCTTTATTCGAGGTTGCACTAGAACGATCACCACCAATCTGTGCTTCTTCCTCGTCTATCAGGTCAATATCTTTCCTTTCAACTTTTGTTTTGTAAATTACAGTGTAGTTTACAAAAGCAAAGGTGAAACGAAAGATATTGAGCTGGTAGAGGAGGAACATGCACGGATTGGTGCTGATCCTTCTAGTGAGACCTCCAATAAATATGAGAATTATAAGGAGGAAGCACGGAAGAAAACACTGAAGCATAAAGCCAAGAGGGTGGAGAGTGTCAACGCTGATGTAGAAGCCTTTGCTGATGACTGGAAAATTCTGATTGCTCTATGCATTGTGAAGCTGAAGCAGTAGAACATATGAAGAAAAGAGATACAGGCCATCAAAGTGTGTCATTGGAGAATAAGACAAGATATTCAACTATGCTGAAGATGGGAGATTTAGCTAAAGTTGTGATAAAACAAGACATGAAGGGAAGAAGGCATAAATATGGGTTTTACTGTTTCTTTTTGTTAATATGCAAATATAAATGGTATAAGGGTATCGCGTAAAAACATGGTCTATATTTACTTCTAAGATTGTTTGGGGTAAAAATGACCATGTCCATAAGCCATAGCCTTATATTATTTATATTTACATATAAGAAAAAAAACAGTAAAATTTGAAGGACAAATAGTTAAGAAAGGTCTTCATTAGCTGCAAATATCCTTCCTTCCTCAAGTGCAAGCTTCTTGCGTAGCCGCTCTTGGTGCTCAGAAAATCCCAAAAACAAATCCCTCTTATTACTAGCTATTTTGAATTCTTTAGTTCCTGAATGTACAACCTTCAAATTGTTGCTCGTTCCCCTCTTTCTTTTCTGCAAAAAAGAAAATCAATATCAAAGAAAACATGGATGAAATCCTAACAACATCAATATCAAAGAAAACATGGTTGAAATGGCAATTAAAAAGCACAACTACCTATCTTTCAGAGTCCTTTGGTTAATTTGTCTTGTCTCCTTATGTGGTGGGGTTTTGTTTAATAATATTATACTTTTGCCTTCCAAAAAAACTTATGACTGATCCTCTTTTCATTAATCCAATTTTGTATGTTATTGTATAAAAGATCAAGGGTTCTCCACCTGCCTCCACTACTCCTCCTCCTTCTCCTCCTCCTCCTCCTCCTACTTCAGACGCATCGGCTTCGACGTCTGCCGAGAAGCGGACATGCAAAGCCTCACGTCTACGATCATTGTCCACTAGACCACCTGGTGTTGAGAGACCAGTGGTGCATGTTGATCCTGCTACCGGGAAGGCCGACGGTCCCCACAGGAAGAAATTAAGAACATATTTGGGGATTGTGACACGTGATAAGGTGGACATCACCTACGAGAACTGGAAGGAGGTCCCTACTGCTCAGAAGGACCTGATTTGGGAGGATATTCAGGTATTTCTCTTTTCTTATTTGATTTTGTGTAATTAATAGCCAAAAAATTTCATTATTGTAACAAATAAACTTTATTTCATGTTGTCAGGCGGAATTTGATAACCCAGAGGCTTCTGACAGTAGGACGAAAAGGAAGTTACTACAGACCGTGGGGGAGAGATGGAGGCAGTTTAAATCAGACCTCACGAGGAAATGGGCCCTTGTAGTCGATCAGGACGGTGTCGAGGACACTGTCTGTGCCAAATACGACATAAGCAAGGAAAAGTGGGCCCAGTTTTGCCAGACCCGCAGAGACCCTTCTTGGAAGGTGTGTTCCTTTGCCATTTAAGTTTTTTTTCATATTAAACATGATGTTGTTATACTTCATTCTACCCATTTCAAACATTATTGTTTAATTTTTCCAGGATGTGCGCAACAAGGCACAGGCCATCCAAAAGCAGAATATTGCCCCCCACGTTTTGTCTCGTGGGGGTTATGATTATTTGGAGCAGAAGCTCCTGGCTGAGAAGACCAAGAAGAAGCTACAGGAAGCTACACAGTCAGGAAGCGTTGATGGCGTCATCGACCCTCCATCCTCGGTCAGACGCCACGTGAAGTGGAAGATGGCCCGCACCAAGAAGACAGGGGAGATGACGACTGAGGCCGCAAAGGAAATCGCTGAGAAGATTGTCATTTTCAACTAACCATTACAATTATGTTTGAATATTTTGAGAATGCCATGTACCATTGTGTGTTTTCAGTGCAGAATTCGTTTGAGGAGCAAGCCACACAGGGATCGTTCGTCCCCCATGGACGTCAGGATGTTCTGGCCGCTGCTATTGGACGTCCAGAGCACCCTGGACGTGTCCGTGCTACTGGAGCCGGTGTCACCATCAAGCAATACTTTGGATCGGCTCCACGAACGTCTCGCAGCGCTTCCTCCCTGCCTCCTGACGAATTACAGCAGCTGACTCATCAGATCAGGGACCAGCTAGAGGAGTCCATCACAGAGAAAGTGACGAGGCAGGTCATGGCATCCTTCAGCCAGCTTCAGTCACAGATGCAATCTCACTGAGCCTCTGGTTGGTCCTGGTCCCTTCGGTCCTCGGGTGAGCACAAAGGGGAGTTGTGTTGATCCCTCAGGAAACGATCCTGAGACAAGTGACTCTGACAGGTGCGACTTGTACATAGAAGCAGATCCTGCCCGCCTGGTTGCCGTGGGGAGAGTTTATGAGGGATCCACTCTTGTTCATAACACTCCTTTGTTGCCTGGCCCAGTAAAGGTGAGTGTGGACGAGGTTAAAGATGCAGATGCTCCAGTTCCTGTACCCACTGATGAGGTTTCCTTAGTGGGGCAGGCACTTCACACCTTCCTTGCTTGGCCGACACATCTGGTCAAGTCTTTATCACACCAGGTACTTATTGTCCTTACTATATGTTTCTTCTTTTTAAATTAATTCATTAAGTGTGCCTCAAATTTGCCTATTTAACTTTGTTTCATAAACAGGTAGTTGTGTCTCCGCCAAAACCACCTCCGAAGCCCGATCCGGAGGTCGATGATCCGCTTTATCTAATGACATTGACCATCCCAGAGCTTTTCTTGAGGCCTTATCAGGTTAGATGGGATGCCACCGTGTTCGGGGTCGTTAATCCAGATTTCCCCCTGTACATAAAGCATGAAGACCTCTCCGAAATCGCACACGGTGGTCAATGTCTCAACATATCAGTGTTACAATTGTGGATTTTGTAAGTCTTTATATAAAAGGCTTTTATTTACCTAAGTTATGACTTTCAATTCATAAATATTTAACTTTGGCTTAACATAAATAGGCATCTCACTGAAACATGTATGCGAGCGGGGAATTCTGATATCTATGGATTCCTCGAGCCTCAGTCCATTCAGAGGTCTGGGCAATCGCAGTTTGAATCTGAAAGTTACATAAAGAGTTGGATGCATAGTTCATAATGCGATGTGTATCTTGGAGCCTACCTAAATGGGTAAGTCACAAAATAACAAAATTTAATTAATGTTTACTAATGTACTAACCCATTTTAGGTTCCATTGCAGCGGACACTGGCAGATGGTGGTCATCCTGCCCAAGGAACACTTAGTTGTCTGGTTTTGTTCATTGCATAACAGGCCAGACAACTACCTTAAGGGGATTATTAATAGGTTAGTGTTGTTGTTGTTTTCAATACATTTGCATTGTAATACCTCAATGTACAACACCAGTTTTTAATTGTTACTCATATGGAACAGTGCTATCAAGGGTCTTGATGATGCTCCACAGCCTAAATCAAAGGCTCCTGCTAGGTGGATTGTCGTTAAGGTACGTCATTTACATAAAACTTCCACTTATATATATTTCTCTATGTGTCTGTACACTAGTTGTTTAATTAATATCCAAATTTCATTATGTATTTAGTGTAATAGACAAAAAGGAACTACTGAGTGCGGCTACTATGTCATGCACTGGATGTCCACCATCATTTTAGGAACTTTTAGAAATAATTGGGAAGCGGTAAGTTTATTTCAAAGAAAATCGATTTATTTATAATTTGTATTACATTATTAACTTAATATGATTTGTTTAATCATGCAGTATTTTAACGACCCTAGACCATTGGAGTCTGAGAGATTAAAAGCATTGCGGATCCAGTGGGCACAATTTTATCTCCGAGTTAGAGATCAGGCCTAGGATTTAGGGACATTTTTTACATTTTCTATGTAACATGAACATTGAATTCATTTGTTGATTGTTCTTTATAATATATAAATCAATTATTTGATGTTTATTATCATTAAAACTGCTTGAAAGCATAATAAAATGTTTATTTGCTGTGAATTGGACCTCCTGAAATTGCATTTGACAGGTACAATTTTGGGTTTACTGTAAAAATAGAAAGTATATATAAAAAAAAATACTTGAAAACAACATCGGTTATTAACAAAAACCGATGTTAATATCATAACCAACATCGGTTATAATAGAAAACTGATGTTAACGTTTGTATATTAACATCGATTTTTTGTGTATAACCGATGTCAGCGTTTGTATTTTAATATCGGTTATCTGTAGATAACCGATGTCAACTAGTGTACATTAACATCGGTTAATTATAAATAACCGATGTGAATATTTGAATATTAACATCGGTTATTTATAATTAACCGATGTTATACATAAAGAACTACACCAAATAAGTGTATGCATCATCAATGTTGACATCGGTTTTCTAGCAAAACCGATGTTAAGGGCATATATTAATATCGATTTTTCTAGAAAACCGATGTTAAACTAACATATTAACATCGGTTTTACTGGAAAACCGATGTCAACGTTAATCATGCGTACACTTTTTTGTTGTTGTTCATTGTGTTTAACATCGAGTATTTAGAGAACCGATGTTGTCATATGTATGTTAACATCGGTTCTGCAAAACCGATGTTAACATTCATACATTCAACATCGTCACTTTCAACATCGGTTTTAGAACCGATGTAGAATGTTCTAAATAACCGATGTTGAAAGTGTATTTTCTAATAGTGTAAGTTTCTTTGATCAAAATAAGTTTGTTTGATAAAGAAACTTAACTTAGTCGCTTATTTTAATAAGTTACTCCAAGTAACTCGTAAAAAAAGCTAGTTTATAAGTTAATAGCTATTTTTATTCCTCACTTTTATCTTTAATACACGCACACACACACACAAGTCGCGGCCATGATCATTGTTGGCGTCACAAATATGACTACTGTTGCTACCGTCGCTACCATTGCTGATGGTGGTCATGGTGGCGATCACGGTGTTAGTGGTGGCTGTGGGGACAGTAACGATGATAACAATCATGTTGGTGGTGGTGGTTGACGATCATGATGGTAGTTGCAGTGACGATCATGATAGTTGTGACAGAAACGATCATGATAGTGATGGTGGTCATGATGATGATAGCTTAGAGATATTTTAAAATGTCATAAATTAATTTTTAAAATATTTGATTTTCTATTTGGTAAATCTTATAGAAATTTTATGATTTAATGAGATTTTAATTTAAATTTAAAAATATTTTAATTTTGACCTTTTATTTGATTCTAACATTCAATTATTATATTCCTTCTGCCCGGACTGACTTTTGACCTACTTTCGACGCCGAACGAGCCTGGGGAGTACGTTCGCAAGAATGAAACATAAAGGAATTGAAGGGGGCCCGCACAAGCAGTGGAGCATGTGGTTTAATTCGATGTAAAGTGAAGAACCTTACCAAGGCTTAGCATGCCGCGAATCCTCTTGAAAGAGAGGGGTGCCTTCGGGAATGCGGACACAGGTGGTGCATGGCTGTCGTCGCTCATGCCGTAAGGTGTTGGGTTAAGTCCCGCAACGAGCGCAACCCTCATGTTTAGTTGCCAACATTTAGTTTGGAACCCATGGCCGGTGATAAGCCGGATTGAAATTAATCATTCTCATTCTCACATAAGATATGTATTCTCATATATATATATATATATATATATATATATATATATATATATATATATATATATATATATATATATATATAGAGAGAGAGAGAGAGAGAGAGAGAGAGAGAGAGAGAGAGAAAGAGAGGAGGGAGAGGGAAAGGGAGAGAGAGAATGATTTATTAGATTAAAATGAAAGGTCAAAATTAAAATTTCATTAAATCATAAAATCTTTATAAGATTTATTATACAGAAAATCAAATATTTTAAAAATTAATTTATGATGTTGTAAACTATCTCTAGCATATCATCATCACTATCATGATGGTTTCTGCCACAACTATTATGACCGCAACCACAACTACCACCATAATTGTCAACCATAACTACCATCATGATTGTTTTTAAATCTCCTTTACTATTTTTCTTTTGAGTTTCCCCTCTCTCCCTTGATTCTTGCCTTTTGGAGTTGGCTACTCAATCAATAACATTCGTGAAGTGATTGATGTTCTTTCAATTTTTCTGTTAGCGGGTCCTTCTTTTTCTTTCTCACCCCAATCTCTTAGCGTTGAATTTGATGTGGGAGTATTTGTGCGAGTGTTCGCTAGACAGATAGATCCTCTCCTAGAGTAACAAAATTTATGATTTAATTTCTTCAAAGTTCCTTTAAATTCCATTTCAGACCAACTCATTCTTTGTTATTTAATTTTTACCAATATGTTCATCATCATGCATATTTCCATCTTACAAATAATCCAAGGTTATCTTTTTTTCAACTTTTTCTGGACTTGGGTAACAAAAAATGAAAATCCCTTAAAGGTATGATCTTTTTTCTTAAGTCAAAAAGCCATAGTCAACATAAATTTTCCGTACACAGAAAAAAGATTATTACTCATTAGCCTTTGTGGATGATTAGATAAGAAAACAAAATTCTAAAGCTTGTAAATTAATTAAATTTGTTATCTTCGTCCTCATTTCTTGGTAGAGGTCCAATATGGCAGCTTAGTTGTTTATGGATTTATTCATATAGTAACTGTAATCAGGTGTCGAGTAGAATTGCACCGGGCCAACAACAGCAAGTGGAAAAACTTGTTACATTCCATATTAAACAAGTGGAGTATCATTTAAAGATTTAATTCTTGGTAAAATCAGATTGTTTGCCAATTCGGGAAACAAGGAATGCCCTAAGATGATGATTTGTTTGGAAACTGGTATTATTTAACATCCTTTCTTCTCAATGTGACTATGCAAGTCATTATGTCAGCAAATATTCACACTTTTTTAAAATCTTCCTCTTTTGCAAAGTGAAATTCACTTTTGGCTTGAAGCACATGAAAAATATGGAAATTGGGAGGGTTAAAACTGCAACATTTTTATTGCTTTTGTGATTTCAATTTTTAAATATGATAATTGATATGATGTAATAAAAGAAAGAGATGTAAAAAAAATGCTAAAATTGCAACATTTTTATTGCTTTTGCGATTTCAATTCTTAAATATAATAAATGATATGATGTAATAAAAAAAGAGATGTAAAAAAATGCTACACAGATGCATAGAGAAAATCTCAAGTGTTAAAGTAAATAATAAAATTAATATTCAATTCAATGCATAATAGAAAAATTACAAAAATATATTGATTATAGTATATGAAAATACACAAGTACTATTGTGACTGTGTTTCACCTAGTTTACTATAATGTCCCTATAATAAATTAAATACATAAATAAAATTATTGATATTTTTTGTCCAACTTTTCCGGTGTTGGTTGCTAACATATTTATTTAGGTTTTCTAATACGCATATGCCACTTTTTAAGTTGGTGTGCACTCAACATGCACAAAAAAATTATGACATAAAAGGTTCAATTTGGTTCCCAAGTTTTTTAAAGATTCAATTTGGTCCTCAAGTTTTTTTTAAATGCATCAATTTATTCCTTTTTGTCCAATTAAGCTAACGCTATTAGAATTGCAAATAATGACTTTTTGTTTACAAATAGCGTTGGTTTTAACCTCCACTATATTTATTATTATTATTTTTAAAAAAACATCGAATTTGTTGTCTCCCCCGGGCGTGACCTCCAACCTAGAATCACCGCGTGCCAACCCCAACACCACCATCCTTAACTAGATCTGACCCTCCACCAAACCCACCATAACATCTCCATCGAAAAAGCAAGCAACCCACATTGCACCTCCCACGTCGCATTGCTCTCATCAATGCCATCATCATCCTCCCTGTGCTCTCTTCCTTCCCTACTCCATTGTCTATCAAATCTTTGTTTTATTTTCTCAAATCTATAAACCCAGATCTGGGTTTGATTTCATTGTAACATTTTTTCACTATCTTTAAAGTGTTTCTAACTTTACAATCTACCTATATATGCTGATTTCACTAGTGGGAATTTACATTTAAAAAAAAAAATAGATTGGACCTTAGGTGAGGAGGAGGAAGGGGGCGTTGCCATGACCTTCTTGATGAGAAGAAGGAAGAGGGTTTTTGGTTGTTGTTGAAGAAAGGAAGAAAGAAGAGGGTTCTGGTGGTGATGCGTTGGAACTCCGGCTCCTACTGGTGGTGCATGGTGGTGATGATGTGTCCAAACATAACCAAAAAGACATAACTTATGGCGTTGTTGCCATAGCACCTTGACCTCCTTTTTCCCATACGGTGGTTGTCCTCTACAACACCATGAACAAAAACAAGAAATGCGAAATTGTTGTAGTTTTTTTTAAAAAAATAATGATAAATATAATGCCTATTAAAACTATCACTACTCATAACCGACAACCATCACCATTCGCAATCCTAACAATGCCAACTTAATTGATGGAAATGACCAAATTGATGCATTTTAAAAATAAAATCTTGAGGACCAAATTGAATCTTTAAAAACTTGAAGACCAAATTGAATCTTTAAAAATAATTTGGGAACCAAATTGATAATTAATCCTATCTTTTATTCTAATAAATTCTTTACATGGGATACTATAGTAAGTTAATTACAAGAAAAAATGTCGATTTCTGATGAATAAAATCTATCGCTAAATATGCATTTCCGATAGACAAAAATCTATTGGAAAATTTGGCATCGGAAAAAACTTTGGTTAGTATTCTGATAGTAATCTTTGACGGTTAATCTGTTAGAAATTGTTGACAAACATACTTATTCGAAAAAATTTTCGGTAAAGATTTCTTTCCTTTCTGATGGATAATCTATCCGTAATTATTACTTTTGTTTCCAACAGATAATTCATTGGTAATGGTTACTGTTGTTTCTGAGGAATTATTCGTCGGTAAAGGTTGCTATAATTTTCGACGGATATTCTTTTGATAATGGTGTAAATATGTTTTTTGATGGAATACCTGTCGGTAATCATCAACAAATGTGATTATATATTTAAAATATTATCTGGTTATTATATACTATAATATTACATGCTACTACAAATTAATATTCTACAATGACAACATATACAAAACAATAATAAATTTAAAAGGCGAGGTGATGATTTTTTTTATCCAAAGAGAAGCCGTGGTAGCCAAGTATGTAGAGGAGGATATGATTAAGGAGGGTGCGATTGGTCTCCGATGTGGAGAAAGATGTTGTGGGACTCTAGCGAGACAATGAAAACAAAGATGAGCTTTGACGAAATCAACGGCAAGAGAGAGGTGGAACACACTCCTCTAAAACGTGGTAAGAAAGAAAAGAAACGTATTTTTGTACTTTTTAAAATAATTAATTTTGAATTACTATATTATTTCTAAAAGAATCTATCAAAATTAAAGCTACATGGATTATTTTCTTAATTTTTTTTGTGCATGTTGCTAATGCACACCAATTTAAAAAAGTGGTGTGTGCATATTAACACATCTCCCCCTAAACAATCTTATTGTTTAAATTATTCCTATTAAAACTTAAAAAGCCATAAGCACGTGACATGTTCTCTTAGCTTTCACCGCATTCAAGATCGAAATCCTCTTCCCCTCACTGATACGTAACACCCGATAATGCTAATTGCCCAAAGCCAATCAAAATTTCTGTCATTGGCAAATTTCAAACACGATTGAAATATTGCCGATTGAATATTAGGTGTCAATTGTATTTTAGCTACTTTTGATTCAAGGGTAATAATGCATCAGATATTAATTTGATTCAAGACTAATAAATAATAATGCAGTATAAGAGCAATCATCACTAGAAAATGAGGGACGACGGTTATTTTACACATTTAAAGACGATTTTAAAACATGTTTCAAGTTAACATCATGATTTTCCATGATGATTGATAAAAATCATCTTAAAAAAATTATCATTTTAAGAGGGTTTTGAAATCAAAACCGTATGAGAATAGCAGCTTTTTTAAAGACAATTTTGACTTAAAATTTGTTTTAGAATGCATTTTTTTATAAAAAAATTGAGGATTCTAAGACGGTTTGGTCTTAGAATAATAATTTTTTTAAGACGATTTTAACTTGAAAATTGTCTTAAAATGTGTTTTTTTTTTTAAATTGAGAATTTTAAAACGATTTTTCTAAAAACCGTCTTAGAAAGTAAACTTTCTAAGATGATTATATGAAAATCATCTTAGAATGTTTTTTTAAAGAAAAATTAAAAAAATTGAAGATTCTAAGACGATTTTTGGAAAAACTGTCTTAGAAATTTTTTTTAAGATGATTTTTTGAAAAACCGTCTTAAAAGATATTTTTTTTAAAAAAATTAAAAATATTATTTTCTTTATAGATATAATTAAAATATTAAAAATATTATTAACTTTATATTTTTAAATAAAAATACGATTATATTTGTAAGGGAGACATCATATATTATTATCACATAATATATATTATTATCACATATTCTGAGATTAAGTCAGGGAGACATTATACATTTATACTATTAGGATTAAAGTAGCTAGATCTAACAATCGTCTAATAGTAAATACCTTTGAATTTAACATCTTGAATAGCTTTTCTGTGCAAAAATTTGACTACATTGCCACATCTCACAGCTTCGTATATCACCTAATGTCAAGAATTTTGCTAATTCACTGGTGAGAAAATATGAAACCTTGGGAAGGCAAATGTTGTAATTTCATACATGTTACTTATATTAATTTAATTGGTTAGTTTCATACATTTTGAGTGAACTTCATTTGCTTATAATCTTCCCAGTTAAGTTGTTCTCCCTCCTTTTTTTTCTTATCTCTTGGTGTTCTTCTTGCAAAGATCATTGTAAATATAATCAACTCAGTAATGATTTGTAAACGTGTGTTCTTGCTTCAAAAAGGTTTAAAGAAAAGTACCTTTAAGCTTTCTAAAGCATTAGAGGCTCCACCAAGGAAATAGACAATCAAACACAGAAGTTTTGCAGTTGTCTCATCCTCCAAACAATAGGTCCAACACAATGCTCACCATCTCTTCATCACGTAGATTTTGCTTTGACATAATCACATTCAAGAGGTTCCCTCCTTGCATAGGCCTCACACTATGATGCTAGAGTATTATTGTAGCCTGATATAATATCTTTGATAATGGTAGTCTTATTGTAGCCTGATAGAAGCCAAAAGTAAAACATTCTGATGTCAGATTCAGCATAAGGACACTTATTTTGGCACTTTAAAATGGTTAATTCTTTAATATCACACATATATATGTACCTGCAAAGCTTTGAAATAAGCAGTCCCGGGTATATTTATTGGCAATGAAATAAAGCCTTTGATGTAGTTCTCAAAGTTTCCTAAAATCTCAGAGACTAGTGGATCATCTGGATTAATATTCAGTATGTGCTTCATCATAACATTAATGGGAAACTGTTTCACTTGAAAGAAAAATAAATATCATGTGTTTGAAATTGACAAGCAATCTCTTTCTTAGCAAAAACTCTAAAAAGTTGGAAAAAGTGGTTATTTCTCCAACATAAGTTGAACTAAATGCATATTCAATTCTTAAAATACGATTATATATATAGTTCTTCTATTTCATTGTCTGCAAAATACTATAAGAGTAGAAGAAGGAATCCCTTTGAAACACTGAGTAGAGACAAATTAGCAAATTGATGGCACCATACCCTTTTAGCTTCTTCATAGAAAGCAACATGTTTAGAGATTGGATCCCATGAATTAATCCTTAAGAGTACATGCATTTCCACACAACAAAGAAAGTTGGATTCATACTATGTTGCACTGACAAAACTGATAATGATGCTTCTTAGCTTCGTGTGAAGGTCTACTTAAGGAGGTCACCATAAACTATTCCAAGACTTTGGTATGCTAGAGTGAGCATAGTTCACAAGATGTTCTCTTTAAATTCTGATACAAGAATCAAAAAATAAGAAATTAGTAGTATACAATGCACAATCAACCTTAGTCAAGTGCCATAGCACTTATGACAAAGTAAAGAAAATCCCTATTAAAGCATTCCATAAACTACTGAGTATCATGAGTCCATACGACAGAGCAGCATCTAGTTCATTATATTTTTTAAAATTTAAAAAGGAAAATGCTAGAATTAAAATTTTTCTCCAATTAAACCCTGTTGTGACCAACACTCTATAATTAAACCTTGTTGTGACCAGCACTCTCCAATTAAATGGTTCTACACTTGTACAACACTTACAAACCAATTATTGAGAAATAAAAGAAACCTATAATGGTGCCATGAACGATAGTGTCATTCTTGAGCTCAATTAACCCGGTTTCATTGTTCAAATTCATTAAAAACCTACTCATACAATGTTCATATATGATTAGAATTTGATCTCAGAAAATGAAAAACAAAAAAAAAAAACATAACAATAGAAAATTAACAGTTAACGCAACAAAGTGAGAGAAAAACCTATCGAGCTTCATGGTGAGTCGAAGATGAAGACTTGGTTAGGCTCTCTACTCTCCTTCTATGAAGCAATATAAAGAAAATAAAAACAAATGTGTGAACATTTTCTTTTGCACAAATTAAAATAATAATGCAGAAATTTAGAAGGCAATAGCAACGATGCAGTTCAAAGAAGATGAAAACTTACCTTCGACGACCACCACTCCATATATAAAAATGAAATTATCGAGCTATATAGAAAAGGTTTAGAAATAAGAGAAGAAAAATAAAATAAAAACTTGGTTCCCTAAGTACAAGCGAGAGACGAGGGTTTTGCCAACAAGAACACGACGTCACTCGACTCTCTACCGCACTCACAGAAACCGACGAGCCCTTTTAGCGTCGAGGCTTGCACATGCGGGAAAGGATCCTTCGTGAACCCTAATAACACCGTGAGCAACAAATGTGCTAGATCTCAAACCTCGCACCATCACCGAATCACAGCGACGCCAACTGCGTGTCGTAGAGGTGGTGAAAGGGTGAAAGGGGAGTGAGCGAGTGATTAAGGGTCTGAACATTTAATTTGTAATTAAAATAGTGCACAAGTGACGATGGTAAAACCGTCATCATTTAACTCCTTCTATTTATAAAATTGTCATCGCCTTATATTTTAAGATGGTTTATTTGGAACTGACTTTATTTTTGCGTCGTAAAATGTCCTCTTTTTAGTAGTGAATACTCAATATTATAGCAAGTATCCCTAAATAGTTCGTAATTGATAAATCAATCTGGAATTCCTTGAATTCAAATTGCCTTTTAACTAACAACATGGAAAATTAATAGACGAAGCATATGCGATGCTTGTAATACTCAAGGGTTTTCTAGATTAAAAATTATAGACAATTATAGGAAATCAATAGAATCTTGAAACCTATGATTCTCACAATAGATAAATAGTGCATACCTTTCTTCATAATGAGACTTCTCTCGAGTGCACTTTGATTCCTTTGAAGAGAAGAGAAACAAAATTTCACTCCTTAGACTATTCTTTTTGTCTCTCTACGTTTATGATGACTATGAGTTAGAAAGAACACTTTTCTGTCAGGAAAAAGATCTTGTTTCACGTTAGTGGGTATTAAACCATTTTATAACCACTACTCCCTTCAAGTAGTAGTTACCTTTAGAAACTTCTCCTACTTAACCCAATTATAATTTAGTCCTTAATTATTAATTATTTATTTATTAGTCCCTACATAAGTCAAATATCTGTCACATGAGACATTAATTCTAACATTCTCCCACTTGGCTCATGTGACATTACCAAATACCATGGACTAAATAAAAAAATAGATTAAACTGACATAATGTGCATTAAAATGACTAAATCGTTCTATACATTGAGTACATCATAATTTCATGATTAAGAATAGAAACCAATTCCAGTCATGGCGGATCACTTAATCGACATAGTCCCTTCCATGTACTAAAAATTAGTCTAAACAAATTGCTCCTAAGAAGATCCCTCAAGGACAAGACAACCAACATATTGACTTCCAACTAGGAGGGCCGATTCTGTGTGAAAGAAGAAATGGGCAAAGGAATTTTTAGACTAGAATACCTAAATGGGAAGAAAATTTTGCGCACCTAGAATGCGGTGAGTTTGTGTTTCTATCATAGTTAACTTTATCTTATGCTTTGATTGTGCTAATTAGGTCATCTTCCATCATGTCATGTATTTTCTTGTAAGCTTTGTGACTGTTTGTCTTCTGTTATTACTGTTAAACAAGTGGCCTCAATAACTTAAGAGGGGGGTGAATTAAGTTTAAAAATTTCCCCCTAATCAAATTTTAATTCTCTCTTGAAATAGAATATGCACATTTAATATGAATGAAGTAAATAGCAATTCAAATGATACTTCTTAAAAATAAGCAAAGCAAAAATAAAATGCAATAAATTAAAGACGTTTAGGGAAGAGAGAAATGCAAACTCAATTTTTATACTGGTTCGGCCACGCCTTGTGCCTACGTCCAATCCTTAAGCAACCCGCTTGAGATTTCCACTAACTTGTAAATTCCTTTTACAAATTCTATACCCCACAGGGATACCCTTCCCTTGTGTTAAGAGATCCTTACAAATCAAAAGACCCATTGTCTCTTGAACAACAATTGTTTGCTTTAAAGTAAGAAGAATATTTCTCTCTTGTAGAGAAGAATGTTACAAGATGAAGATCTTATCATAGTCCTAATTGATTTTGCAAGTGTTTGGCCAAGGCTTTCTTTTGAGAGGATAGGACAATTATTGTTCTGAAAAAAACTATCTAAAGAATTTAGAACTCAAGTCGCATATTTATAGGCTTTTGGTGGCCTTTTAAAAAACTTGTGAACAGTTGTGACTTTTCAGAGTTATTTTCAAAATTTCCTCACTGGTAATCGATTACAGATATGTGGTAACTGAATACACAGTTAATTTTGAGGAGTTATGACTCTTCAAATTTGATTTTCAAAATTTTGTGACTGGTAATCGATTACACAATTTAAAATTTAAATTTAAAACTTGCTGAAAGTTGTTTTAAAATAGTTTTGCCTCTGGTAATTGATTACAATCTCTTGGTAATCAATTACACATTCAAAATTTAAATTCAAAATTTCTAAAACTGTTTGAAACTTATTTGTGCTTCTGGTAATCGATTACAACCTCTGGTAATCGATTACCAGAGAGAAAAACATATTTTAAAAAATAGAGTTTTACATAAAAACTTTTGTAAAATGTTTTGAAGAATTAACCTAAGGCCAAACCTTTGTTGTCTCTTTTAAGGAATTCTTTTAACATACAATGGACTAATTGTTAATCGTTTCTCTTGAATTCTTGATCTTGACTTTGATCAATCTTGAATAGCTTTCATATTTTTGGCATCATCAAAAGCTTTATACAACATATGCTTCTACAATTACTAATACTTGTAATCCCATCTTTATGATTTCAATGAAAGCATAATTTCACCAAGTTATGACTCACGATAAACCCTTTGGAGGGCAATGATCCATAAATAAACCATTTTAAGAGCAACAATCTTGTCATACCCTAATTTCGTCCGGGGACTGTTGCTTCATGGCATGCAACCTTTGATTGACCGCTTCGAAATACTTAGCACCCTTTGTTGCACAATATGTGAAGTCCCGAGATGCGGCGAAAATCAAAAGATGGTTACGCGATTCGTTAAATTCCGTAATGTGGCGAAAACCAAAAGGAAGTATTGTTACGCAATCCGTGAGTTTCCGTAACTTCTTCGAAAGCTAAAAAAGAGTAAATACATGATCCGTAAGGTTCCGTAACCTTACGAAAAGAAAATAAGTATCGTTATGAAATTCGTAAAGTTTCGTAACGTTACAGAAAAAGAATCACTAAAAAAAGCAAAGGGGGTGTATTTAGTAAAAAAAGGGGTGCAAATAGCAATCATGCCCACTTGAGCCTTCCAGATTCTTCCTCCAGAAGGCGGTTGCTTCTAGAGGAAGCGACTGGGTGGCAAGCTCCTCCCCTATTTTGCTATATATAGGGGGAGGAATGAAGAAGGAAGGGGTTCAGCCTTCTTGGCACTTCGTATTCTCTTGAAATTGCTGAGGAAAATTGTTTCCGTGAAGAAAATCCAAGCCGAGGCGCTTCCGTAACGTTTCCGTGGGTAATTACGCAAAGATTTTCAACCGTTCTTCGACATTCATCGTTCATTCTTCGTTTTTCTGCGGTCTTCAATCGGTAAGTACCCCAAACCGAGCTTTTCAATTCATTCTATGTACCCGTGGTGGTCCCCATTTGTTTCGTGTACTTTTATTCCCGTTTTAATTTACTTTCCGTACCCCTTTTTGATGTGCTTCAATCATTTATTTAAGTTATTTCTCGCTTAATCAAAAAATAAAATAAATTTCCACCGATCATTTGATTTGTAATATCCGTTAATTTCTGTTAAAATGAATTCCGACCGTTCGGTCGTGCCGTAACCACGTTGGAAATCAAAAAAGAGGTAAAATAATAATATAATAATCAAAAAATACCTTTTAGTAAAATGAAGCAAAAAGATCAATCGGACGTTTTCTCTTTGGGATTTCTCATTCTTAATTGAATTGACTAATAACTAAAGTGAAACTAAGGCTAAAATCAACCCGCCAAGTGAAGCTCGTCCACAAAAAATCACTAAAAAAGGATTTGAAAGTTTATTATCTCAGTCTTTCTTACCAAATAAATGGATCATTTTTAAGGTCTAACGCCTTTAAATGATCACCTTTCAAGTAAAAAGAAATCGTGTGATTCACCCTTAAGAAAGAACTACGTAGGTCTGATTTCCTCTTCGATGGAGGGTACGTAGGAGCAAAAGCCCCGCTTTTGTCGACCTCAAAAATAAAAAGGAAATAAAAGTTAAGATAACAAAATTTCATAATTCTAAAAAATAGGCCGTTGTCCTTTGAGACAAACGTGAGAGGTGCTAAGACCTTCCTCAAACGTAAATACAACTCCCGAACTTAGAATTTTCATTTTGACCGGTTTCCCTTGGTTTTTCCGACGTTTTCCACAAATAAAAGTTGGTGGCGACTCCGCGCATCTTTCCTCCTTTGGGAAGCGCATCCGTGAGCCTCGCCTCGCATGCCCGCAAAAGGGCATGTTGCGACAGTTGGCGACTCCACTGGGGACTTTTTGTGAGTTAGGCCTATTTTAAGGAATTGTGGAATTGTGAAACTTTGTGTGTGCATTTGTTGAACTGTGTAAACTGTAAATAACTGTTGTCTATTTCACATTCTTTACACTGCATTCTAAGCACCCACGTGTTTGAGTAAAAAAGGGGCCCTATACCCGGGTTCAAGGGAATCTAAGGAGTGGAGGTGAATCTATCATCATGCTAGGTCTTCGACTTGCTTGATAATAGTGAAACCTCGTCTAGAGCTTTCTCTCTTTATAATATGTTGTCGCTGGTATTCCATACCGCCACAATATTATTATCTTGAGTGATGATACCTCTAGAAAATAGCCATGTGAGTTATGAATTGTTGGGAGTAGTTATTAGAGACCCCTAGATATTGTCCCATAGGTTTCCAAATAGGGGCAAAGAGCAAACACGCTCCGTGCCATTTGTTCTCATGCATTTTTTTGCTAATAGCACTAAATTATAGTTTTGCTAGTGATATTTTGTTTCTTTAGAGTAATACGTAACTTTTTAATACTTACGTTGAGGCGCTATGATGCCTAAAACGTAGCATTAAAAAGATGGATCTTTGCGGTCTCGTATATGTAAATTATCCTTTTGTTTTGTTTTCTTTTCGTTTCATACATACGCATTGCATCATTCATATCGGAGTCTTGATCCACCCTTTTTTAGGTAAATGATGGGGACAAATCAAAACGAAAAAAGATTTTATCAAGTCAAGGTTAAGGGTCTAGATGTCACCAGCCTCAAGGAATTGGGACGATTGATGGGACCTCTCCAAAGGCAAGCCTTCCGCAAAGTGTACGGAAAGATTCTAGATTTGACCGCAGCGGAGGTATTTACGGAAGCTGTTGTATCCCTTGCCCTATACTATGACCAGCCGTTGAGATGCTTCACGTTTGGGGACTTCCAAATGGTACCGACTGTTGAAGAGTTTGAGGAGATATTAGGATGCCCTCTTGGGCGAAGAAAACCGTACCTTTTCTCCGGGTTTCTTCCCTCCTTGAGTAAGATTGCAGCTGTGGTCAGAGATTCAACAAAAGATTTGGATCGCATGAAGCAAACTCAGAACAGCGTAGTGGGCCTGCCGCGGAAATACTTGGAAGGCAAGGCAAGGGATATGGCAAGCCAAGAGAAGTGGGTCCCGTTTGCGGATATGCTAGCTTTGCTGATTTTTGGGGTTGTCCTCTTTCCGAGCGTGGACGGTTTGGTGGACTTAGCCGCAATTGATGCTTTCCTTGCATATCACCATAGCAAGGAGAGTCCAGTGGTGGCTATCTTGGCGGACTTATTTGATACCTTTGACCGAAGGTGCTAGAAGAACAGTGCACGAATTGTTTGTTGCTTACCCGCTCTCTGTGTGTGGTTGGTTTTGCACCTATTCCAACAAGACATAAGACACCCGTGTCTGCTTCAAAGTTATCGCTCGTGCGTTGAAAAAAGAAGAGTCGATTGGGACCAACACTTGGCTGGGATAGGAGGCAACACAATCAATTGGTTTCCTCGATGGAAGGAAGGAAAGGAGGGAGTTCTTTTCTCGTGTGGGGACTACCCTAATGTTTCGTTGATAGGGACGAGGGGTTGTATTAACTATAATCCCGCACTTCCATAAGACAGCTAGGGTACCCCATGAGGGGAGCGCCAACAGAAGAGAGTCTCTCGCCTTTCCTTGTGAGAGATTTCGGCGCGCAAAGTCTCTCAAGGTTATACAAAGAGTCCACAAGGCGTGGAGAAGTCCGTTGAGGAAAGACAAAGAGCATAAGGGCATCCGTAATGGCGTCATCGGTGGTTATCATGGATGGCTAAGAGTTCATACGCGAGGGTTAGATTGGCTCTCCAAGTTGAAAGTTATCAATGAGGAGAACTTCGAAGCTCCGGAGGAAGATGAAGAAGTCCAAGCTCTAAAATTAGAGCTAGGGAAGGCAAGACTCGCCAAAGAAAAGTTCAAGTCAGCCGCTACAAACATCCGGAAAGAGTGCACTGAGTTACGAGAGGAAAACGTGGCCACTGCAAGAGCCCTTGAACAAGAAACCAAAAGGGCCCGCAAGGAGGAACATGGCCGAGATAAATTCCGAGGAGCTTTGTGGGGTAGCAACAATGAGCTCAAGCTCCGGAGAGAGGAAAGAGACCAGTGACGGGTGCATGGCATGATCTTAAAGGAAGAGTTAGCTGCTTGCGCAAGATCCAAGAGGAGTTTGGCTCAACACTTGGAAGCCACGGAGCAAAGCATGCTAGCTATCATAGGGCAGTACAAGGAAGAGTTAAACCAGTCTGTGACCCATGAACAAAAGCTAGTAGAGGATTTCACACAAGTGTACGCCGAAAAGGAAGCAAGAGGGAGGGTGATTGATGCATTGCATCAAGAAGCGACTATGTGGATGGATAGGTTCGCCTTGACCTTGAATGGAAGTCAAGACCTCCTGCGACTACTAGCCAAAGCAAAAGCCATCGCTGAAGTGTGTACAGCCCCCGAGGAAATTCACGGGCTAATCAATTACTGTCAACACATGATAGATTTGATGGCCCATATAATTAGAAACCGTTAGGTTCTGTTGTAACACTTTTGTATAATCTTGGCTAGATGAAAGCTTTGTTCTTTTTATAAAACGAGAAGTTCTGAACTCATCACGTTATCTAAAAAACCTTGAGGTGGATCCAAGTGCTCCGATCATTCATTTGCATATTCATGTTTTGGTGGCATACTCACCGTTGTTTGTTTCTTTAGGGAATTCACCATAACTAAGAAAGCGCAAAGGCACCCCTATAACACTCGATCCAGAAAAATGGATAATGAAGAGGGCGTGCAAGAACAGATGAAGGCCGACCTATCAGCCTTAAAAGATCAAATGGCTTCTATCACGGAGGCCATGCTAAAACTCCAGAAAACTATAGAGGATAATGCCACGGCGATCGCCTCCAATGCAGCTAGGGAAGCGGAATCGGTGCTACAACCCGCAATAAACTTGGGCCGAGATAGAAACACGATGGTGTTCGGTCGGAGGTATAGTCCGCAAGCTTACCCTTATGGCTTGCCTCCGGACTTCACTCCCCGTGCCGCTCTGGAAGATTTGAGCCAAGCCCCTACCTTCGAGGGGCAACTCCCTCCTTATGCCGACTATCCCCTACAAGAAGATGATGAAGGAGATGCCCATCTAGGCCCTCTGCTTCCCCTCAAAGATCCGGCCCCCCATGAATTACCCCAACCAAACATAGTCTGCCATGTCCCGTCTTCACCCATACCCGTAAAAGAATCCGTTCCCTTCGCAGAAGATAAGAGAAAGATTGATTCACTTGAAGAGAGGCTAAGAGCGGTAGAGGGCCTCAGCAATTACCCGTTCTAGGATTTAGCGGACCTATGTCTAGTACCTGACACCGTCATCCCTCCCAAGTTCAAAGTACCAGATTTTGATAAGTACAAAGGGACGACATGTCCGAAAGGGCATCTTCGGATGTATTGCCGATAGATGGGGGCGTATTCTGCGGACGAAAAGCTGTTGGTGCATTTCTTTCAAGACAGCTTGGCTGGAGCAACAGTGGCATGGTATACCAATCTGGAAGCTTCTCAGATCCGGTCATGGAAAGACTTGGCAACTGCCTTCATTAGGCAGTACCAATACAATACGAATATGGCTCCCGATCGGAACCAGCTTCAGAGTATGACCAAGCGAGAACATGAGTCCATTAAAGAATATGCCCAAAGGTGGAGAGATCTCGCAGCCCAATTCGTCCCGCCCATGACGGAGAGGGAGATGATCACAATTATGGTAGATACGTCGCCCACGTTCTACTATGAAAAGCTGATAGGATACATGCCAGCTAACTTTGCGGATCTCGTCTTCGCCGGAGAAAGAATTGAATCCGGACTAAGAAAAGGCAAGTTCGAATATGCCTCCAACGTGGCCCCCAACAACAATAGAAGAGCCCCAGTGGTGGGCGCGAGGAAAAAGGAAGGAGATACCCACGCGGTCACCACCGCCCCAACATGGATGAAAGCATCCCAAAATATCCAAAGCTCATACCAGCCCAACCCCCCGAACTTTTCAATCCGAGCCGGGAGCTCCCTCCCAACTCAAGTGAAAGAACCACCCGCAGCAGAAAGAACGCCGGCCCAACACACAGCTCCAGCCACTCCCCGGCCAGTCAATAATACAGCTCCTGGCACGAGCTATAATAATGCACGGCGCCCACCCCCGAAAGATGATTTCTCTCCTATTCCCATGGCATACTCCGAGTTGTGGCCTTCATTATTGGAGAATCATTTGGTGGTGGCCATAACCGGGAAGGTCCTCCAGCCACCATACCCCAAGTGGTACAACTCGGATGCCAAGTGTGCATACCATAGTGGAGCTCACGGACACAACATTGACTCCTGTCTCCTGTTCAAGTATAAGGTGCAACACCTAATTAATGTCGGCTGGCTATCATTCCAAGAGGAGGGCCCCAATGTTAAAACCAACCCACTAGCCAGTCATGGAGGGGCTAGCGTAAACGCCATCGAAGAGGATGGGCCATCACGGGCAAAGAGATTAAAAGAGGTGGCTACTTCTAGACGCCTCATCTACCAATCGCTGCAAGCGGCATGCATGGTCTCCCGTGGCGGAGACGAAAAAGGCAAATGTTTGTTTCACCTCGGGGAGTCACACGACATGGAAACCTGTCCCGCGGTGGAAGAATTGCTTCAGCGACTCATGGACTGGGGGCAGCTTGAAGTGTCCAAAGAAGGGAGGGAAGAACCACAGATTTGCATGCAGTCGGAAGAAAAGAAAGTTCCCCCAACCCCCAAAGCCCTAGTAATATGTTTTACTAGGAAAGGGACCGGCTCCATGCCCATATACCCTCGAACAGTGCCCAAGCTGACGCTGTTTGCATATCAAAGCAATAAGGCCGTTCCGTGGAAGTATACCCCTCCCGCATTTGGAGAAAGAGGTGCAACCGAAGTTGACTCCCTGTCAGCCAAGGTGACCAACATCACCGGCCTCAGTGGCATAACCCGCAGTGGCCGGGTGTTCGCTCCCCCCACTCGGCGGAATTGCCCTCCAAGGGGAAAGCGCCCATGGTCCAAAAGCCCACAGACGTGGCCACCCCCTTAAAAGAAGTGGATCCTCCGGTGGTAAAAGGGGCTGAAAAGAAAGAGGGTCTTCAAGGAAAGACGGTGACTTTGGAAGAGGCTCATGAGTTCCTTCGCCTCATCCAACAAAGCGAGTTTAAGGTAGTTGAGCAACTGAATAAAACTCCAGCAAGGATCTCTTTGCTTGAACTGCTCATAAACTCCGAGCCTCATCATGCGCTGTTGATAAAGGTCCTTAACGATGCCCATGTAGCACACAATATCTCAGTGGAGGGTTTTGAAGGCATCGTTAATCATATAACCACCAATAATTATATCGCGTTTGCAGAAGAAGAGATTCCCGTTGAGGGGAGAGGACATAACAAGGCTCTACATGTGTCGGTGAGATGTATGAACCATGTCGTCGCAAAGGTACTTATCGACAATGGATCGAGTTTAAATGTGATGCCAAAGACCACCTTGGAAAAGCTTCCTTTTAGTGCGTCACGTTTAAAACCAAGTTCGATGGTGGTACGAGCCTTTGATGGTACTCGGCAGGAAGTGATGGGGGAAATCGACATTCCCATTCAGATAGGCCCCCACACTTGCAATGTGGTGTTTCAAGTGATGGACATAAATCCCGCCTATAGCTTCCTCTTGGGGAGACCTTGGATTCATGCGCTGGGAGTGGTCCCTTCAATGCTTCACCAGAAATTAAAGTTCGCAGTTGGTGGACTTTTAGTGATAGTGTCGGGTGAAGAGGATATGTTGGTGAGCTGCCCCTCTTCCGCACCATACGTAGAAGCAGCGGAAGAATCATTGGAAACAGCTTTCCAATCTTTCGAGGTGGTGAGTTGTGCCTCTGTGGAGACGAGCCCGCTGCTACCTTCTCTCTCTAATGCGGCCATAATGGTGACACGGGTGATGCTCAAGCATGGATATGAGCCCGGAATGGGTCTAGGCAAGGACGGCCTCAGGAATGCCGACGTAATCGATATTAGGGGAAATCCGTACAAGTATGGATTGGGGTATGAACCCGGGATGTCGGGAAGGAGGAATGCGCCGTCAAGATTCCGGGCGGATAGGACATGGCCCAGCCATGTTAGCCAGTGTTTCACCAGTGCCGGAATCATGTTCGACGAAGAGGTGGCAGCAATCGGAGAGGAGTGCCCTCAAGACCCACCAAGTTTCGTGCGGCCATGCCATCCCGATTCCCAAGTAGGGAACTGGTGCGTGATAAGCCAGTCAGAGGTCTATACCACTGATTCAATGTAATTAGAGGCTATAGTTTCCTTTCTCTCTTGTTTTGTGAAACCTACCTTATTAAATAAACAAAGAGATCTTGTTTCATCTATTCTTGCTGTCCCACCTTTTCTCATATCATTTTGCATGTTTTTGTTTCTTTTGTCTTGATTGGTATAGATATGAGGGTCGATTCTTTGAGGATTCTAACGATGAGGGTTTGACGATCGATTTCGACCGAGATGTAAGCCAAACGATGAACAAAGAAGAGGAAGAGGACGTCCTTTCACCAGAGTTGGAGAGGTTGATTGCTCAGGAAGAACGTGAAATGAAGCCTTACCAAGAAGAAACCGAACTGGTGAACTTAGGGACCGGAGAGGGAAAGAAAGAAGTAAAAGTAGGAACCGGTATGACCGCACCTATCCGCCAAGGCTTGATAACCCTTCTTGAAGAATATCAAGACGTCTTTGCGTGGTCGTACCAAGACATGCTCGGTTTGGACTCCGACATTGTGCAGCATAAGTTGCCTTTGAATCCTGGGTCTTCCCCAGTTAAGCAAAAGCTACGAAGGATGAGGCCCGAGATGTCTTTAAAAATCAAAGAAGAAGTAACAAAGCAGTTCGATGCGGGTTTCTTAGCTGTAGCTCGATACCCGGAGTGGGTGGCCAACATTGTCTCGGTCCCGAAAAAGGACGGCAAGGTGCGAATGTGTGTAGACTATCGGGACTTAAACCGAACCAGTCCTAAAGACAATTTTCCCCTGCCACACATTGATATACTGGTAGATAATACAACTAAGTTCGCCCTTTTCTCGTTTATCGACGGTTTCTCGGGGTATAATCAAATAAAGATGGCACCCGAAGATGTAGAGAAGACCACTTTCGTCACCCTATGGGGAATGTTCTGCTATAAAGTGATGGCCTTCGGACTGAAAAATGCTGGGGCAACCTATCAGCGTGCCATGGTAGCAATGTTCCATGACATGATGCATAAGGAAATAGAGGTCTACGTAGATGACATGATTGCCAAATCTCGGACTGAGGATGAACACCTCGTCAATTTGCGTAAGCTGCTCGGAAGGTTGCGGAAATACCAACTGAAGCTAAACCCAACCAAGTGCACCTTCGGGGTAAAGTCGGGGAAGTTGCTAGGATTTATCATAAGTTAGAAAGGGATAGAGATAGATCCTGAGAAAGTGAAGGCCATTCTTGAAATGCCGGAACCATGCACGGAGAAGCAGGTTTGAGGTTTCTTGGGCAGGTTGAATTATATCGCGAGATTTATCTCGCAACTCACCCCTACATGTGAGCCCATTTTCAAGCTATTACGTAAGAACCAAGCGGTCCTGTGGAACAGCGACTGCCAAGAGGCCTTCAAGAAGATCAAACAGAGTCTCCCAAACCCCCCGGTGCTCATGCCACCTGTAACAGGAAGACCTCTTTTCCTGTACATGACTGTGTTGGATGAGTCTATGGGGTGCGTGTTGGGTCAACACGATGATTTTGGGAAAAAGGAACAAGCCATTTACTATCTAAGCAAAAAGTTTACCGCATGTGAGATGAATTACTCAATGCTGGAAAGGACGTGTTGTGCTCTGGTATGGGCATCACATCGGCTTAGGCAGTACATGCTCAGCCATACCACGTGGCTTATTTCCAAAATGGACCCCGTGAAATACATCTTTGAGAAACCAGCCCTCACAGGACGAATCACTAGGTGGCAGGTACTACTATCTGAATTTGATATCGTGTACACCACCCAAAAGGCGGTAAAGGGAAGCGCCATGGCGGATTATTTGGCCCAGCAACCCCTCCAGGATTATCAGCCGATGCACCCTGAGTTCCCAAATGAAGATATCATGGCCCTGTTCAAAGAGAAGCGGACGCACGAGGACATAGACAAATGGATTGTTTGCTTTGATGGGGCATCTAATGCTTTGGGTCATGGAGTAGGGGCAGTCCTTGTATCCCCGGATGATCAGTGTATTCCTTTCACGGCCAGGCTTGGTTTCGATTGTATCAACAATATGGCCGAATATGAAGCATGCGCTCTTGGGATTCAAGCGACCATTGATTTTGATGTAAAGTTGCTCAAAGTGTACAGAGACTCGGCTTTGGTGATACGCCAGTTGAAAGGAGAATGGGAAACTAGGGATCCGAAGTTGATACCCTATCAAACTCACATCTTGAAGTTAGTCGAGTTCTTTGACGACATTTCTTTCCACCACATACCTCGGGAAGAGAATCAAATGGCCGATGCATTAGCCACCCTGGCATCCATGTTTCAACTTGCCCCACACGGGGATCTGCCGTACATCGAATTCAGATCTCAGGGCAGGCCAGCGTATTATTGTGCGATAGAGGAAGAGCGGGATGGGAAACCATGGTACTTCGATATCAAGCAATATGTCGAGAACAAAGAATATCCACCAGGGATTTCTGACAATGACAAAAGAACGTTAAGGAGATTGGCTATTGGTTTCTTTGTAAGTGGTACCATCCTGTAAAAACGAAACCACGACATGACCCTCCTACGATGCGTAGATGCCAAAGAGGCAAACTTCATGATTGAGGAAATCCACGGGGGTTCATTTGGGACACATGCCAATGGGCATGCTATGGCCAGGAAGATCCTTAGGGCCGGTTATTACTGGCTCACTATTGAGAGTGATTGCTGCGCCCATGTAAGGAAGTGTCATAAATGTCAGACATACGCGGACAATGTCAATGTTCCGCCACATCCTCTGAATGTTATGTCCGCCCCTTTGCCTTTTCCCATGTGGGGAATAGATGTCATTGGGGCCATCGAACCCAAAGCTTCAAATGGTCACCGCTTCATTTTTGTGGCGATAGATTACTTCACCAAATGGGTCGAAGCGGCTTCTTATACTAATGTCACGAGAAGTGTGGTGGTCAGATTCATAAAGAGGGAGCTGATTTGTCGATACGGACTCCCTAGGAAGATCATTACTGACAATGGCACCAATCTGAACAACAAAATGATGCAGGAAATGTGCGAAGATTTCAAGATCCAGCATCATAGCTCCACCCCTTATCGGCCGAAGATGAATGGGGTTGTAGAAGCTGCAAATAAGAATATTAAGAAGATTGTTCAGAAGATGACAGTGTCATACAAAGATTGGCATGAGATGTTGCCTTTCGCCCTGCACGGATATAGAACCTCGGTACGAACTTCTACTGGGGCAACGCCGTATTCCTTGGTTTATAGGATGGAAGCGGTACTCCCATTTGAGGTAGAGGTTCCTTCTCAGAGGATAATAGCGGAATCAGGCCTGGAAGAGTCAGAATGGGCTCAAGCACGCTACGACCAACTCAACCTTATTGAAGGTAAGCGTTTGACAGCAATGAGCCATGGGCGCCTATATCAACAAAGGATAAAGAACGCATTCGATAGGAAGGTATGCCCACGCACGTTCAACGAGGGGGACCTTGTGCTGAAAAAGATTTCCCACGCTGTTAAGGATAATCGAGGCAAGTGGGCCCCGAATTACGAAGGACCTTCCATTGTGAAAAGGGCTTTTTCTGGGGGTGCTCTGATACTCACCAACATGGATGTCGAGGAGCTACCCTTGCCCGTGAACTCCGATGTCGTTAAGCGATATTACACTTGAAATCTGGGGCAATTGAGAGGACCGTTGCATGTTCTTTTATTTCTGAGTTTTTTGTTCTTCTTGGTTTCCTCCAGGGATTCCCATTCACTGTAATTGTCTCGTTTCTTTAAAAGAAGAGAAGATGGGTGAGGCTTTAGTCCTCACTTTGGTTTTAAACCTTGTGTTAGTTTGTAATAACCTGAGCCCTCTTCGCTAGGTTCATGGGGTGCCCCAAACGCTTAAATTAAAACTGAACCTAACCAACCTTCACTAAGAAAATCATTGCATTAAAAACATTCATGCATGCACGTACACATGCATATCTTGTGGTAACAGGGGCAGCATCGTCTTAGGCCACGGTCAGAAGTCGAGACAAGTTGATGGTAGAAATCAACCAAGGTAAGACGATGACCCGGTCACGATTGGCCGCACATTGTTTGTTTCCTACTTGCAGGTACTTAGGGACGGATGCAAATGGGGGATAGGGTCACGACCGACCGATCATTGTCCCTTCCTGGCGCTGGACAAGCAGAGAACGTCACTGCAAGGCAGCCCAGTATCCTTTGAATTCACAGTATTTATTACTATTGTTTGTGTTAAATAAGTAATCGATGCCTGATTCTAACTTAAGTAGGTTCGAGTAGGCAAACGCTAACCTGTAAGGGGGGGGGGGCATGGTTATGTTTCCCCTAAAAAAAAAATATTTGGCAGGTTAGCTCGCCTGGGCGAGCAACCCCTACACCAGATTATAAAAAATGAGGGAGGGGGGCGTTTTCTGCACCAAGAAACTCCCCCCCCCCTCCCCCCTCATTCAAAAGGAGAAAACTCATGAGGCTTCGGTTTTTGCTCCCCCAAGCCACTTTTGGTCACATTTTGCTTTCGTTTTTGGTATTCTTACTCACTCCAGCAAGTAAGTATTCAATCCTTGAGTTTTTAGCTTTCCGTTGGTGCGTTTTGTTCATCTTTTGGTGCTCTAAATTGTGAGAATGTGCTCATATTTGTGGGGCAGTTTTGGGGCTTTTTATGCTTGATTTGTTAGAGTTGAGGGGTTTTAGGGGATGGCCTTAGGCCTATGTGGTATTCTGAAACAATGGGGCATGCCACATTGCCCCCATTCTCTTGCAATTTATGCCTAAACACGCGCCCACCAAGTGCTCGGTGAAATGCCCCAATGACATATGAATATAGTTTTGTAAGATTGGGATTGTGGGACTGTTTTATATACATAGGGACAACATAGAGGATTCGAAATAGGTGCCCACATGCAGTTCTAAGCTTAAGAACCCAAGCCTTTAGTTTCAAAGCAAGGAAACATGGATTATGTCTAAAAATCTGAATTTTGGTTTTAAAAGTAGAAAGGCATGAAAGTTAGGATATGCTTGTGAGAGTTTTTACCCAAATTTGGCTGCCCCATGAGGGGTACTTTGCACCTAGGTAGCATGGAAAATACCTTTCAATGGTATGTAGATATGTGTGTAAATATAGGTAGCATGGAAAACACCTTTCAATGGTGTGTATATATGTGAATATATGGCATAAAATTCCTTGCAAAGTGTGAATGAGTAGCAGAAAAATGTCTTTCAACATATGCGTATTTGAGGATAGGTAGCATTAGGAGCCTTTTAGAAAATGTACCCATGTCAAAAAGGGCCTAGGACGCTTCCTAAATGAATATATGATGGCCTGGAATTTCCTTTTCAAATGCAAGTATGTGCATGACGTAATTAGCTTTCCAATGTGCATATAAATAAATGTGAGTGAAACAACAAAATTTGTATGATAAATACTTCAAATATGTGTAGGTAGTTTGTGATAGCAAAATATTTAGGATGTGATTAAGTGTAAATTTTGACACAATGCCTTGAGCACGAGAATGTGTGTTCTTTTCAAAGATGTGTATATATGTGTGGTAACTAGAATGTGTTGGATATCCTTGTACGTTGACATAAATAATAGGATATTTTACACATATGCATGTGCATAAATGTGTTACATTAAAAGTGTGCATAAGTTCGTTCTAAATCGGAAGGATTAGCCTGTCGTTTTTGTGTTAAGATAAGCATTATCTTGTAAAACTAACTTCCCAAAATGTTTGTCCTTGCAGGAAATGGCTCCGAGAAAGCTTCCTGCAAAGAGATCCAGGAAGGACAAAGCGGCCGAAGGGACCAGCACCGCTCCTGAGTATGACAGTCATCGCTTCCGGAGTGCTGAGCACCAGCAACATTTCGAGGCCATCAAAGGATGGTCATTCCACCGAGAGAGATGCGTCCAACTCAGGGACGATGACTACACCGACTTCCAGGAAGAGATAGCTCGCCGGTGATGGGCATCGCTGGTTACCCCCATGGCCAAGTTCGACCAAGACATAGTCCTGGAATTCTATGCCAATGCTTGGCCTACACAGGAGGGCGTGCGGGATATGCGATCTTGGGTGAGGGGTCAGTGGATCCCTTTCGATGCTGATGCCCTCAGCCAGTTCCTAGGATACCCTTTAGTGCTGGAGGAGGGCCAGGAGTTCGATTATGGCCAGAGAAGGAATCGGGCCGATGGGTTTGATGAGGAGGCCATCGCCCAGTTGATGTGTATACCGGGACAGGATTTTTCCCGGACCGCTGCCGGGAGACGGGTGCGGATCATGCGCACCAACATGACTACCCTGACTCAGACATGGATGATGTTGCTGCTTAGCAACATCCTGACCAGCGATCATAATTCCGACCTCCCTCTGCCGAAGTGTCAGCTGGTGTATGCCATCCTGACACGGATGAGCGTTCATGTGGCTCAGTTGATCGCTGATGCCATTTATCTATTTGCAGGTACGCCACCGACCAGGCACCCTCTAGACCCAAATAAGTCTAACAGGGCCCTGGGTTTTCTGGCATTGATCACGGGTCTCTGCCAGTCGTTCGGGGTTCCTGTCACACCCAGTAAGGTGATCCGACCGTCGATCAGCCAGGCTTTCATAGAGAAATACTGCACAGCTAGACAAGCACAGGGTGGCGACCCGCAGGCCAACCACAGGGCGCACGTGCAGACCCATGACTCTCTCTACCAGCTTAGCCTCAGCTTGAAGAGTTAGGGTTTTACTTCTTTTCCATGCCCTGCTCCGAATCAGTTCAGGGCAGAGGTCGCATGGCCCGGAGATTGGCCTGAAGCCCAGGCAGGGGAGGCACCCGCAGAGGCTCCCGGCGAGGCAAATGAGGCCTGCATGGACGAGGAGATGACCGATTTGTTTGATTTCTTGGGAGGGAGCGGAGCCACATGATTGGGAGATCCCTAGGTCCATTTTCTCTTTTTATGTTTCCTCTTTTATCTGTTACGTATCATTTTATTTTTGTTTAATTGAGGGACTAACGTTTGTTTCGTTTTGATTGACTTTTGTTTTGTGCATACATGTCGTTTGAATTGTTACATTAGCACTTACTTCGTTGTTGTCAATAGTGTTTGCTGAAATTCCGGAATCGTGTAGAGTTTTTCATTTAGGAACGTCCTCCTAAAAATAAAAAAATAAAATGAACCAAAATCATGATAAAAAGAAAGAAGCGTTGTGAGTGAATGTCATGTATATAAAGAAAAGAAAAAGGTTTTTGTTTGTATATATGTGTAAAAGGAAAGTGTGTATAAAAGGATTTCGTGTGTGTAAACAATGTGTGAAAAAAGATTCCTGTGTGTGTAAGCGACGAGTGTATATAAAGAAACTTTTGTATAAACGACGGGTATGTGTGAGAAAAAACAACGAAAAAAAAGAGAGATCTTTGAGCATGAATAGGGTTTGTATATAAACCGTGTTGACATAAAGAGTTCTAATGCGTGTACAGAAAAAGTCCATCATGTATAAGAATGTAGGTGTACAAGGAAAAGTTTTCCTCATAGAGGGCAATGGATGTATAGTTTTGTGAATATAAAAATGAAACAAAAAAAGAAAAAGAAAGAAAGACCTCGAAGGTCGACATGTTATAGTCGTAGGAAGCATAAATCATTCGTAAAGAGTAAACGTATCTTTTGGAAACAAGGGACTAACGCTAAGAGTTTATTTTCCTGAATAACCGAGATAAGAATGGATGAATTCATCGAACTAATGAAAGAACATAATTTGGAAACGTTGGGTCTATTTGTGTAAATTCCCAGCCGTTAGTATCACAATGCCATAAATGGGATGCTTGAGTGCCCCACCTAGCTGTGGCCATGACTAATTTTGCACGTTGTTTCCAAATCATCACTGTTGCACGTGCCTTGTGGAATAATATGGAAGTTCGGCCCGAGACCGACACCTTGACACACGAATTTGCTTTGCCCCAGATATCAAGATCGGGCTCCCACGATAAAAGACCCCATTGAGACACAACCTTAGACTATTTTGAACCTTGGCCTATGAAAAGAATCCTCATCCTTTCCCCCGAAGCAAAGGACAGCGGAATCCCATCAAGGGAGAGCAAATAGAATGCTAAAACCCGATTTCCCAATGAAAAGAAAGAAAAGAAAAAAATGAAAAGAAAGAAAAAGAAGAATTCCCGGTCAAAGGGCGGAAGAAAGTGAAAAGGAAAAGATCGGAAGAAAACAAAATAATTCCTGATCAATGAAAGAAAAAGAACAGAAGATCCTTAGACCAGATAAAATTTCGGCAAGGTAAATGACTGCCGGCAAAGGAAAACCCATTTTTTGGTGGTTCTTCCTTTGGGATTGCCATTCAAAGTCGCTCTCGACTGGCGATGTCCCACCCCACATAAACAAAGAGGAAAAAACCGAAACACCCAGCTTCCTCTCCAAAAACACTACCCTCGAGAAAATCCTATTGATCCGTGATCGTGCATGTTGATCTTTGATTCGATAGGAAATTGTGTGAAAAATAAAGTCATGGTGCAGTTATGGTTTGGGGTTAGGGTAAAACACTTGCCTGTGTGAGTTTTTATACACTATGAGTGATTTATTCCCAGTTTCAGCTTAACCCGATGTTTCCCTGAATGTTCATTTAAAAGCTAAATTTGACATCCTGCCCTTCATTTTCAGTTACAAGGAAGATTACCCTTGGCATGAGTATATTGTTTCTCCAAGATTTGGTGCTCTCGCGAATGATTTATTTTTCTTTGCAAAAGCATGTTTGCCTTTTTAGGTGGAAAAAACCCAGTGGACCATTCGGTCTTGCCGACAAATCTTATTCGAAGCCCCATGAATTGATTTCCATTCATGCATCCTCCACCAATGAGTCTGGAGCCACGCGAAGTGATTGCCTAGCGCAATTCTCCATTCTCCACTTTTATTCGGAGCCCCATGAATTGATTGTCATTCATGCATCCTCCACCAATGGGTCTGGAGCCACGCGAAGTGATTGCCTAGCACAATTCTCCATTCTCCACTTTTATTTGGAGCCCCATGCATTGATTGTCGTTCATGCATCCTCCACCAATGAGTCTGGAACCACGCGAAGTGATTGCCTAGCGCCATTCTCCATTCTCCACTTTTATTCGGAGGCCCATGAATTGATTGTCGTTCATGCATCCTCCACCAATGAGTCTGGAGCCACGCGAAGTGATTGCCTAGCACAATTCTCCATTCTCCACTTTTATTCGTAGCCTCATGCATTGGTTGTCGTTCATGCATCCTCCACCAATGAGTCTGGAGCCCCGCGAAGTGATTGCCTAGCGCAATTCTCCATTCCCCACTTTTATTAGGAGCCCCATGAATTGATTGTCGTTCATGCGTCCTCCACCAATGAGTCTGGAGCCACGCGAAGTGATTGCCTAGCGCAAATCTCCATTCTCTACTTTTATTCGGAGCCCCATGAATTGATTGTCGTTCATGCGTCCTCCACCAATGAGTCTGGAGCCACGCGAAGTGATTGCCTAGCGCAATTCTCCGTTCTCCACTTTTATTCGGAGCCCCATGAATTGATTGTCGTTCATGCATCCTCCACCAATGAGTCTGGAGCCACGCGAAGTGGTTGCCTAGCGCAATTCTCCATTCTCCACTTTTATTCGGAGCCCCATGAATTGATATTCGTTCATGCGTCCTCCACCAATGAGTCTGGAGCCACGCAAAGTGATTTCCTAGCGCAATTCTCCGTTCTCCACTTTTATTCGGAGCCCCATGAATTGATTGTCGTTCATGCATCCTCCACCAACGAGTCTGGAGCCCCGCAAATTGATTGCCTAGCGCTGTTCG
Organism: Glycine soja; assembly: GCF_004193775.1. Classification (NCBI taxonomy): domain Eukaryota; kingdom Viridiplantae; phylum Streptophyta; class Magnoliopsida; order Fabales; family Fabaceae; genus Glycine; species Glycine soja. Next base: position 22,071,714 of record NC_041019.1, read on the forward strand.
CCAATTCTCCATTCTCCACTTTTGTTCGGAGACCCATGAATTGATTGCCTAGCACTGTTCATGTGTCCTCCACCGTCAAGTGCGGAGCCTCCGGTGACTGGGAAATGTGGTTTTTGTTATTTTCCCGATTGGTTCCTTCGCTAAACATGTGTATATATGTATATTATGTTGTTGTTGTTTTTGTTGTTGTTTGTATTTTGTTTTTGTTTTTGTGTTGTGCAGAAAAAAAAAGAAGTAGAGACGAGAGTCGTCATAGACTAATCACGGAAAGGGCAAAGACGGACGAAATCAGTGTTTTTATCTTTACTTTCTTCTTATCTCCGGTAAAAGGTAAGTAAAGCGGGGCAACTGTCATACCCTAATTTCGTCCGGGGACTGTTGCTTGATGGCATGCAACCTTTGATTGACCGCTTCGAAATACTTAGCACCCTTTGTTGCACAATATGTGAAGTCCCGAGATGCGCCGGAAATCAAAAGAAAGCATGGTTACGCGATCCGTGAAATTCCGTAATGTGGCGGAAACCAAAAGGAAGTATTGTTACGCAATCCGTGAGTTTTCGTAACTTCTTCGAAAGCTAAAAAAGAGTAAATACATGATCCGTAAGGTTCCGTAACCTTACGGCAAGAAAATAAGTATCGTTACGAAATTCGTAAAGTTTCGTAAGGTTACGGAAAAAGAATCACCAAAAAAAGCAAAGGGGGTGTATTTAGTAAAAAAAAAGGGTGCAAATAGCAATCAAGCCCACTTGGGCCTTCCAGATTCTTCCTCCAGAAGGCGGTTGCTTTTGGAGGAAGCAACCTGGCTCGCCTGGGCGAGCTGGGTGGCAAGCTCCTCCCCTATTTTGCTATAAATAGGGGGAGGAATGAAGAAGGAAGAGGTTCAGCCTTCTTGGCAGTTCGTATTCTCTTGAAATTGCTGAGGAAAATTGTTTCCATGAAGAAAATTCAAGCCGAGGCGCTTCCGTAACGTTTCCGTGGGTAATTACGCAAAGATTTTCAACCGTTCTTCGACATTCATCGTTCGTTCTTCGTTTTTCTTCGGTCTTCAACCGGTAAGTACCCCAAACCGAGCTTTTCAATTCATTCTATGTACCCGTGGTGGTCCCCATTTGTTTCGTGTACTTTTATTCTCGTTTTCATTTACTTTTCGTACCCCTTTTTGACGTGCTTCAGTCATTTATTTAAGTTATTTCTCGCTTAATCAAAAAATAAAATAAATTTCCACCGATCATTTGATTTGTAATATCCGTTAATTTCTGTTAAAATGAATTCCGAACGTTCGGTCGTGCCGTAACCACGTTGGAAATCAAAAAAGAGGTAAAATAATAATATAATAATCAAAACATACCTTTTAGTAAAATGAAGCGAAAAAATCAATCGGACGTTTTCTCTTTGGGATTTCTCATTCTTAATTGAATTGACTAATAACTAAAGTGAAACTAAGGCTAAAATCAACCCGCCAAGTCAAGCTCGTCCACAAAAAATCACTAAAAAAGGATTTGAAAGTTTATTATCTCAGTCTTTCTTACCAAATAAATGGATCATTTTTAAGGTCCAACGCCTTTAAATGATCACCTTTCAAGTAAAAAGAAATTGTGTGATTCACCCTTAAGAAAGAACTACGTAGGTCTGATTTTCTCTTCGATGGAGGGTACGTAGGAGCAAAAGCCCCGCTTTTGTCGACCTCAAAAATAAAAAGGAAATAAAAGTTAAGATAACACAATTTCACAATTCTAAAAAATAGGTTGTTGTCCTTTGAGACAAACGTGAGAGGTGCTAATACCTTCCTCAAACGTAAATACAACTCCCGAACTTAGAATTTTCATTTTGACCGGTTTCCTTCGGTTTTTCCGACGTTTTCCACAAATAAACGTTGGTGGCGACTGCACGCATCTTTTCTCCTTTGGAAAGCGCACGCGTGAGCCTCACCTCGCACGCCTGCAAAAGGGCATGTTGCGACAAATCTATACTTCAATAAATAAACCCTTTGAAGGGCAATGATTTGCACTTCAATAAATGAAGACCAACACAACCCTACAAAATTCAGAAGGACGACTTATCACTCAATACCAAAAGGTAAGATACCTATAACATGAATCATTTATGAAGACATATATAGGTGCATTCGATCGGTTGTCTACGAAAGGAGGACTCCAAGGAAAAATGATTAGGATAGATATTGTTCATGATTTTTCAATTGGTTGAATGGACGCGTTATATTATTATCATTCACTTCGATCGGTAATCCACAAAAGGACAAATTTGAGACCAACAATTACGAGCTAGATGAAACAACCAATTATGTTTAAATATACACAACAATTATATTCAATTGGTTGTCCAGAAAAGACAACTGAACTATATCACAATTTTATATTATCAATAGATCTATAGAATTTTACATACATATTACAAATAGATATGAAGGAATAGATATACATATAAAGACTTGAATACACCAATGAGGAAGACACAATAAAGGAAGAAGCAATAGCAAGATGCTCCCTCACCTACCTATGAGGAAGGCACCATAACAATGAGGGGACGAGCAAACAACACTCGTACATGGATACACATTCTCATGACTGAGAGTTTTCAATCTTCCCCCAACACACAAGGTAGGTTGTCAACAATGTAGACTTTAGGAGCAAAAAGGCAAGGAGGTGCTAACTCTAAGAGCATTCCATCCTCAACCACTAGCCAAAAAATTATCATCACCCACCCACCATATCAATTATGCAAGTCATTCTTATCCAAGAAGGACACCATACAACACCCTGTAATCTCTGAACAATTCATCGTTTTCCAAATCAACCATTCAAGAACTCTAAGGTAGCAAAAGACCATCAGAATGCCTTGAATAATTGATAAAGAAAGTAACGAATATAAGCAAAAAGAAGCCAACATGTAAGAAGAAAAAGCAAAGTATAAGGTAGGCAAAAGGAAGCCAACAATGCAAGAGAAAAAGCAAGCTAAGAAACAGTTACACATTTTCATAACATTCCTCCCAACAAGACTAACACAACCCCTACTTATATAAAGGAAGCCACCCACCAACAATAAATGAGCATTAATGGGTAGTTGAGGGTTGTTACACTCATCCAATGAAAAGTGTTATAAGGTAGATAGAGCATTAATAAAAACATTGATAGGAAGTCTGAAAAAGAAACGTCAAGACAAACCATAAAGGATAAACACAATAAAACACTAATGTTAATATCCATACATAACCAACTTCACCAAGGAGACTTACAAAAGAAGATGGCCAAAAAAAACTCTACTAAACTATTACAACCACAAGTTTCAACATAACAATAAAGGCAACATCTAGCATTAATGCATTAGACTTTGGGAGCAAGAGTTCTAGGAAGGGAGGATGAATTAATCACCTTCCCATCAACCACATCTTTATAAATCCTGGTGCCAAAAAGGTCCACATTAGGATAAAGAGCAGCAACTTGTGCCAAGGCCCTGTTAAAGCCATCCACATGATCATCGAATGTAGCAACATCCTTTGTAGCACATTTTGATATGCACTTCTCCACTTCTTCACATAGATCAGCCTCTTTCAACTCAAGACAAAGTTTTTCAGTAGAATATTTCTCCAAATCCTCAATAGCCAATTGTAACTTGGTTTGCATTTCCACCAAGGATTTCTCTAATTCCTCAACTTAAGCAACACGCTTCTTATGAATAGAGAGTTCATTAGACAACCCAACAACCTCCTTTTTATACTTCTTAACTTCCCTCCTTCAGCCTTGCCACTTTGCCGTTCAACTTTTCCACTTGTACCATTGTGATCTTCTTATGATTCACAACATCACCATACTTTTGCTTCAACAGGTAAGCCACAAAAATAATCGCATCATAATGTTGCAAGGTTTTGCAAGCACCGATAAATCCAATCTTCTCCAACTTAGCCAAATCATTTACACCCACAAAGATATGATGAACCTCACTCATAGGAAAGGCCTTACTACAAAAGGAGCACAAACTTTCCTTACCTTTAGACTTTTCAAATGCAAAGGTCTTATGCTAACTTACATTGCCATCCAAAATAGGGAGAGACAATTGTGTCTACACTAAGTGTGGTTCAGATTTGGACTTAACCTCTAGGTCAACAGAATCATCATGATCCCTCTTCCTATTTTCTTCTTTAGCATGAGAGTTGGACAAATCTATAACTAAAGCTCGCTTCATAGAATTTACATGGATAGCTCCAACCTTAACCTTCCTCTGACTTAATTCCCTCAACCTAGCACTGCCAATAATCCGAGCAGTTGCACTTGTAATACAACACTTTCAATTTATTCTATTAAAAAAATGCATGATGACATACAATAAACATAAAAATAGACAAACAATAAATACATAGGAAAATAAATAGTTCATCGTCATCATCACCACACTTAATAAACTTCTTGCAATGCAGATAAGGATGCTTCTTCAAAGTAAGCACTAATCCCTTTTCGCTATCCTCAAGAAATCGCCATTTAACATCTACATGAACCACAAGATACATTCATGACTTAAGTTCTTGCACCTTAGTTGTTAGACATTGGGTGATCCATCACTGTACGACCTAAACATTTCTTAAGGTTTTCATGAAAACAAAGATATAAATTCGTGTTATCCACTTTGTTTCATGTAAGACAACAAGTTTGATGACTGGAAGCAACACCAGGAGAGACCTATCCATTACTAGATAACTCATTTACTGGAAGCATCAAGAACTCATCCAGTCCATCCAAACACCAGTCAAAATGAGCATGTTATTTGAATTATTCATTTATGACAGTTTATATGATTTGGTTTAAAAAGGAACATATCTATAAATCTATCTTTTAATTACTTATATATGTCTAATGATCATATTGAGTTATGAATGACAAATATGAAAAGTCCTGATCCTGTCAAACATAAGCGCTTATTCCAATAAACAAGACCAATGTACACAAGGGTCATATAATTTAATCTCAAAGATTCTCTCCATAATTATGAGCATCTCTCTACCAATAAATATGACATTAAGGATTGAAGAACGACAACTAACGTACATAGAAAGACAAGAGTCGTGAATCAAGAAATGAAAGTAAGAAAAGCATTTGTTGAAAAACACACTGAGCTTAAAGGAGTTCATCCTTTGTAGTATACAAAGTATTAGTGAGAGATTAGAATGCTATTTTAAATCCACTCTTTGAGTGTTGTAAAGAATCTCTATTTATATATCAAACTTCTATTTGTGAAAGCCAATAATGACTTAGTGACAAAACAATACTTGAGTGTTCTTAGATTGAGGAGGAGTCTAAGGGGTGTGCCAGGAGTGGCCTTGAGAATACTTGTAAGCCAGAAGTGGTAAGAAAGAATACTTGATGTAATCAAGTTTGATTAGTGGAATCCTTTATTGGTTTGTAAAGGAGAACTGGACATAGCTCAAGTTCAGTGAACCGACATAAAACAAAGTATTTTTACTGCTCTCTTTTAGCTTATTAAAGTATTTCATTGTCCATTATTGACACATTCTGCACACAAGGTTTTCACTAAAAAACAAGTTTTATACCTTATTGGATGATAGTCCACTTTTAGTCATTGGAAAAGGGTTCTTATAAACTTGCTTATTATAACATCTTCCATTTCAAAAAAAGGTTTTATATTTTGACTAACACACTATTCAACCCCCCCTTCTAGTATGATTTGTTGTATTTCATTAGCAGCCTTTGCACTTGAGGGACTATGAATCGTCATCCCTCCCTAGGAGGCTGATTGATGACTTTAGGATGAAACACATGAATACATTCACGACTTAAGTGCTTATGTCTTAGCACTTAAGGGACTCTGGACCATCCTCCCCCCCTGGGAGGCTGACTTAGTACATAGGGACAAATACTTCATGGATGTCAAAGGCATCGATTGTCAATTCCCTGAAGTTGGTGGCAATCACCATGTTATCCACCTCCTCTAAAGAAGGATTATTGGTGGAGAGCCATCCGGTTTTTCCAAGCATTCTATAAGGGATTGTAACTGTTTCAATAGCATGGCCTCCCTTTCCTCAGCTGCTCTAGCAGCAACCAACTATCGCTCCTTCATTTCTTGTCGGTGATCATCTAACTGTTGTTGGAGATCTCTTTCTCTCTCTTCCGCTGCCCTCATGGCGGCTTCATGAAACTCCCCCACCTTCATAGATTATTGTTCAACTTCATGGTTCACAAGTTGTTGTTGCTTGTTCTCTTCCTCGACAGCTCAGAGGAATTGTTGTAAAAGATGGTTGTTTGCCCCTCCAACTCCATTCTCTCTACCTCCAGTGTTGTTTCTAGTGATTGGCATCTTGGTCATAGGGCTCTTGGTTAGTTATTGTTGTCGGGTGGGCACCAAATGTTCACGCCAGAGAATACCACCACCTAAGGAGGAGACCTTGAGTATGGATGTTTTGAGTGAAAACTCTCAATAAGCATGTGCCCTAATGTGAACGTTGAGGAGAATGTTGGCACTTCTCCTCTATTTATATTGGTCTTCCTCCGATGGTCGAGTGTGGTCCCCCTATTCCTAGAGTGCCAAGTGGGTACTGTTCATTGGTGGAGGACAACCAAGTGGCAATTGTTCATTGGAGGAGTATGTTTATTTGTGGGCGACAAGATCATCCTTTCACCTTAGGTGTCAGGATCTTGTCTCTTTGTTTCTTTGTCGCCACGTTACCACACTTGTACTATAAAGTCATTTTGTCTCTAACGTGTCAGGGTGTATAGGTGTCAAAATGTACTATTTGTCGGGGGGACGACTCATACTATATGATAGGTCGTCCTCAAGGTTGTGTTGTTTCGTGTATCTATGTCTTGTCTGTTCCTATGTACTAAATCAGTCTCCTAGGGAGGGAGGATGGTTTAGAAACCCATCTTTAAAACCACTCTTGAACATGAATTTTCTTATTAGTGTGTTTAAGAAAGCTCTTCAAAATTGTCCTTCATCATGAACCGGTATAGGTAGTACGAATAAAAGTGTATAATTTAAATAAAGGAAAACAAAACATGTTTTGTTGAATGCTTCCAACATTAAATTACCACTAAACATGTTTAGAGTTTGAATTACAGAGGTGGTTAATAACCTTGGTAGTGTAAGCTATATCATTGTTGCCATTTATGTGATATTGAAGATATATTGCCATTAAGTTTAAGCCTCCAAAGATTTGGACAAGTAAAATCTTGCAATGCAAAAGAAAAAAAAAATAGAAGAAAAATCTCATGTAAGCACTAGTTACATATGCATGAGCACTATTTTTCTTATATATATAACAACACACAAATGACAACAAAAACATCAACATAGAAATATTGAGAATCACATGAAAGTGGCTTTGTTTGCTATATTGCATATGCCAAAAAAAAAGTTCAAATGTAATGTTTGTCTCCTATTTTAAAATAAAGATATTTAGTCTTCTTATTTTTTAAAATTTATAATTTTAACCATTCTATTTTAAAATAGAGACATTTAATGCTCTAGTTTTGTAAAATTTGCAACTTTGGTCCTTCCATCAAATTTAAAAAGTGTTGATCAGTAAAAGATTAACCTAATTGACCCAAATTTAGTAATGTAACACAAGATTATTTATTCAATAGTCAACATTAATCTTTTAACATTCAACGCTTTCAGTTTGATGAAAGGACCAAAATCATAAATTTTATAAAAGTGGGAGACTAAATGTTTCTATTTTAAAATAGGAGGACCAAAGTTATGAATTTTGGAAAATAAAAAAACTAAATGTGTCTATTTTAAAATAAATAAAAAAACTAAAATTTCATAATTTAAAAAGAGAGACTAAAATTACATTTAAGCCAAAAAAATTGCAAGAGTGCCTGCTTGCAAGTTGCAAACAATTCAAATAGAATCATAAATAGAAGAAAGTAGAAAACTTGTTTCTCTCCAAAGAAAAGACTATCGTTTACGTCACACAGAAAGGATTTTATAAAATGTTAAAATGGTTCCCAAAAGCAGAGTTGGAACTTGAAATTCAACATTCTATTGTTGCTTCATTTTCTCGGTAAATAGCAAACTAAACTGAAAGCAGTTGTGACTTTACCAACGAACTTGCTCTCTGCCTCTTAATCAACATTATGAAAATGTTACTCCTTTCCGACCTAAATATAAACAACAACAAAAAATATTTTTTACTTAAATATAAACACATTTTAAATACTTTAATCTTACTTAATGATATCATCCTAAAAATATCCTTTAATTAATTGTGATTCTAATTTCAATTACTCATTTTTATTTTTGATATCACATTCCAATGAATGACACTTTAGGGGAAAAAATATTTTTTAATGCAATAAATAGAACTAAATCACATTAACCAACTTTCTTAATCAAGATAAAGTTAATTATTTTTTCTTATATATATTTAGGTCCACAGTAGTGTTAATTTACTATTATTCTATAGATGCTTGATGGCCACAACCCTAAACCACTACTACAGCAGGCACATTTTACATTGGTTAAATTGGCCATTCTACATCGGTTATGGACCGATGTTGTAGAAGACGTCATAAAAAGGGGGTTGGTGTTCTACGACAGTCGCGGAGACCGATGTAGAATGACGTTAATTCTACAACGGTCGCTTCGTTGGACCGATGTAGATTGGTTTCTATTTTACTACGGTCCCTTGGCATGGACCGATGTAGAATTACATAATTTAACATCGGTTGTCTAATTAACTGATGTAGAATGTAAGGAATTCTACATCGGTTTTTCAGATAATCGATGTAGTATATTCATAATTCAACATCGGTTATCCTAATAACCGATGTTGAATCATTATTTTTTTTTTCGTATTTCTTCATCAACGGAAGTAACAATATTATACCTGCAGTCCCAAAACTAATCACTGTATCTTAGACATTCAAAAAGTCTAGAAATAAAAAGGAAGTGCTGATTATCAAAAAAATACAATCACATCATTATTCTTGCACTTTTATTCAAATTTAAAATTGAAAGAAAAAACATCAATAAACACAAAAATGAATTAATGAAGTTCTGGTGTGTACCACACTGGTGTGACTTTTCTAACTGAAGTATCCTGGAATCCGAGTCCAAGTATGCCATCAAATGGAAGTGCTGCAAGTGCCAAAGATCCTTCCCTTGTAATCTCAACAAATTCCATGAGGATGGGAAGCAACAAGCTAGCAGTGAAACCAAAGAAGCATATAAAATTCAATCACAATTCTGACTGAAAAATAATAGAGGGCAAAATACACACTTGATCTTTGATGATGATATCCCTAACTTGTACATTATCTTGGTTGAAGAATCCAAAAATTGATCCTTGGCCATAAGGGATTTTGCAAGGTATTCCTGCATATTTTTCCAAACTCAACTTTATGTACATTGAAGCAAATAAGTTTCTGTTTCTGCATATCAAAACATATGGAAGCACAAATGGAAAATCTAACCAGAAAGAAACAAAAAGATAGAATCTTCAACACACTGATTAGTTTCAGAAACTCTCTCTCACTTGCTTTGGACTTTTTGTTGGACCAGTGATGTCCATGCCATGGCTTCCTACATAGTAAAGTTCTGCCAATTTTACAAAGTTATATACCTGAAAAAAATAAATCAGAAAGAACTCCAATTAAATCTCTCAAGAGAAAAAAAATAAAGAATCATTTAACCACTTCCATATCACTTTTTGTACTTATTTTTCTTTGAAGAAAATGTACCTTGTCTCTGCACCTTCCGGCCACGATTGTTGTGGGTCTATTTCATCTACAACAAATGAGAGAAATTGAGGTGAAAAAGAAGTTAAGACTTAAAACAATGAACTCCTTTGAGTTGGAGTGAGAGAAAAAAAAATGTACCTTTTAAGAGGTATCCAGGTGAAGAAGCAGTGCTAGAAATGATCTTGTGTCTTCTCTAAAGCTTCTCATGTAAGATACCGAGTACCTTCTGGAGTTGGTTACCTCACGACTGATTCAAGCTTTCATTGGCCATTCTCTCAAATTGAACTCTGACTCATCTCTTCTTCTTGAGCTATAAGGAAGTGGTTCAGCTGTTGAGGCCATGAATTTTAGTTAGAAAATAATTCAGCAGAGTGGAATGTTGTTGTTGTAAATGTTGGTTCAAGTCACTCTCACTCTAACTCAAACTATTGAATGAGCTTTTGAAAAAAATGTAATTTTCTAAAAATAACTAAGTGAATGAGCTCCCTTGCGGACATTGTTTCCCTTTTCAGAGACACACTTTGTCTCGTAAATTTATTTTCTTCTAAGATTTTTTGAAACAGAATCAGAGACACATGGCAAACAAGGCAGGCAATGGTCAACTTCACTAACACTAACCCACACTTTACTCTCCCACGAACACCGTGTGACCCTGGTAAAATTTAATTTAATTAAAAGCAAAGTGTAGTGTTATGTTATATGCAGATCTGCATCTACCTTTGTGTGCCTAATAATAATTCATGATTACAATTTTCATGCTGATTTTACATAGGTTTTTTATTAATTTATTAAAAACAAATTATATTTATGATTTTAAAACATCAAATATATTTTTTTAACTTGTTATTGAACATTTTTAATAAAATAAAAAGAATAATTTATTTAGTATTGTAATTGTATTAAAACTATTTATTACACTTTCATATATTTAAAAAAATATGAGATAAGAGCTAGCAAAATTATATTGTGTTCCATAAAGCCAAAAAACAATTTTCCCAACGCCTCCTAATGGTCCACGAAACCAACCAATGGTCTTTGAAGGCTTGAATGACATAATATTAAATAAAGAGGTCTAATATAGTCTATTGAACGTTGTGAATAAGTTAGCTCTCATGATTGAATGCAATATAAAAAACATTTATAATTTTAGCGTCATGAAAATAAAATTTCTCAAAAAAAAAAAAAACTAATAACTTAAAAAATGTTTATTTATGCAATAAACTTATATTTCATGCAAATGAATTTCTTAGTTTTTACTTTCTAGAATATGCAATAAACTTATATTTGGTGGGCGTGCAAGGGAGCTAAAAAATGAGATAATTGTTATACAATATCAAGCATAAAGTGATGAGTTCAAGCTTACTAATTTCTGGATGCCTGTGCAATATCCCCAAGAACAGTATATATGAATCTCCCAATAGATTTTCAAAGGTAGAACCCTTGACCTTGAATTCATACATGTTATTCTTCTAAAACATAACTATCTCTACTAGAGAATGCAACTAAGATGCAAGCAACAATCACTTTGCTTCAAATTGCTTAGGACCAAAAACTTTAAAAACATAGTTAGTGTATGTGTCTTGCTGAAAATTCCTGCCACTAACTTCTTCGATATACCAAGCAAAGATTTATATTTTCTAACAGAAACCACCATTGTATAATTAAGGCAGGCAGTTCTAACACAACTCTAGATATACAAAGCTTTTTCTTAGAATGGTCAACACCTGGAATCATAAACAGACAATCAAAAGTAGGATACCAAGTGATATTTGTCCAGAAGAAACTTCCAGTTTTTAATCATGTCAATGAATATTAAAAATAGAGCAGCATATTATAAAATATGTCTACAGTAAAGGGTCAATGTCCTTACAAGCTATGCCCAGTTTGGAGAATAACTTCTGGAGCCATCCAATATGGAGTACCCTTCATGGACTTGGCACCAGAAATGGTTGCCTAGATTAAAAGGAAAAGGCACTGCTTAAACAAATGTGCAAACAAAAGAGCCCTCACAAAGGTAAAGCGACATACACATTAGTAGAGCTACATATAAGACTGAGATGACCAACTCAACGACTTGTTTGGATGCCCCAAAGTCTGCAAGTTTTATGCATCCTTTATTATCTACAAGAATATTGGCCCCTTGAAATTAATTAAAACTTGAACATCAGGCGCCAGAAAAGAACAAGATGACATGCATACCAGTGAAATAAAAATCCACCTTAATGTCTCTGTGCATGATTCCATTTTTGTGAAAGTACTCGAGTCCAAGTAGTAGCTGCTTTATGTAGGTTCTTATTACCTGTTGAATGAATTAGTGAAAGACTGAAAGTGATTTGGCCTATGAAATCACCAAAGTATAGTGGCTCAGTAACTAAAACTTATAGCCTTAGGGAAGGCCCCAAACTTCCCCAAACTTAACAGCCCAAAATCTGAATCATGCCATGTTGAAAAAAAAATAAACAAAGCATTTACATAATTATGTGAAAAGGAATCTGTTTTCTCATCACTCGAAGACAATCCCTAGTTTGAAGCATAAATTACGATTTACTTCCCCACTTTAAGTTTTGGAGTAACCTTGAATTTGATATTTTAGATGAAAAAAACATATAACAAAGCAATTGCAATGCATTTAGCTAAAAATAAGTTGCAACAACTAACAACAAAAGGCATAATCAAACATATATAAGTTACAACAATCCCGTTAATTATTTAGAACTGTATACACAACTAACGAATGTGTATAATTTATAAGTTACAACAATTGACTGGCATCAAAGTGCTTAAGTAGATGCAATCAGAAGCAGTCGCAAATAGAACTTAATCAAACAACGAACCTGTGCCTTCTCCTTTGTAGCATTACTTGTTGCAATCAAGACCTAAAAACACATACAAGAAAACGAAATCAATTTAAGCAACAAAGCTAAAATTGCAGTCAAGTCAAATAAAAGCGAACCGAAATGACAAACTATAATAAAAGGAGACTACAACAAAGTCAATTCTGAAGAATCATGCGGTTGAGGTCAGATGCGTAGCGGCTCACGGATTCGACCTGGGGGAGATGCGCGAGGGTGTGAACACGTGGCACATTGTGGAAGCGGAGGAAGAACCAGAGTTCCTGCTGCTGCGACGATGGAGGTGCCGCCCCCGCCGCTGGGCTTCCGAGAGGCCGAGAGTAAAGCTAAAAAAATAGGAAGAAGAAGAAAGAAACAAACAAACTAGTTAAACAAACATATTTTGCTTTGTTCGTTACATAAATCGATTTCCAGGGTTTGATTTTGAGTGTGGGACGAGAAAGGGGTAAACCTGGAATAACAAAAAAAGAAAACCTTTGTTAAAAGGAAAAAAAGGCGAATGAAGAAGAAGCGAAGGTGTGATCGAAGGGCACCTTACCTGAGAGTGTGAAGGGGGTTTGTGGAAGGTCACAATGGAGGTTGTGGCAGACTGCGGAGGTCACGGCAGGGTGAAGGCGAGAGTGAGATGCGCGGAGATCACAGCAGGGTGAACACGAGAGTGAGATGTGCAGAGATGAAAAGGCATGTACGTATGATCGAGTTCCAAAGACTAAAAAGCATAAATTAATAAAATAATTATAAATGAGACAAAGGCAGTTTCTTAAGAAACCGTAGTAATTGGCTTACAAACAAAGGCGGTTTTATAAAAAACCGTCTTTGTAACATTTATATCAAAGGCAGTTTTTAAAACCGTCGTTAATGCTTTATAAAAGTTTGTTGGTAATTTCAAAATGCTACTGAAAGATTTATTACGTCCACTACTACAAAACATAGATTTAACATCGCACGATTAACATCGGTTTTTCAAAAAACCGATGTTAAGAAAAGCACAGTGGCATTTTTGTAAATAAGTCGAGTTAGTTAACATCGGTTTTTTCAAAATCTGATGTTAACTACTTGATCTTAACATTGGTTTTTCAAAAAACCGATGTTAAGAAAAGCACAGTGGCATTTTTGTAAATAAGTCGAATTAGTTAACATCAGTTTTGTCAAAAACCGATGTTAACTACTGTCGCAACCTACCCTTTTGCGGGCGAGCGGGGCAAGGCTCACGGGTGCGTCTTCCGAAGGAGGAAAATGCGCGGAGTCGCCACCAATGTTTATTTGTGGAAAACGTCAGAAAAACCGAAGGAAATCAGTCGTGAAGAATATTCCAGATTTGGGAGTTGTATTTACGTTTGAGGAAGGTATTAGCACCTCTCACGTTTGTCCCAAAGGACAACAGCCTTAATTTTAGAATTGTGTGAAATTGTGTACCTAAAATTTTATTTCTTTTTTATTTTTGAGGTCGACAAAAGCGGGGCTCTTGCTCCTACGTACCCTCCATCGAAGAGGAAATCAAACCTACGTAGTTCTTTCTAAAGGGCGAATCAAGCGATTCTTCTTACTTGGAAGGTGGTCTTTTTAAGGCGTTGGACCTTAAAATGATCCATTTCTACTTGGTGAAAAAAACTGAGGTATCGAACCTTAAAATCCTTTTTAGTGATTTTTTGCGGACAAGCTTGACTTTGCGAGTTGATTTTTGCCTTAGTTTCACTTTAGTTATTAGTCAATTCAATTAAGAAAAAGAAATCCCAAAGAGAAACGTCCGATTTCTTTTTTTTGGTTTATTTTACTAAAAGATATTTTATTATTATTATTATTATATTATTATTTTACCTCTTTTTGGTTTCCAACGTGGTTACGACATGACTGAATGGTCGGATTTCATTTTAACAGAAATTAACGGATATTACAATTCAAATGATCGGTGGAAATTTATTTTACTTTTTGATTAGGCGAGAAAATGACTTAAGCAAATGACTAAAGCATGTCAAAGGGGGGTACGGAAAGTAAATGAAATGAAAATAAAAGTACGCGAAACAAATGGGGACCACCAAGGGTACATAGAATGAATTCAAAAGTTTCATTTCGGGAACTTACCGGTTGAAGACCAAAGAACAACGAAGAATGAACGACGAACGACGAAGAACGGTTGAAAATCTTCGCGAAATCACCAACGGAAACGTTACGGAAGCGCCTCGGCTTGGATTTTCTTCACGGAAACAATTTTCCTCACAAATTTTAAGTGATTACGAAGTACCAGAAGGGCTGAACCCCTTTCTCCTTCACTCCTACCTCTATTTATAGGAAAATAGAGGAAGAGTTTGCCACCCAGCTCGCCCAGGCGAGCCAGGTTGCTTCCTCCAGAAACAACCACCTTCTGGAGGAACATCCTGGAAGGCCCAAGTGGGCTTGGTTGCTATTTGCACCCCTTTTTTACTAAATACACCCCTTTTCTTTTTTTGGTGATTCTTTTTCCGTAACATTACGAAACTTTACGAATTTCGTAACGATACTTGTTTTCTTTCCATAAGGTTACGGAACCTTACGGGTAATGTAATTACTCCTTTTTTTTGCTTTCGGAATGTTACGGAAACTCACGGATTGCGTAACAATACTTCCTTTTGATTTTCGGCATGTTACAGAATTTCATGGATTGCATAACAATGCTTCCTTTTGATTTCCGGCATGTCTCGGAACTTCACGTATTGTGCAACAAAGGGTGCCAAGTACTTCGAAGCGATCAACCAAAGGTTGCATGCCATCAAACAATAGTCCCCGGACGAAATTAGGGTATGACAACTACTTTATCTTAACATCGGTTATTTAAATAACCAATGTTAATATCAAGTAGTTAACATCGATTATTGAAAGACCGATGTTAACATCAACTGGTTGACATCGATCTTTTAAATAACCGATGTTGTATTATAGATAAATTAAAACCCAAATGGTTCTTTTCCCCCGCGTGCTCAGTCTCAGAAACAAAATCATTTTCTCCCTCACCGCGAAGACTTGTCACTGTTGTCTCCTCCTCACCATCGTCGTCGTTGGGGTTCGTGACCGCTGCTGGGGTTCATGATCGCTGGGGTCTGTTGGAGTCTGACTTCAGCATTCAACACCAACACCAACACTACACTTTTAGCATTTTAGGAACAAGAACAGGAACCCCCATAGTCCATAGTTTCTCAGTCAAGTAATTCCTTCTCTGCAATTTCTTGAAATAAGTTTTGTTAAGTTAAACCCTATATGGTTGTTTTTCATCACCCCCATACTCCATAGTTGGTACAACGTTTATTTAACCCTATATGGATGTTTGTTGTCGAAGGTTACTTCAAATGGCTGTAACTTTTGATAGAAATGTCCGTTTGAGGCTCATAATATGTCAAAATGCTCTAAATTGAAGGAGGAATCCCCTGGCAAATCCCAAAAGGGATTTGTTTAACTCATTTTTCCAAAAAACGCCTCTAAGTGGCTCAAAAATGGGATTTAAGATTCAACCACCGATTCTTCCAAAAGTTTCAAGTTTTGTTATTCTATAATAACCCAGTTTGGTCAATTTGCCTTGTATATCTCCTTAGGTATGATGATGACATTATAATTACTCATAGCACTATTCCTTTAATTCAGAAAATTACCTCTCAGTTGAACTCAAAATTCTCTGCAGCATAGCTTATGGAAAAGGTTTTGGCTAAACAGCTTATCGTACATTATATTCCTGCCATTGACCATTGGGCATATGCTTTGACTAAACCCCTGTCTCCTACTAGGTTCAGTTTTCTGAGGACCAAACTCAATGTGATTGAGTTTGTTTCAAAGACTCAACTGCACACTCACTTAATTATGACAGTTACCAAGTTAGTTCTTAGTTAGTTATGATAGTTACCAAGTTAGTACTTAGTTAAGAGTTTGTTAAAAGGTTAGTTAGTAATAACTAAGTGTTCTAGAACTCTATATATACTAATCTTTGTAACAGAAATCAGTTGCCCAATGCCCAATCATAATATAAGAAGGTAACAGAAATCACTTAGGTAGACTTGTTGTTGATAGGAGGAGCATAAATGAAGCACCCAAAATTAGCAAAAGAAAACCATGGATTAAAGCAAATAAGAAAAGAGAAATAGATGGGAAAATTAGGCTTACCAATAATGTCAAGTTCTAATATTTATTTTCTCTTCTTTGGCTTTTGGTTGCTTCTCTGGGGCAGATTTAGTTGCAAGGCATAGGGAGTACCTCTACCTCGGTGGTTTGCTTTCTTCTAGGTTGTCCATTCATCAATTGCACTCTTTAAGTTTGAGGTAACTAGCAATGCTGTTCTATTCTTTTAGTGTGACTGATAAGCTATATTATTAATAGAAACATCATGTATTAGATATATTCTATTATGGATAATAAGCAAGTAAACCCAAATGTTGAATAATCCCTTGGTCCAAATGACTATATAAATCAATATGAATTATAGCAATATACTACTGACATAGTACATAAACAAGTCATATCAGCATTAGGCATAATTTATGTATTGCCCCTTTGTTTATGTACTACTGACACAATATTATCTAAAAGTTAGAAATCAAACATAGGATGTTAGGGAACTATGTAACTTTAGGTTACTTAATTAGTTTACCGTACTTTGCATTACATTTTTTACAATTTCTGTTTCATTTTAACATTGAATAACCTTTGTTGATAGTTATTCATAGTTATCATTTGATTTTTTTACAATTAATAGTTTACTAGCTAGTTTTCTGCTAAAACCTATTTCAAAGCAAAATGCAAATCTTATATGCTATGTGGTCTGATTTTAAATTTATAGGTTAAATTTTGGTTTTTTTGGTAAAAACAGAGAGAGTAGTATTTAAAAAAATTTCCTAAAAACAACATCGCTTATTTGTAGAAAAACAATGTTAACTTATGTTAACATCAATTTTCTACAAATAACCGATGTTAACGTTTTGGATATTAACATTGGTTTTCTGTAAAAAAAAACCGATGTTAACGTACATTAACATCAGTTTTTCCAAAAAACCAATATTAAGTTACGTTAACATCGGTTTTTTCAAAAAATCGATGTTAGTTGTCAACATTAATACATTTTTTTGGGTGTAATTCTTATTATCAACATCGGTTATTTAAATAACCGATGTTGTAAATTTAACGTTAACATCGGTTTTTTAAAACCGATGTTAACGATAATACATTCAACATTGGTTAAAAACCGATGTTAAAAGTCATAAATAACCGATGTAGAAAGCATATTTTCTAATAGTGGTTGGTTTTTTTTATAACCGCCTTAGATTCAACGATGTTGAATCACATTTTTGTAGTAGTGAACCCTAGATTTCTTTTTGTCTTTTCCCATTTTCTGTTTCGCGACATTTAAATGTCAAACTTAGTTGCTAATTACACTCCTCCATATTGCTAAACACACTTCCCTTGTACACTTGTTTCCTAAATATATCCCTTGCGAGAGGGTTTTTTATGTACCTATAAAGTTTTTAACATTTTCGAAACAAATTGAGATAAGAACAATGGTAGATGACTAGTAGCACCACTCCCCCAAATTAGGGTTGTGCAAAATTTGAATTTTTAAAAAAAATTCAGACTGATCTATTTCTGAATCACTTTATTAAAAAAATTCAATTAAGTGGATCGATACAGTTTATTTCAAAACAATTTTTTATTTTTAGGTTTAGTTCAATTCGATTATTCATTTTTGATTGGTTTTTCTAAAGAACTGAACTAGATTGAACCTAACCTATTTTTAAAAATAGTTTGATTAACTGATATGTTTTTATAAAGTGGTTCAGATTGATTTTTTATTCCAAATGATTTGATTTTTTCAAAGCAGATGTTCAATTTTGGATTAGTTCGATTATGTTAAATGTTACATTACATTACTTTCTTAATTTATTTTTTATTTGCATTATTCAATTTGATCCATCAATTTTTAAGATGTTCAATTCGTTCCTCTAGTTTTAATTTCATATGAAATAAAAAAAATTATATTAATATAATTGATTGAATAATATATTATTCTTTATTTCCATTTCTCATACCATATTTGTGAAATTTTAAATGCTATATATACATATATAAATTTTTATTTGATTTAAGTTTGAAGTTTATATTTAATTTGATTTAATTTTAATAATTTCAAATCTTGATACACCATATTAAGTTGAAGATGATTTTCTTTTTCTAATAAAATAAAAATTAAATTTTATGATTATTATAATTTTGATTAATATTAATTTAAATTAAACATTTAAATTTAAAATTTTGACATATCATATTAAGATTATAAAAAAATTAAGATTGATTAAAATTATAATCATAACCAATTTTAAGATTTAATTTTTCTAAAAATATCTCTAAATTGATGTAGTATATCAATATTTAAAATTTAAACCATACTATACAAATAATTCGTTCATTTGTAATTTTTAAATATTATCTCTTGAAGATTTTACAAGTTTATATTTTTGTTTGCACTATATACTCGTGCTGATCCTATTGTTGAGCTTGTTGGCAAAGAGAGGGTGAAAGCCTCTCTTTCTCTGATCCCTGAGGATTTGATCCTAGAAATTCTACTGAAGTTACCATGTGAGATCTCTATTGCGGTTCAAATGTGTGTGTAAGTCATGACTTTTTCTCATTTCTAATCCCAATTTTACTATGTCCTATTTTGACGTAGCTGCCACACCCACCCACCAACTACTTCTGAATTCCTAATGGCAATTACGTAGTTCACAGTGTAGACATAGAGATGCCACTTAATGACGATTTTGCTGAAGTAGTATTCTTTAACATTCCACTTCCATCACCCACTTTGGAATCTGGATGCATGGTACATATTGTGGGTTCCTCTTGAGGATTTATACTTTCTCTATTAAAATAAAAAAAGGTCAGTATTATTGGTATGAATCATCATATGATTTCCTTGGTTTCATGGTCTGGAATCTATCAACCGACCTTCAAAAACAAATTAACAAAAAAGGTCCATCCATCCTCTTATGTGTAGATTTGGGTATGATGTAGGAAAAAAGGAGTTAAAAAACACACATTGTAGAATAAAATGATCTATTTTGTATTGAAATTATATTATAAACAAATGACATATTAAAAGTGTACCTGTTGATGAGCTCTTGAAGCATAAAAATTCTTCAATAGTGTGAAGATTCTATGTGTATCCAAACCGAGACTGACATCTATTCGTCAACAACTTTGACAAGTGGAAAAATAAGAATAGGAAAGTGATATTGGGATAGTTTCAACGTGCAGCCCAAGGCTCTATTCATAGCACGCTAAAGATACCAAATTTCTAATCAAATCAAAATCATTATTGATAGTATCCATTTTTTAGCTATATTATTTCTTGTTACCTTTTATTGCTAACCATTTAACAATTAAAATTGAAATAATAATTGACCAAGTCAAACTGGTATCTAGCCGCATTTTCAACCCAAATTCCAAATACAAAATCATACATGTTTGTTTCTTTTTTTCACCAAATCTTTCATATTATTTATATTTTCAGTGCAAGCAAAAATATAATAATATTCTACCTTTTAGAAATCAATTAATCATTTGATCATATTAAATTCTTTAATTTAATTAATCATCAAATATTAAAATAATTTCTTTAACACAGATTAGAACACTCGTTTGTGTGTGACCTCGTAGGTTCAATACTAAGCCGGTAATATATTAATCAAATTAATATACTAATCAAGGTAGACGTCTAGCAACACTCCTTAACGTCCAAATAGCATGAAGTAACATTTTACTTTCAAGAACCATTAGAAGAGTAGTGTAATAATTTCTTCCATCTTTACAGCTCTGGGTTTCTCTAGAGTATGGTATTACTGTCAAACCCTTTTGAGTTAACTCATAATGACTTAAGAAACTCATTTCTTCTTTCATTTAATTTTCCTGGCTAGGATATAATTTTATTCATAGAGCTCAAACTCATTACCAAGAGTTGATGGATTCCTTTCTGATTAATCATTAATTCCACAGGTATTTAATCATATCCAATATCCATTCAACAAGTTCTCTAAAGCATTAGGTGCCCAGAATCAAAATACAGCAAATAACCTATTAATTACTATGACAATCTCAGATCAAAGAATGGTAAATTTTAACCATTAGAAAATTTCAATTGAGTCAGTTCAATGATCACATCAACATGTGACTCATCTATGTATGAAAATTAATAAATGAGATCTATTAATATTTATCCAATAAATACTATCACATATATATTAATCTATCCGGATTATTGATATCCTATTTAAAATAATCCTATGATCAAGAACGGTTTAGATTAAAATTAGAACATACTTATTTCTCATTATCATAATCTCTATTATAATAACAAGTCTTTGATTTTAATCGAGGACATTATCAAATGGACCATTTAATCAAATGGTGAAATATGAGAATGAAAATAAAATAATGCTTTATTACTAAAATTAGAATTGATTACATAATGACTTGGATCGTGGACATACAAATTTATTCCCAACATTCTCCCACTTTCCTAGAGCCAATCATTCATGAACTTCATTCCTAATTCCCATTTGTCCTTGTCAAACTCTTTTATGCCAAGCGCCTTGGTGAAGGGATCTGTTGCATTCTCCTTTCCATCTATCTTTTTAATCTTAATGTCACCACATTCTATTATCTCTCTAATTAAGTGATACCTTCGCAAAATATGTTTGGACTTATGGTTTGATCTTGGTTCCTTTGCTTGAGCAATAGCCCCATTATTGTCGCACAATAATGGGACCGAATCTTCTATTGAAGGAACCACACCAAGTTCAAATATTAACTTTTTCATCCAAACAACTTCTTTAGCGGCTTCACTTGCCGCTATATATTTTGCTTCAGTAGTTGAATCTGCTACCGTAGCCTTCTTGGAACTTTTCCAACTTACTGCACCACCATTTAAAGTGAAAACATATCCTGAAATAGATTTTGTATCATCTTTGTCTGATGCAAAGCTTGCATCAGTATAACCCTTCAGTTTCAATTCAGAGTCTCCATAAATGAGGAATTGGTCTTTAGTTCTTCTTAAGTACTTAAGTATGGTCTTAACCACTTTCCAATGTTCCTCACCAGAGTTTGCTTGATGTCGACTAGTTACACCTAGTGCATAAGCGACACCAGGACGTGTACAACTCATGGTGTACATGATAGCTCCCACTGCACTAGCATATGGTACTCTACTCATGTGTTCTATTTCTTTAGGAGTTGTTGGACAATTCTCCCTACTAAGAGTAATTCCAACACCTATGTAGAAACAAATGACTTTGATGTTTTGATGATGATCATGATGATTTGATGCAAATGTGCTTTTCAAGTTTAATTCAAGACAATGATTCAAGAATACAAGACACAACATCAAGATGATCACTAGTATTTTAGGAAGGGAATTCCTAATTGAAATAGCAAAAGGTTTGGCCAAGTAATTTAAGTTAAAAAGTGTTTTTCAAGAGATTTACTCTCTGGTAATCGATTACCAGAGGATGTAATCGATTACCAATGGCCAAAAATGGTTTACAACATCTAATAAAATTTGAATTCAAATTTTACACTGTGTAATCGATTACCAGCAGTTAATAAACGTTTTAATTCAAATTTTAAAACTTGTAATCGATTACACAAATCCTGTAATCGATTACCGGAGGAGATTTTCAGAAAATAACTTCCAAGAGTCACATCTATTCAAATGGTTTATGAATGGCCATCAAAGGTCTATTTATATGTGACTTGGAAACACGAATGGTGGGAGAGTTTTCATTGCCCAAAAAGTTTTATCCTCTCAAAAGATTAAAAGAGTTTTTCTAAATTGAAATGTCTTATCCTCTCAAAGATTCCTTGGTCAAACACTTGCATATTCAATAAGGAATTGTGATTGATCTTCATTGTACAATCTATCTCTTTCAAGAGAGATTTCTTCTTCTCTTCTTCTTACTTCTGAAAAGGGATTAAGAGACCGAGGGTCTCTTGTTGTAAAGGATTCTTGAACACAAGGGAAGGGTTGTCCCTGTGTGGTTCAGACTTTGTAAAAGGAGTTTTACAAAGAGAGTGGAAAATCTCAAGTGGGTTGCTTGAGGATTGGACGTAGGCACGGGAAGTGGCCGAACCAGTATAAATCAGTTTGCATTTCTTTCTTCCCTTAAACTTCTTTTATTTATTGCATTTATCTTTTGCTTTAAAGAAGTTTATTCTGAATTGCCTTTTGAGTAATTCATGTTAAGGGTGCATTGTTAATCTAAAAAGAGAGAGCGAAATTTTAATTGGGGAATAGTCTTTGTATCTTAATTCAACCCCCCCTTCTTAAGATAACTGAGGCCATTTGTCTAACAACCTACCTCGTTTGGAATTATCCATGTTATATCTCTTTAAGATAGTATCAATGTACGTAGATTGGGAAAGTCCAAGCAACCTTTTAGATCTATCTCTATAAATCTTTATACCTAGAATATAGACTGCTTCTCCCAAATCCTTCATGGAGAATTGTTCTGATAGCCAAATCTTTGTGCCTTGCAATGTTGGTATGTTATTTCCAATTAGTAATATGTCTTCTACATATAACACTAAGAAAATAATTGCACTCCCACTGACCTTTTTGTAAACACATGGCTCTTCCTCACATTTAAAAAACTCGAACTTTTCGATTGTCTTATTAAAATGAGTGTTCCAACTTCTAGAAACTTGTTTCAATCCATATATAGATTTTAGCAACTTGCAAACTTCATTACAACCAACCAATGATGTGAATCCTTCAGGTTGTGTACACTTCCTCTTTCAACTCACCATTAAGGAAAGCTATTTTCACATCCATTTGCCATATCTCATAATCATAGTATGCAGATATGGAAAGTTGAATCCGAATTGATTTGAGCATTGCCACAGGAGAAAATGTTTCGTCATAATCTATTCCTTCCTGTTGATGATATCCTTTAGCAACAAGGCGAGCTTTATAGGTCTCGACCTTTCCATCTGCTCCAATCTTTTTCTTGTAAACCCATTTACAACAAATTGGTTTTATATCCTTTGAAGCTTCAACTAAAGTCCATACTTTGTTGATCTTCATTGATTCTATTTCAGATTCCATGGCTTTTTTCCATTTGTTGCAATCTGAGCTTCCCATGGCCTCTTCATAGCTTTTAGGGTCATCATCATTATGATAAACCTCATTTGACATGTCATCTTGCACCATTAAGTTTAATTTATCAGGTGCATGATGCATTCGAGTATATCTTCTAAGAGGTTCTTGTGTTAGATTCAAAGGTTGTTGTAATTGTTCTAAGATTGGTTCATTAACTTCTTCTTGAACAACGACTTGTTCTTGAACAATAGCTGGTTCTTGAGGCATAATCGTTTGAGTTGAAGAGCTTTGTCCTAATTTCAAAACATCAAAGAAAGGCCTCTCAGTTTCCATCTCATATTCTTGAGTTATGTTATCATTGGTGACTTAAGTCTCATCAAGTTCAATTTCTTTACCGTGGTTTCCTTCTACAAGAAACTCTCTTTCCAAAAAGGTTGCTCCTCTTGCCATAAACACTTTATGGTTAGAAGGTTGGTAGAAATAATATTCCATTGTTTGTTTAGGATAACCAATGAATCTACACTTATCAGACCTTGCCTTAAGTTTATCTGTTTGCAATCTTTTAACATAAGCAGGGCAACCCCAGACCTTGATGTGTTTAAGACTTGGTTTCTTTCCTTTCCATATCTCATATGGAGTTGTAGAGACTGTTTTGTAGGAACTTTATTTAGCAAGTAGGCTGCTGCTTCTAAAGCATATCCCCATAAGTTTAATGGAAGATCGGTGAACCCCATCATGGATCTAACCATATCTAGTAAGGTTTGATTTCTTCTTTTAGATACACCATTGTGTTGTGGTGTTCCCAAAGGTGTCCACTGAGAGAGAATCACATTCTCCTTTAGATAGTCAATAAAGTTATCACTAAGATATTCTCCTCCTCTATCAGATCTAAGCATTTTGATACTCTTACCAGTTTGCTTTTCAACTTCACTACGAAATCTTTTAAACATTTCAAATGATTTAGATTTATGTTTCATAAGATACAAAAATCTATATCTAGACATATCGTCAGTGAAGGTGATAAAATAAGAATATCCTCATTTGGCTTGAATCTTCATGGGTCCACAAACATCTGTATGAATTAGTCCTAATAACTCAGAAGCTCTTTCTCCACTTCCAATAAATGGAGATTTAGTCATTTTTCCTTTGAGACAAGATTCACAAGTTTCATATGATTCATAATCATAATTATCAAGGTAACCTTCCTTGTGCAACTTGTTAATTCTTTTATTGCCAATGTGACCTAGCCTACAATGCCAAAGATATGTTTTATTTACTTGATTATCTCTTTTTCTTTTGAAACTAGAAGAAACATGCATAATCGAGTTATGATTCACATCGAGTAAGACATAAATGCTGTGTTGGAGATAACCATTCACATATAAATCATCATCATGATAAATTGAGCAAATGTTATTATTAAAGATAATGCGAAAACCTCGCTTGTCCAACATGGAAATTGAAATAATGTTTGAAACAAATTTCGAAACATAATAACAATCTTCCAATACTAGTACTTTGCCATAGGCATTATTAAAGAAATTGATCCTAAAGCTAAGGCGGCAACATTTGCTCCATTCCCTACTTGTAGATTTATTTCTCCTTTCTTCAACCATCTAGTTATTTGTAGTCCTTGCAACATATTGCAAATATTAAAACGACTGCATGTATCTAATACCCACATTGAAGAATTAGTGACAATTAAGGAAATCATGAAAACATTTTTCATTAATGTCTTACCTTGTTTCTTGTTTTTCAAAGAATCAATATACTTCTTGCAATTTTTCTTCTAGTGACCTTTCTCCTTACAGAAGAAACATTTAGCATCAGTTTGGTCAATCTTGTTCCTTTTGTTCTTGGGTTTGGTCATACCACCCTTAGGTCCAAGATGCTTCCTTTTTGGTACTTTGCCATTCTTCTTGGAGCTCTTGCCAACTACCATGACAATTTCTTTCTTCTTCTCAGAAGCAATTTGATTCTCATAATCAATTAGCAGATTAAGCATCTCATACAAGTCAAAACTTATCTTATTCATGTTGAAATTCATAATAATTTGTGAAAATGAATCTGAAAGTGATTGCAGAATCAAATCTTGAGGAAGCTCTTTCCCAAGAGTGCACCCCAACTTCTCAAGTTGTTTTATGAGATTAATCATCTTAAGAACATAGGGTCCAACCTTTTCATTTGCAGCAAGTGAGGATCTAAACAGGGCCTTAGATAACTGAAATCTAGTTGTCCTGCTTTGACCACCGTGCATCTTCTTAAGATGTTCGGTGATCTCATAAAGCCTCTTAAAAAATTGTGAGCAAGCCACTTGGTTATCAAGTCGTTTCTCATACACATTCTAAGACAATGTATCATATACATTTTCAAATCAAAATAAGAAATATCATATCACATAAGTTCCTGGTTGTCAGGCCAATCCTATTGATATGAATAAATTAATTTTAATATTTCCCAAGGTTTTCTAGGCGCTCAGTATATAATTAATTTCAAAAACATGCATCTTATGTGATAAAAAAATTGCACAAAAAAATAATTATTAATTATAAGTCTCATGTTCATCTGGTCGTTCCTTATTATTAATCATTAAAAAAATTACATCATATGTCTCAATTTATCCTTTTTCTATAAGCCCCCTGGTAATCAGGTCGTTCCTTATGATTAAACAATTCAATATGTAAGATAAATCAGATGACAAACATATTTATCATTTAGATATATAACAATTATATAATTATGCACATAGCATATAAAAAAAATTCTCTCAAATAATTGAACAAGATACAATACTTGAAGCACATACCTCTTTGATATCACATATCCTAATGCAGCGTCTTTCCATTAAATTAATATCCAACAATTTGAAAATAAAAGAATTAATAACAAATTGCTCAAAATTGAAGGAAAGGTTTAACCTTTTAAAAGGAATCCAAATAAATAAATAAAATCTTCATTCTCCTTTATATAAAA
Organism: Glycine soja; assembly: GCF_004193775.1. NCBI lineage: Eukaryota > Viridiplantae > Streptophyta > Magnoliopsida > Fabales > Fabaceae > Glycine > Glycine soja. Next base: position 22,098,353 of record NC_041019.1, read on the forward strand.
ATACCAACGTATATGATATGGAACACCTCCAGCAAATCAAGCATCGTATTAACAACCAATTGCAAACATTCCACCAATTCAAAACAACGTCCACATAACATGATTACAAATTTCACAAAAAAAAATAATTTGATTTCACAATGTAATCATGCAATCATAACAGGCAACATTACGTGTAAGTAAATAAAAATTGAAACTTTTTAAAATTTTGTTAAGTATAATTTAAATACAAAAGACCCATGGCTTTGATACCAATTGTAGGAAAAAAGGTGTTAAAAAGCACACATTACGGAATAAAAGGATCTATTTTGTATTTAAATTATATTATAAATAGATGACATATTAAAAATGTACCTGTTGATAAGCTCTTGAAGCATAAAAATTCTTCAATAGTGTGAAGACTTTATGTGTATCCACACCGAGATTGCCCTTTATTCGTCAACAACTTTGACAAGTGGAAAAATAAGAATAGAGAAGTGATATTGGGATAGTTTCAACGTGCAGTCCAAGACGCTATTTATAGCACACTAAGGATACCAATTTTTTTACAAATCAAAATCATTATTGATAGTATCCCTTTTTAAGCTATATTATTTATTGTTACCTTTTACTGCTAACCATTTAACAATTAAAATTGAAATAATAATTGACCAAGTCAAACTTGTATCTAGCCGCCTTTTCAACCCAAATTCCAAATACAAAATCATACATGTTTGTTTCTCTTCTTTCACCAAATCTTTCATATTATTTATATTTTCAGTGCTAGCAAAAATATAATAATATTCCACCTTTTTGAAATCAATTAATCATTTGATCATATTAAATTCTTTAATTTAATTAATCATCAAATATTAAAATAATTTCTTTAACTGAGATTAGAACAATCGTTTGTGTGGGACCCCGTAGGTACAATACTAAACCGGTAATATATTAATCAAATTAATATACTAATCAAGGTAGACGTCTAGCAACACTCCTTAACGTCCGAATAGCATGAAGTAGCATTTTACTTTCAAGAACCATTAAAAGAGTAGTGGAAGAGTAGTGTAATAATTTCTTCCATCTTTACAGCTTTGGGTTAACTCTAGAGTATGGTATTACTGTCAAACCCTTTTGAGTTAACGCATAATGACTTAAGAAACTCATTTCTTCTTTCATTTAATTTTCCTGGCCAGGATATAATTTTATTCATAGAGTTCAAACTCATTACCAAGAGTTGATGGATTCCTTCTTGATCAATCATTAATTCTATAGGTATTTAATCATATCCAATATCCATTCAACAAGTGCTCTAAAGCATTAGGTGTCTGGAATCAAAATATAACAAATAACCTGTTAATTACTATGACAATCTCAGCTCAAAGAAAACTATTATACCTCTTCTTGAGAATTTTCTATTGACAGTTTATAGTAAATTTTAACCATTAGAAAATTTCAATTGAGTCAGTTCAATGATCACATCAACATGTGACTCATCTATGTATTCAAATTAATAAATGAAATCTATTAATATTTATCCAATAAATACTATCACATATATATTAATCTATCTGGATTTTTGATATCCTATTTATAATAATCCTATGGTCAAGAACGGTTTAAATTAAAATTAGAACAAACTTGTTTCTCATTATCATAATCTCTATTATAATAACAAGTCTTTAATTTTAATCAAATACATTATCAAATGGTGAAATATGACAATGAAAATAAAATAATACTTTATTATTAAAATTAGAATTGATTACATGATGACTTGGATCGTGGGCATACAAATTTATTCCCAACATATGACTCATCAACTGATGACTATATAGTAGTGTCCATAGATTATTGTTAATGCTAGTGATATTTTATGATGTCCTATGTCTGATACCTATGCTATATTCTGATTGTATATTTATTTTTATGTTGACTACAGTAGCCAAAGTCTTTAAGACTGAAGTACAAGTATAGGGCTTAGTGTTTAAGATGGGTAGATGGGAACTTAAGTAGATTGGTTGAAGTATTTGTTGTCTTGACTTTTTTGTATGCATATATTTGTAACTTGGACAAGCACTACGTGTTGTATGAAGGAAAGCTCTCTAGCTTTATTAATTGGAAAACAATTGGATGTTATTTAAAACTTGACTAGATGATCCTTTGTTTTGAAAGCATTTTTTCTTTGATTTCTAAATTTAAGAGCTTCTTGTGCCAATAATTGATATCAGAGCTTATTGATCTTGAGAGTTGAGAGACTGTAAGAGAACCTTGAGTTTAGAGAGAAATAGAAACCAAAAACAGAGTTAGAGAGAACTTAACCTATTATTTGAATTCTCAACTTTCTAAATGGCTTCCAACAATGTTCCACTACCAGTACCTCCTTTATTCATAAGAAAAAATTACAAAAGATGGGCTATGAAGATGAGAGGTCAATTGAAAGCTTATGATCTCTCGGAAGTAGTGGAGACAGTTGAACCACCAGCTTTAGAAGAGAATCCCATTGTTGCTCAAATCAGATTTCGTAGTGAGCTAGTTGCTAAAAGAGCAAATGGTCATACCATCTTACACTCAGTTATGAATGATGATGTTTTTATAAGAATCTCAAATCTGGATACAACAAAGGAGATTTAGGAGAAGCTTCAAGATGAGTTCTTTGGAAATGAGAAGACCAAGAAAATGCAATTTATCAACCTTAAGAGGTTTGTCTTACCTAAAAGGTTTGAATCCAAGATTTCTTCACTTGAAGAGTCAAAAGATCTTTCCACGTTAAGCTTGATAGAGCTTGTAAATGCTTTTCAAGCTCAGGTCTCTCAGACATGAGGAGACAACAAAATATGCTCTATAATTCAAACACAAAGGAAAGGTTGTAGCAGCAAAAGGAAAGAAGAAATATGTTGGAGAGCACTCTAGAAATTATTCAAAGAGGAGAAATTTTTTTCCAAAATGTGGGATTTTCAAGAGATCTAGCCAAAAGGAGAGTAATTATTGGTATAAAGGAAAGACACAACCACCAATGAAATGAAGATACTGCAAACAGAATAACCATATAGAGAGGTTTTAAAGGCCGAAACAACAACAAAAAAATAAGCAAAAATAGAGCATTCAAAAGGAAAATGTCAACGAAATTGAAGATGGTGAAGATCTTTCGTTCATGGCCAATACTACAAGGAGTTTGAAGGATGAGAGCACCTAGTGTATTGACAGTGGCTACAGTCAATACATGAAAAGCAAACTCAATTTTTTGTCAGAGCTAAAACCAGTTGGAGGATTGGTGAAAATTGGAAATGAAGACAAACTTGCCATCATGGGTAAAGGAGTTGTGGGGATCCAAACTGAAATAGGTATTAAACATATTTTGATGTTCTTTTAGTTCCTGAACTTGATCAAAACCTATTAAGTGTGGGTCAAATGATGCAAAGTGGTTATTGCTTGTTGTTTAAAAAAATAACTTTTCTTGTTAATTGGAATTTAATTTCTAAACATGAGTGCAATGTAGTAAGACTGAGCTTGATTCTAAGCTATGGCACAAGAGGTTTTTGTTGACCCCAAATTCCTTGGTGTTTTAATTATGGCAAACCTTCTAAACACAAATCATAAGTCTTCTGAGTTTATGACTATTTATGAGTTTGCTTAAGCGTATTCAAAAAGAAATTCTATAAAGAACAATAATTTAAGTAAACTCAGGGTTGCCATGAGTCACTCAGAAAGGATTATAAGCTTGAAAGGTCAAAAGAAGACTTAAATGGTCATTGGTTACGTACTACAATGAAGAAGTCAACATGCTCACTAGATAAAGAGAAAACCTTTAATTCATGAGAAGTATTAGTAACTAAAGGACAAGAAAAATGTTGCAGACATGAATATCTGCACAATGAACAAGACATGAAGAACAACATTGTTGCAACATACTCATAATGGAATTTCATCATCAGGATGAGTTCATTTTGGACATTATATCTGGAGTTCCAAAAATGCAATTGAGCTATTCTTGGTGGCTATGGAAAACTTGAAGAAAGATCTTTAACTTTCATGAATAAGTTGTAGTTTGATACAACCTGGATCATGGAAAAAATTGAGCCTGAAGTTGTAGATGTTGGTCTACTTGGACAACTTGATTTGTGTGTTCACGCCAGAGAATGCCACCGCATACGGAGAAGAACTCGAGTGTGGATGTCTCGAGTGAAACCTCTCAATAAGCATGTGCCCTAATGTGAACCTTGAGGAAAATGTTGGTACCTCTACTCTATTTATAATGCTTGTCCTCTAATGGTCGAGTATGGTCCCCTTCTATTACTAGATTGCTAAGTGTCTACTGCTCATTAGTGCAAGGTAGCTAGGTGGCCACTCTTTATTGGCAAAGGAAGTTTGTTTGTGGGCGACATGATTGTCCTTTCACCTCAGGTGTCAAGATGTTGTCTCTACCTTGCTTTGTCGCCATGTTACCAAACCTATACGTCTTTAACATGCCAGGGTGTACAGGTCTTAGAATGTACTATTTGTCGGGGGATGACTTTTACTATATGATAGATTGTCCTCAATGTTGTGTCATTTCATGTGTCTTTATCTTGTTCTTCCTTGTGTAATGAGTTAGACTCCCGGGGAGAGGAGGGTGGTCTATACTCCCTGATGGAAGCTTACTTGTGGGGCTTCTATGGAGGCTGGATCTTTGAGCTTCAATGAGGTCCTTTAATGGTGATTTTCCACCATGGAGATGCAGCGGGAGACAAAGGAGAAGAGGTGAAAGGAGGCGGCATCCACTAGGGAATAAGCCATGGAAGAAGGAGCTTCACCACCAAGATGAGCCTTGGATAACAAGCTTGGAGAGGATGCTTCAATGGAGGAAAAGAAATAGGGAGAGAAAGAGAGAGGGGGGAGCACAAAATTGAAGGAAGAAAAAGGGAGAGAAGTTGAACTTTGAGTTGTGTCTCACAAGACTCTCATTCATCAAAGTTACAACAAGTGTTACACATGCATCTATTTATAGACTAGGTAGCTTCCTTGAGAAGCTTTCTTGAGAAAGCTTCCTTGAGAAGCTTTCTTGAGAAAGCTTCCTTGAGAAGCTTCTTTGAGAAAACTTCCTTGAGAAGCTAGAGCTTAGCTACGCACACCCATCTAAAAACTAAGTTCACCTCCTTGAGAAGCTTCCTTGAGAAGCTAGAGCTTAGCTACACACACCCCTCTAATAACTAAGCTCTCCTCCTTGAGAAGAGAAGCTAGAGCTTAGCTACACACCCCTATAATAGCTAAGCTCACCCCCATGACAAAATACATGAAAATACAAAAAAAAAATGTCCCTACTACAAAGACTACTCAAAATGCCCTGAAATACAAGGCTAAAACCCTATACTACTAGAATGGCCAAAATACAAGGCCCAAAAGAAGGAAAAAACCTATTCTAATATTTACAAAGAAGAGTAGATCCAACCTTGACCCATGGGCTCAAAAATATACCATAAGGTTCATGAGAACCCTAGGGCCTTCTTTAGTATCTCTAGCCCAAGCCTCTTGGAGTCTTCTATCCAATACCCTTTGAGGGTAGGATTGCATCATCCCCTCCACCTTGGAAAGGATTTGACCTCAAATCCTGAGGTTCTTCATACTCTGGGCTCCTTCCCTCGACACCTGTAAAAAGAATAAAAACATATGTATTAGTGGTGTTGGGTATGTTAGAGTAGGGTAAGGTCTGAAAACCCATTTCCTGGGCATCTTCCCATGAAGGAACATGGTTCCTCACCAACTCAATGAGTGGTGCTACAAGTATAGAAAAATATGGGAGAAACCTTTTGTAAAAGTTTGTTAAGTCATGGAAGCCCCAAATTTTTCTTATACTTGGTGGAGTGGGCCACTTAGGAATGACCTTTATTCTCTTAGGGTTCATGGGAACCCTTGATCACAATTTGAAAAATTAATAAAAGTAACGCAATAAACATACCTTTCTCTGTATTTTCATATTGATTATTCCTACCGAAAAGTATGACAAACCTAAGGTGCCCCATATGAGTACCTAAGTTTGTATTGAAACTAAAAATAAGAACAAACCTACCTAATGGGTCTCTATGTACAGACACCATGAAGATGTTGGGTGCACGAGTGATTTTACAAAAGAGGGTTGCACCATTCAAAACATTCATCATACCACCTATTTTAGGGACTTGGTGCCTAATAATACCTATTTTAGGCCCCAACAAAGCACAAGGATTTAAGCTCTTGCAAACCAAATCCTCATCCAACAACTTCTTTACTTGAGGAATAAACTCAAGCCCAAGAGGTGTGGCAATGTTAGCAAGTGTCTTTTTACAAAGGAGAAGATGTGGAGGTTGTCTAAGAGGGGAAGTTTTTTTAATATTTGTCTTTATTTCAAAATGAATTTCCTTCTTAACTAACCTCTTGAAGGAGACACTTACCTCCTTACACTCCTCCTTAACCATTAAAGGTTGTCCTTCTTCTTGGGGGTAGATTTCTTCACTAGATTCTTTCCATTTTGCTTCTTCACTTTCACTATAGGAAGGTGAAGTAGTAGCCTCATCTTGGCTACTATAAATGTCTTGGCCCCTCCTAATCATGGTTTTCTTGGTGGGGCATTTAGAAGTAATGTGTCCTCTTCCAAGAAATTTAAAGCACTTCATGGAGCTAGTCTTCTCTTGCATACTAGCCTTAAGGGGTTCTTTTTCTATTGTCTTCCCCTTATCATCTTGGGTCTTAGAAGGTGTCACCCCTAGAATGCCTTGGCCTTGGTCTTTCTTTGGATAGGAGTAAGAGCCATAAGATTTTGAAGTAGACTTCTTTTTAAGTTGTTGCTCTACCCTTATTTCCCAATCTAAGTTAGCCTCCACATTGTCCTTCCCATGGAAGTATGGGAGGTTAATGTTAGCCTCTTGAGGCTTTCTTTCCTTTTCTCTTCTATGGGATTGAGGTCTAAGATGTGACCTATGGCTTTCTTCGTAATAGTCACGAAGTTCTTCACTTAGGCTCTTGCAAGAGTTATGACTACTTTAGGAGGCATGTTTTTCTCTTTTCATTTCTTTCATTATTTTTCTTCTTTCTTCCTTTTTTATTTTCTTTCTTTCATCTTGACTTATTTCTTCCACTCTTTTTTTTCCTTTTTCTTTTCTCTCTTGTTTTTCTTTCCATAATTTGAGGGAACTCAACTCATCTAAGATTATAGATAAAGGGTCTTTTTGACTAGTACCCTCGCCATTAACACTAGATTAATGATGACTCATGTTGGTGCCTATGTTGTGGTTCTTTCTTGTTGGAGGTTTGAAAACAAAAGGTAAAAGAAACTATGGTTGAAACTATCCAAAATAAACACTAAAAGAGGTGTGAAAGATAAGGTAAAAAACTAATTGGTAAAAGGAAAGCTATCTAGGCGGTTTGACAATGGAAGGTAAAGGAAATAAGCTATGAAAGTAAGCAAGAAATGTGAACTAGGCGAATCCTAAGAGTGTTTGGATGACCACATTCAAGGTTCCCAACAAAACACTCACTATCCTAAGGAAAAATTGCCTAAAATTATTACACACAAATGGAATTTTGGTAACCTATTGGAGGCTCCCAACACACTTCCAATGAAAGGCCTTTTTGTTACAAAACTTGAAAGCAATGAAGGTAAGTAAATTGCAAATTACAAAATTACAAAATGGTCCTCAATTTTAGTGGTTGTTATCTCTTTGGTGATTCACTCAATTTGGAGTGCTTCTTAGTCCAATAGCTCTTAAGGTGGTTGGCTCCTTTCTTCTTGACTCAAATTCTTCAAGGGATGGCACCAATCCTCCTTCCAATTCCCTATATGGCAACCCACAAACAAGGAAACAAAGAGACAAGCAATAACCAAAGACCAAAAAAAATGAAATGAAAGCTAAACCAATGGAGTTTTAACAAGACAATTTTTCAAGGATTACTCAACAATTAAAGCAATGAAAAGGACATAGAAGCAAGCTAGGAATCAAAGAGAAACTTAGAATGACTCTAGAGTAGAGTAAAAAAACTATAAAAAAAAACTCAATAAACCTCTAGCTTTGGCACTTGTTTTCACAGGAATTTTCAATTGAAATTTTGGAGCTAAGATTGGTATAACATAGGCACCAGTTATAGAATAAATTTTGAGCCAAAACAACAAGCACACTTCCTTTTCACTTTTTTTTCCTGGATACTGATTTTTCTGCCAACTTGTGTGATTTTTAGTATTTTTCATTATATCTAAATCACTTGGTTATTTTTTTATAAATTTTTTCCAGATGTCTAGCAAATTCATTAAAAATTTCAGCTCAAAATTCGAAGTAACCAATTCTCAGTAATTTTTACAAGTTTGTATGTCCAAGCTGCCAGCACCAGCGATTTTTTTTTAGCATGGTATATTAATTGCCTTGGGCTTACTTTCAACCTTCCTATGTATGTTGAACTCACTAGTATTGTTTACCGCCATTTTAGGAGTTCAATATTCACTTAGGATCTACATTTCAACCAGAAATTCAATCACCAAAACTCAAATTCACAATAGACACAATCATAAGGAAACCAAAAAGTTCAAGAAAAGGTTAACAATCAAAGACTCTCTAAGAATTTTGCATGAACATGTTAAGGACTAATTAACATGAAAGATTTGAATCAAATCAAATAATAGGCTAAGAGAATTTCATACACTCATGAACAAATGAGTTAGACAAAGAAACAAGAAAAATAAAATTCAGCACAACATAAGAAATCTTATGTGACAAGTTTCATGACTAGACATGACTTCTATGACAAAACTACAATAGGTGAACAAGTCACTCTAGATTTTTGAGGTTTTCTTCTACTTTAATATTTTTGTAAGAATTTTATGGTTTAGGTTTCAGCCACAAAAAATAACAAGACAAAACTCAAAGGAACCTAAACTCAACATAATTCATGGTTCAAGAACAAGAACAAGAGATTTGAACCATAGAAAATCAAATCTAGCTTCTATAGCAAGTTTAATCGGTGGAAACTCTAAAGAATCATGTTAACAACATTTAGCACAAGAAATGTGAGGATATACATGGATAAAAATGAAGAAACAACAATGGAAGAGAAGGTAAAGCAAAAAATTAATGGAGATTTAAGAAGCACCTACTTGAAGCTCTTGTGCTCTGATTACCACTTGATGGAAGCTTGCTTGTGAGGCTTCTATGGAGGCTGGATCTTTGAGCTTCAATTAGGTCCTTTAATGGTGATTTTCCACCATGGAGATGCAGTGGAAGACAAAGGAGAAGAGGTGAAAGGAGGCGCCATCCACTAGGGAATAAGCCATGGAAGAAGGAGCTTCACCACCAAGATGAGCCTTGGATAACAAGCTTGGAGAGGATGCTTCAATGGAGAAAAAGAAAGGAGAGAAAGAGAGAGGGGGGAGCACGAAATTGAAGGAAGAAAAAGGGAGAGAAGTTGAACTTTGAGTTGTGTCTCACAAGACTCTCATTCATCAAAGTTACAACAAGTGTTACACATGCTTCTATTTATAGACTAGGTAGCTTCCTTGAGAAGCTTTCTTGAGAAAACTTCCTTGAGAAGCTTCTTTGAGAAAACTTCCTTGAGAAGCTAGAGCTTAGCTACACACACCCATCTAAAAACTAAGTTAACCTCCTTGAGAAGCTTCCTTGAGAAGCTAGAGCTTAGCTACACACACCCCTCTAATAACTAAGTTCACCTCCTTGAGAAGAGAAGCTAGAGCTTAACTACACACCCCTATAATATCTAAGCTCACCCCCATGACAAAAAACATGAAAATACAAAATAAAAGTCCCTACTACAAAGACTACTCAAAATGCCCTGAAATACAAGGCTAAAACCCTATACTACTAGAATGGCCAAAATACAAGGTCCAAAAGAAGGAAAAAACCTATTCTAATATTTACAAAGAAGAGTAGATCCAACCTTGACCCATGGGCTAAAAAATCTACCCTAAGGTTCATGAGAACCCTAGGGCCTTCTTTAGTAGCTCTAGCCCAAGCCTCTTGGAGTCTTCTATCCAATACCCTTTGGGGTTAGGATTGCATCACTCCCTTAAGTGTTAAGGCTTCTAAGGAGCAAACATATAAGTCATGAGTCATCCTTCCAAGGAGGGAGGATGGTCCACAGTCCCTCAAGTGCTATGACTGTTAAGGCATTAACACTTTAGTTGTCCATTCTTACTAATGAGTTGGCCTCCCAAGGAGGGAGGATGGTCGACAGTCCCCTAATTGCTAAGACTACTAAGGCACAAGAACTTTTAGTAACTGTTTGTCACTCCCTCCTCCTTTTTTTTTTTGAATTTGAACTCTGCTTTTACTCCTTAGGCGTGTTTTGTGTAATGGTCGTCACTTCATTGTCCCATCAATTTGCATTGGAAATTTTAATTTGTCTTATTTTCTACTGATTGATTAAGATGAGCATTAGTGGAATTTTGAAGTTGGGCCTAGGTTACTGATTAGGTATTGGAAATTAAAGGGGGACATTGGATTTGGTGTTGTTTGAAGTGGGAAGCACGGATGACCATTGGATTGTTCGGTGTCTATTGAACAATAAGTAGTGTTCTTATTAAGGGTATGTCCTTGGTTCTTTGAAAGGGAGTGAGAGAAGTATTTGTGTTGTACACTTTTGTATTTTAGAGGGTTTCACTGTAGAATGATTTTCCTCTACTAGTAATCATGAACAAAGGTAAATGCTTAGTTGTTTGTTTTTGGTTGCTGCTTCTATAGGGTTGATTTCCTCCTCTTTTTTTTTGCTTTTTCTGATGGTTTGTTGGTGTAGGTGACTAGGTTTGTGGTTGGGGTTCTGTACTTTTAAATGCTTGTAATGTATATTTTGTTTTTTTAACTCCTTGGTTGGTGATGTTAGATGGTGCGCATTTTTCAGGCAATGTTGTTGTGGGTCGGTGTGTAATCAAAGCGATGGGTCTAGTAGGGATATCATGATGTCGTTTGCCAAATCTGTGGTGCAAGATTCTGCTTTCGAAAATTATGTCTCAATGCCTGGCAATGAGAGAGATGTCGTTGATGAGGATGGAATTCCTTTTAGTGTTGATTTTCATGAAAGGAGGGAGGAAAGTGATGGGGAGGACGATTCTTGTGAGTATGGATGGGTGGATGAGACTGTTTTGAAAATGCATACGTTGTTTACATCAGAGGTTCTTTTTGTGGGGATGGATAAGTAAGGGTGGGAATATGGGGTAGTATGTGTTGAGCCTTGTTGGTCGAATGAGATAATTTGTGAGATTCCGCCAAAAGGCTCTAAGGATTACACACACACACACACACACATATGAAACTCTAAGTAAAAAATTAGGTAGTATGCTTCTGTTTACAAAGTTTCAATGTTCTGTTCTAGAAGTGTTGGATGTCGCACCCACACAATTTCTTTTGAATGTTTGGGACTTTATTCATGCTTTTGAGATTTTGTGTGAGGATTTAGGCCAAGTTCCCACTATAAATGTGTTTTTCTATTTTTTTTGTGAAGGATATGAGGAAAATTGGTTAGGTCTCCTTAACTAATCATTGTGGGAAGTGTTTTAAAGGCTATAAGGATAAGTTTTTTACGGTGAAAGGTGGAAAGGGTTCTCTTCTTTTGTTTACTAATATTTTTGGTAAAGGAATTTTCCTTTGTATTGAACTGATTATCCGGCTATGCACATGGATGTCACGTGTCAATTTTTGGAGGAAAGTGTAAAAGTGTTAATTGCTACTTTGAAGAAGCATCTTGTTGTGTCATGCAAAAATTTGATTAAGTGTGATGACAATGATGGTGATTTATCTTTGCTCTTATGCATTGTAATTGTTTAGGTTTTGAATTGATTTTTCTGTGATTTTGAAATGTGATTGTCATGTTTTGTAGGTGTTGTTGCTCTGGTGATCAATGGTGCAAGGTTAAGAGAATTGAGTAGAAGAAAGGCAAAAGTCATTACCCATAATGTAGGTGTTATTGTAAAACAACATTCAGTAATTGATCTTTCCCTTTCGCATGTTGAGGAGGAAAAGAATAAGAAGAGGAAACATGACGAATCTATTGATCACGAGGTCAATTCAAGGTCTGAGCCATATCTTGTGCTAACTCAATTGTCTTTCCCTATTCTAGATGGTAATGTAAGTTGGTGTAAGGTTTTTGCATTTGAGGTGTCCGAAGGTAAGGAAGTTATGTGCTCTATGTGGAGTAAGGCTTTCCTTGTTCGTGAGATCTTAGATCAAAATTTTGTGGGGGGGGGGGGGGTTGGTGATTTGGCTAAATTAGAGAAGGTTGGGTTTAGTTGTACTTGTGTATCCATGCAACATTTTGATGTTGGCATGGGGGTTATGTCCCATCTAATGGAGCAGAAGTATGGTGACACCATGAATCATAAGAAATTGGTGGCAACTCAAGTTGGAAAGTTAAATGAAGAAGTGTCAAGGCTGAAAGGAGAGGTGAAGAAGTATAAGGAGGAGGTCTTTGCTTTGTTGATGAATTGCCTACTTATATGAAGCGTGTTGCCTGAGTTGAAGAACTGGAGCAATCATTGGTGGAAATGCACACCATGTTAAAATTGGCCACTGAGGATTTGGGGAAGTATTTTGCTGAAAAACATCGTCTTGAGGGGAAAGAAGTGGGTTTACGTGAAGAAGTGGAAAAATGGAAAGCAGAGTGTGTCACAAACGATGCAGCTACATTTAATGATCATGCAGATGGCTTCAATAGGGCCTTAGCCCAAGTTGTTTCCTTTTACCCTACTGTTGACCTTTCCAACATTGAACTTTACAAAGATGTTGTGGATGGGAAGGTGATTGACTCATCCTCCCCTCCTGGAACTCCTACTCCTAAAGTTTGATGTGGTGATGTTGTTTTCTTGGTGTTTCTTTTCATTTTTGTTAAGTTGCATTTGTAATGAACTTATATTTTGGTAGGCCTAGTTTTTATGTCATTTTTTTATGTTGTCTCCCTTCTGAGTATACTTGGGAAGTATTTGGCATTATTTGTTTTGTGAAGACACCCTTGCTTATGGTTAAGGCCTCTCGTACTTTTAAGAATTCATGACTTGTCGTGACTTTGCATTTTTCTACTTCTCATTAATGCCTTTATAGATGTTATATTTGTCTTGTTGTAAGAACCATTAGCTATCCATTAATGCTTATTTATTGTTACTAGGTGGTCTTCTTTAGCATGAATAGGGATTGATTTGGTCTTTTCTGAAGCAATGTAGCTATCTCTTAGATTGCCTTTTCTTTTGCATTGTTGGCTTTTTTTTTTTTTTGTTATCGTGTACTCTGTTCTTTCTTCTTTGTTGTTTGGTTATTTTGCTTACATTCGTTGCTTTCTTTATTTACTATTCAAGGAATTATGATGATTTTTTACTATGTTAAAGTGCTTGAATAATTAATTTGGAAAGTGAAGAATTTCTTGGAGGTTACTATGGTGTCCTCCTTAGGTTAGAATGGCACCACCACAAATAATGGCTTTAACATCATTAAGTTAACATCGGTTTTACATAAAATCGATGTTAACCAATCTCGTAAATAACACGGTGGCAATCTCCTAAATAACACGAGTTTGTTAACATCGAATTTTAGTAAAGGTTTTACCAAAAATTGATGTTACGGAAGAACATAGAGAAAACTCAATGTTGGTTTTTTGAAAAACCGATGTTGAGTTTACTTTGTTAACATTGGTTTTTTTTTAAAAAAAATTGATGTTGTGAGATCTTTTAATCATTGTTTGGCATCAAAAACCCTGAAGTTCAGTAGCTTTGAAATCTCTCACTTTCATTCTGATCACTCTCACTCGAACGCTTTGACACTTTAATTTGCAACCTCTCGCGGCACTGTAAATTGGTCATCGGCGGCATTGGAACCTCTCACGGCGTTGCAACATCACTATTGCTCTCAGTCGTGGCGCACTACAACCTCATTATGACTCTCGTGATTCTGCAACTGTATTTTCATGGAAGGTTAGGTTTCTACTCCTTTGTTCGTGTTTTTGTACTTTATTCTCCTTCTCACACTTCCATTTGAAGTCCTTCTACCTTTTTCAATCTCATAGGACCCTTTATCATTTCCTTGTCTTCATCCTTCCTCTTAGTCTGACAGGACACAATATAAAAGAAGTGAAGCCAGGTAAGTGTTTGATGTATGTATGTATATATATATATATATATATATATATATATGTATATATATATATATGCATACTTACATATACACATTGTTTACAACATATTTGACAAAATGTGGTTAATGAAGCAACTAATTTTGCATATTGATTCATGGACCATGAACTAGTTAATGATTAGTGTTGCGACCTACCCTTCGGCGGGAGGGCGAGGTGAAATAAAAGATGTGCGTCTTCCAAAAAGGAAAACGCGTGGGAGTCTCCACCAACGTTTATTTAAGGAAAATGTTAGAAAAACCAAAAATGGGTCTGCGAATTTTGCTAATAAGGGTTCGGGAGTTGTTTACGCATGGGGAAGGTATTAGCACCCCATGCACCCGCCACAAGGGGCGGCAGCCTTTAATCAAGTGTGCATAACGTGACTTCAAAATTATTTATTTTCCCTTTTTATATTTCTTTTTTCTTTTTTGGGATCGACAAGGGTATATTGCCCTTGCTCCTACGTACCCTCAGGTGTGATGAGGAATTCATACCTACATAGTTCTTTAAAGTGAGAAAGTTGCGTGTTGAATTGGTTTCAGGCTTTTGAAAGATTCATTTTAATTGACAAAAACAAAAAAGAGGTCATTAAGGTGTTGGACCATAAACAATCTCAAGTGGCTTAAATGGAGAGAAATTCAGTTATATGTTGATTTTATCTCGGCTTTGTTAACTAACTTTCAATCTCTTTGAAAGATTACTTACGACACTAATGATCGGTTAAAATTTACTTTACAAAAGAAAAGAGATTACTGATGATAGAAGGATATGAATACGCACAAAACAACAAAGAGGACCCCTAAGGGTGCATAGATCATGTCCAAATCCTTAAAAACAAACACTAACCGGATGACGAGCGAAGAACACCAAACGAAGAATGGTGTAGAGGTTGGTTACAGTCGCGATTCAGCAACGCCTCGACTTCAGTTTCTCTTCTTTCTTCTTCTTCTTCTTCTCCCTTATTTCTCTCAAAATCTCTCAATGGTCCATGCCGGAACCCTTTACTCAGCCTCCCTTACGCCTATTTATAGCAAAAAATGGCCTTTGGGACCATGGCAGCTCGCCTAGGCGAGGTGATGCTTCATCCTGAATGTTGTTGGGATTGACAGTTAGGATTGAATGTTGTTGGTTTATGATGATGCCTTTAAGGCAACATGAAGACTTCTTCTATTAATTAAGCTCACTAGCTAGATCTGACTATGAGTATATATATATATATATGTGTGTGTGTGTGTGTGTGTGTGTGTGTGTTTGATGCATTCTTTTTCAAGTTATAGTGCATTTTTTGAAACTAGATGCAAGTGCCATTCATTAGGCATTAATTGAAACCAGATGCATTTTGAAGTTACAGTGTATGCATATGTATATATCTTTATGGGAATGATGATTGATGCAAGTGGCGATTGACCTGTTTCTTGGATTGCTACTCTGTTTTTGGACTGTGGTGACTGCACCGAGAAATTTTATATCCATACACCTTCAGTCTTAGTAGAAGAGGTAAGTAAGTTAAGGTTAGGATGTCGTAACTTGTAACTGTAATGAGATGAATAAGAACTAAGGAAAATTTTTCTATGAATTAGCATGTTTTCATTCTATGTGGTGTACTTGTTTGGTGTAAAGGTGATGAATGGTATTGTATATCATTTTGATTGGTTGAATCACTGTAAATTAGGTCCTAGCTGCACCAGCATTTGCAACAACTAAAGGCCTGGCATTTTTTTTATTCTTTAATTACATATGCCAAAAATTAAGAAAGAAAGTTGAAAATTTAATCATATAATCATCACAGTGAGTTCAACAAACTTGGTTTCTTCTAATTTCCACTAGATTTGATTTGCCCTAGTTTTGCTATAGTGCAAGTTTGATTTTGATTTTGATTATGATTATGATTTTTTTTTCCTTTTCTATGTTTATGATATGTTAAGTTCAGTCCATATGGATAATATGGATTTGGGGTTTAGCTGTTCATTTTCTTTTTATTTGTGTTAAACACATTTAGAAATGGATAAATGAGCTGAAATTAAACATTCAAGAGAGATAAGATGGAGTACACAAGTGTTGCTCACCTAAGGTAGCTGACATTATTTAGTGGGATAAAATTTTATTGGTTGTTAGTCAGTGGTCATCAAGTTGTTGCTTAAGAGTTGTTAGTTAAAGATGTCAAATGTTCAATGCAATTTGTAGGCACCTTTTTGTTTTGCTTTTTGCATCGTGATCACGACATTCATTGTTGGACATTATATTGATCTTCATCACAGGTACATTTATTTTTCATAAAGTTTTGATGTTTTTGTTTGTTAACAATGCATTTATTACTTGCTGACTATCATTAATGAGTATTGATTTATTTGCAAGTTATGTTCATGATGAGTGAACCTTAGAATCCCATTTGAGATTGAATACAATGATTCTTGCGGACAGTTTGCATTAATTGTTGTATTGAATCTTGAATTGTCCATTTGGACAGTTTGGAAAGAGTCATATTTTTATAGTACATTCATGCACTAAGGTTAATTTTATTTTCTTAAATTTGATGAATTTTGGTCCAATGCATTTCTCTTTGTTCTATGAGTGCATACTTGATTGCCATGGAATTAATCTCACTGCTTTCATGTCATGTACTTGGAAACCAATGCGAAATGCTGCCAAAATTTAGTCAAATTTAAGAAAAGAGACTTAACCTTGACGTATGAATGTACTATAAAAATATGTCTTCCTGAATGGGATAGGACCACACCTTTAATGAAAAAGTGAGATTTTCATGCATCGAAAAACTTTGTGAGTATCACAGAGTTAATAATTAGATGGATCAAAGTTGGATGAACACAAGTCGCCTGAGCCTTGTGTATGAGGGAGGCATGGAATAGTTCTTGAAATTTGCCTCTGAAAGATGTCGATTGGATGAGGATGGAAAACATTTCTATCCTTGTATAAACTATTTGAATAGGAGACGGAAACTATTTGACGACATACGAGAACATCTATTGTGTGATGGGACTAAGAATAATTATACGACATGGATATGGCATGGTGAATTGACAGACATGTAGAGGGACTCCTAATCTGAACCGGTTGATGTACAAATGGGAGATCACTTAGAGGAAATGATTTGTGATCTTGGAAAAGAATCTTTTCAGGAAACACATGCCCCTATGTATGATACATTGCAAAGTGATTCGAAGAAGCCTTTGTATCCAGGGTGCAAGAAGTCTTTGATGTTGTTGTCAGCAATGTTAAGTCTAGTTAATGTCAAGGTGAGATATGGGTGGAGTGACAAAAGCTTCACCTCACTTCTTCAGGTGGTGCAGGATATGCATCCAGGGGAAAACACGTTGCCAAAAAAGCTACTATTAGGTGAAGAAAATACTTTGTTCAATGGGTATGGAGTACCAAAAGATTCATGCATGCCCTAATGATTACATATTGTACAAAAATGAGTTTGAAGAAATGCATAACTACCCCAGATGTGGGGTATCATGGTACAAAGTCAAGGATGATGACGAGTATAGCAATGATGAAAGCACCAAGAAAGGCCCCCTGACGAAGGTGTTATGGTATCTTCCTATCATTCCAAGGTTCAAGCATCTGTTTACTAATGCAGATGATGCAAAAGGCCTTACATGGCATGCAAATTGTGATGGAATACTCCGACATCCTGCTGATTCCTCTTAGTGGAAGAAGATTAATAGTTTGTATCTGGAATTTGGCAAAGAGGCAAGAAATCTTAGGCTTGGACTTGTCAGTGATGGAATGAATTTGTATCATAGTTTAAGCACTCAACACAGTCCGTGCCCTATTTTGCTAGTAATTTAGAACTTGCCTCCTTGGTTGTGCATGTAGAGAAAATACATTATGTTTTCTATGATGATATCAAGCCTAAGACAACCAGGAAATGACATTGATGTTTATCTCAGTCCCTTGATTGAAGACTTGACAAAGTTGTGGGACGAGAGGGTTGTTGTATTTGATGGGTATCGAAATGAGACATTCAAGTTGCGTGCAATGCTATTTTGTACCATTAATGACTTTCGAGCATATGGGAATTTGAGTGGATATAGTGTTAAAGGACATCGTGATTGCCCTATCTATGAAGAGAACACAAGCTACGTACAACTGAAACATGGAAGAAAAATGGTATACACTCGGCATCGACATTTTCTGAAAGCTTATCACCCTTACCGGTGATTGAAAAAGGCTTTTAATGGAAGTCAAGAGCATGATAGTGCGCCAATACTGTTAGTTGGTCAATAGGTTCTTGAGAGGGTTGACGACATCAATACTATATTTGGAAAGACCCAAAAGAAGGAAAAAAAGTAAAACTTTCATATGGAATAAGAGGTTGATATTGTTTGATCTTCCATATTAGTCTGATGTAGATGTTAGACATTGTATTGATGTTATGCATGTCAAGAAAAATGTCTGTGATAGTGTCATCGACATATTTCTTAACATTTAAGGCAAGACAAAGGATGATTTGAATACTCGCTAAGATCTAGTTGAGATGGGTATACAAGAGCAGTTACATCCAAGGTCTGATGGTAAGAAAATATACTTGTCTCCAGCTTGTCATACTTTATCTAGAAAGGAAAAGATAAGTTTTTGTCAGTGTCTGTGCCATGTCAAAGTACCATAGGGATACTCTTCAAATATTAAGAGCCTTGTGTAGTTGAAGGATCTAAAGTTAGTTGGCTTAAAGTCTCATGATTGCCACGTCTTGATGCAACAACTGTTAGCTATAGCGATACAAGACATTTTGCCTAAGAAAGTCAGGCATGCCATAACTCGCCTGTGTTTTTTCTTCAATGCCATATGTAGCAAAGTTATTGATCCTATCAAGTTAGATAAGCAAGAAAATGAAGGTACTATTATTTTGTGTCAGTTGGAGATGTATTTTCATCCTTCATTTTTTGACATCATGCTTCACTTAATTATTCATCTGATGAGGGAAATTAAATGTTGTGGTATTTGTGGTGGATGTACCCGATTGAGCGATACATGAAGATCTTAAAAGGGTACACAAAGAATCTACACCATCCTGAAGCATCTATTGTTAAAGGTACATTGCATAAGAAGTTATTGACTTTTGTTCTGAGTAAATGGAAAAGGAAAAACCTGTTGGGGTTCCAAAGGCTCGGCATGACGAGAGAGTGAGAGATAAGGGTTCAAGAGGATTGCATATTATCACTCCAAGTGTAGAAGAATTGCAGCAAGCTTGTTTGTATAAACTGAATAATAGTAACGAAGTTTTTCCATACATAGTTCGTCACGAATTTTTAGTCAAGGAAAGTAACCCAAAAATGTCTAAGAATAAGGTCTTGAAAGAGCATAACAAGACTTTTGCAAATTGGTTTAAAGATATAATCTTTGGTGACGATAATGCTTTTGAAATGTTAAGGAAGTTAGCAAATGGGCCTAAAAGAAATGTTATAACTTGGCAAGGATACGGTATCAACAAGTATTCATTTTACTCGAAATCATAAGACGACAAGAGTACAATGCAAAATAGTGGTGTAAGTGTAAGGGTTGAATGCCAACACTTTGCTATTGTACATGACGACAAACCCCATGTAGCTTCCAGTCCCAGATGCAATTGCAAATGCAATCACAGGGTCTCACACTGCCTCTTGAGGTTGAGGTTGGTCCTTCTTCTGCTCGTGTCAGCATAAAGGAAAGTTGTGTCGATCCCTTGGGGCAAGACCCAAAAATAGAAGACTCGGACAAATGTGGCTTGTATGTCGATGAAAGTCCTCTTCGGCTGGTTGTTGTTGGAAGAGTTTATGAGGGGTCCACAACTGTCAGTAACATTCCTTTGGGCAATGATCAAGTCAAGGTCGGTGTTGAGGATGTTTGAGATGCTGATGTTCACATTCCTATACCCACTCAAGAGGTTTAGTTAGTGGAACAGGCACTTAACACCTTCCTTGCTTGGCCGACACATCTTGTAAAGCCTTTTTTAGAATAGGTATTTCATTGTGTTTTTTTTTAATTATTGATAAAGGATTTGTTACAAATCAAGTTTTGGCTGTCATTCGCTTAATGTTTATTTACTATGTAGGATAAACAAATAGTTGAGGGATTGGCGAAATGATCACTCCCCGTTGCAGTTACTTTTTGTGCATTTATATCTCAAGGAAATTTCAATGGGGGTTTACCGGAAAGCGCACCGGATCGTCAAGTATTTAAAATTAAAATGGATGAATCCAAATATCGAACACAAGGAACTAATGTTAGCCTGAATTAAGTTCAGAATTGAAGAATTATTGAGAGAACATGTATAAGTGATAATTTCAAACAGAATTTAAACTAAACTTGTATGCTAAAAACTATTAAATGCAAGGTAAATAAAATGACAGCAGTAGGTAGATATGTTGGGTCTTTCTAACAAACAAGCTGATGCATGGAAATATATTTCTCTAATCAATCGTGTTCTTGTGTTCTATGATGTAGCCTAAATTACTAAACCCTTGATCCCTCGTAAGGCCGAATATCCAAGCTTCGTCCGCAGATCCCTCATGTAAGACTAGACTAAGCTCAAGTAGCTTATGGAAGTTTAGCCTAATTTAGCCTAAGCTTCATCCGCAGATCCCTCATGTAAGACTAGGCCTAAACATAACAACATTATTGTAACAGCATAATTAAAACCAAAACTTAACCCGCAAATCCCTCACGTAAGATTAAGTTTCGATCCTGCTTAAATCAAGTTCTAAGGCAACAATACATTTCCTAATGCTAAAGTCACCTAACTATGCACACAAGTGGGTGATCAGACCAAAAGCATACAAACATCAAGCATTGAATGAAGCATTAAACACAGAAAACATAATTAATTAGATATTAGGTATTTACATCAGCTGTTCATTAGAAATCCCCAACTAGGGTGTTTAGCCACAAAGAAACCCTAACAATAAATGAGATTAAAAGCAGAGAATGATAGTTTCTTACACAAGAAGGGGGGTTCCTCCTCCTCTTCTCAGCATCTCACACTCACTCTCTACTCAATAATCTCTCTCAAATGACAAAACCTAGGCTTCAATGCACAAGCTGCTCCTCTTTTCTGCTTCTAGGGCTCTTTTCCCCAAATAGGCCTGCGGCTGCTCTGGAATTTTGTGCCCTGGCCGTTCTGTAAAAGTTGTCCTAAAAGTTATGAAAAACTGTACCCTAATTCGGCGCAAGACAGGCTTTAAATAGGCTCTGAAATCACGACACTACACTTAGCGCCACCATCGCGCTTAGCGCGAGTAAGTAAAATTGGGCTTAGCGCCACCTGTTGCGTTTAGCGCACTAATCTCGAGCTTAGCGCGCGACTTTGATGCTGATGCTCTACCAGATTCTCCTTTGCGCTAAGCATGCTGAAGCTACGCTTAGCGGTGGATATGCGCTTAGCCCAACTGCTATTTTTTGCAATTCAAAACTTAACCTCTTTTTCACCTGAAAATGCACAGATTTCATCATTAAATTCAATGGAAATGTTCTAGAGACAGCATTAACCATAACAAGATTTATTTACAAAAATCACTACAAAATAACCATAAATTGGGGAACTATACAAGCTTTGGAAAATGATTTCTATACCAAAGTTAGTCGTATAAAGCGACTAAGACGAAACATGTAAATATGTCGGATCCTGACAAAGATCCCTTCTACCTGATGATATTCACCATCCCGCAACTTTTCCTCAAGCTGTTGCAGGTGGCGTGGAATGCTAGCGTGTTTGGGGTGTATAATGATAACTCCCCATTTTGTACATAAAGCATGAAGATCTTTCTGAAATAGCTCACGATGGTCAATGTTTGAGCATCTGTTATACAGTTGTGGATTTTGTAAGTCACTTTACATTATTGTATATTAGCTAACTAATTGTTTTATACCCATGCATAATTTACTATATTTTAACAATAGGCATATGGCTGAGACAACTATGCGAGCAGGGAATGTCGATGTGTATGGATTTCTCAAGCCATAATCTATACAAAGATTTGGGCAATCACATTTTTTTGAATTAGAAGATTATATTAAGAAATGGATGCAGAATTCACAAAGAGATGTGTACCCAAGAGCCTACTTGAATGTGTAAGTTAAATTGAACAAATCAATTTAAATCATGTATGATTTATAATAACTTAATGTTCTCCATTGCAGTGCATATTGGCAAATGGTCGTCATTTTGCCTAAGGACAATGTTGTCATCTGGTTTTGTTCATTGCACAATAGGCCAAACAACTACTTGAAAGGAATTATTAATAAGTCGGTTGTATTTTGTAATACATTTACTTTATGATTACAATTTGACATCAATATTTTTATTGTATAATACACATGCATGTTTCTTTTAATCGGTACTTTGAAGGGATTCAAAGACAATCAAGGAAGTAAATCCAAGGCTGTTGCTAGATGGATCGTAGTTAAAATAAGTCATTTAAATAATGTTTCATGTCTTCAAATTAATTTTTATTATGCTTCGGTTAACTTTGAATATCTAAATATCCTATTCAATTTAGTGTAATAAGCAAAAAGGAAGCACTGTGTGCGGGTACTACGTAATACACTAGATGTCAACAATAGTCCTAGGAGGGTTCAAGGATAACTGGGAAATGGTAACTATTTACTTCAAAACTAATTCAATTTCTTATAATTGTTATTATTTACACTCATTTATTGGAAAATCAATGTTGTTAGTAAAAAACAACATCGATTTTTTGGAAAACCGATGTTGTCGGCAAAAAACAGCATCGATTTTCTGCAAAATCGATATTGTCAGTTGATTAACAACATCAGTTTTCATAAAAAACCGATGTGGCTTCCAACATGTTTTTTTGTTTCTTTTTATGATACCACATCAGTTTTTTTACAAAACCAATGTTGTGTAATTTACTTAACATCGGTTTTGTAAAATCGATGTTAACGTTGACACTTTTAATGTCGGTAGTTTCAACATGGATTAATAACCGATGTTGAAAGTTCTTACTAGCCGATGTTAAAAGCCTATATTCTAGTAGTGTGGCTTGCATAGTTGATATGGTGGGTTGGTGATGGCAGTGTTTTGACTGGTGGTTATGGATGAAGTGCTCTTATAGTTAGCACCTCCTTGCCTTTTTGCTCCTAAAGTCTTCAATATTGTCAACCGACCTTGTGTGTTAGGGGGGACTAATTGAAAACTATCGATGATGAGAATGTGTATCCATGTAGGAGTGTTGTTTGCTCATCCTCCCATTGCTATGATGCCTTCCTCATTGGTTTGTGAGGAAGCATCCCATTGCTGTTTTTTCCTTTATGGTGTCTTCCACAACGGTGTATTCAAGTCTTAATATCTATTCCTTCATAACTATTTGTGATATGTATGAGAAATGCTATGGACCTATTGATAATATAAAAATAGTTCAGTTGTCTTTTATGGACGACCTATTCAATATAATTGCTGCATATATTTTAAACATAATTTGTTGTGTCGTCTAACTTGTAATTGTTGATCTCAAGATTGTCCTTTCGTGGATGACTTGTCAAAGTGAATGATAATAATATAACACGTCCATTCGTGGATGATCGATTGAAGTAAGCATAATACCTTAGTGATAATCATTTCACTTTGGAGTCATCCTTTCTAGGACAATCGATTGAAGAATCATAAACTATCTATTGTAATAGTTTTACCTTGGAGTCATCCTTTCATGGATGACCAATTGCAGAATCATAAACATACTATGTCGTGATTTCCTTACTTTAAAGTCGTCCTTTCATGAATGACCGATCGAATGCACTTATATGTATCCCAAATTAACCATGTGGGTTAAGTCTGGAAATAAGAGAAGTGATAGGGAAAACCCATGGAAGATGAGTATCTTAGAGAGAGTCTCTCTAAGATGGTAGCCTGAAGAGGTGAAAAAAACACTTGTATTGTCTCTCCTATGACCAAGTGAGTGTCGTGATTAAGTGAGTTTTGCTTTCCAAGAGTAAGGAAAATCATTTTGTGGGTTAAGCATACCTGAAGAAATGAAGAATACTTGGATTGTCTATTCCATGGTGTTGTGGTTGAGACGAGCTATCTCCAAGCCAAGACCAGGTGCGATGTTATGGTAAGGGAGATTTTATGAAGTCCAACAAGGGGTTGGCAGTTGTAAATATCCAACAGGTTATTAGTTATGTTAGTGGAAAATCTCATCTTGAAGGGTGAGGACTAGATGTAGCCCAAGGTTGGGGTGAACCAGTATAAAAATGCCTATGTTGAATACTTTCTTCCTTTCCTCTTTGCATTATGTTATTTGTTGTCATATATACTGCATCTGCATTAGAACGTTCTAAGCATCAGAATGACATATATTAGAATGCATACATGGGAAGGTTTTCATAACAAGCTTATTTGTTTTGTAAAATGGCTTATCTAAACTAAATCATGTTTATGGTAACAAGATTTGTATTAAACCATTTCAATCATATGCATCAAAATATAAAAGCTTTCATAAAACATGAAAACAATTTTGTGCATGAAAAGCTAGAAATAACATTCTAAATAATAGCTTTCTAAACACAACATTTTGAGTATTGAATTTACATAACATAAATTGAGTTTTTCATAATAACAGTATTTTGAGAAATGTTTTTATTTAAGTAATGAACTTCTGAACATGAGAAAATGTGCATTGATATTAGGTTCTCATAATCATATCAAACATTTAATAATGAGTGTTGTGACTAACCACATAGAAAGCTTAGTTACCTAAGTGCTTGAACCTTTATGTCAAGACTTTCTGAACACTAAGGTAATATTGAGTGAAAGTTCATAAAGGTTAAAGTTTCAAGAAAAGTTGGCAAAGTCATAATTCAACCTCCTTTCTTGTGACATTTAGATCACTTCAATTTGGTCATTATAATTTGAGATCCATTCAATTTACTCAAAAGCATGAATTTGTGAAATATTTTCCAAATATTCAAGTTGTTTTTGAAGTTTCTGAAGGTTGTCAACTAGGTAAGCAACATAGATTGCCTTTTCCTAGTTCAGCTACATGGAAAGCAAGTGAAAAGCTTGATTTAGTCCACTCTGATGTTTCTAGACCTATGAAAACTACTTCAGTTAATGGCAACAAGTATTTTATTTTGTTCATAGATGATTTTACAAGAATGACTTGGGTTTACTTTCTTAAACAAAAATATGAAGTATTTTTTTGTTTTTAAGAAGTTTAAAGCCCTTGTTGAAGCTGAAAGTGGTTGTCTTTTAAAGAAACTCAGAACCAAAAATGGAGAGTATACCTCTGCTGAATTTTATTAAATTTGTGATGATTTGGGATTTGAGCATCAATTGATTGTGAGTTATTCACCCCAACAGAATGGAGTGGCAGAAAGGAAGAACAAACAATTTTTTGATATGGCTTGATGCATGATTTTTGAGAAGAAGTTGCCTAAGACATTTTGGGCATAAGCTGTAAACATAACTATCTTCCTCCAAAATAGACTCCCTACAAGAGTTATGGAAAGGATGACACCCATTAAATTCTGGAGAGGAGTCAAACCATCCATTAGACATCTAAAAGTGTTTGGTTCACCTTGTTATTGTTATGTACCGAATTTGAAAAGAAGCAAATTAGATGAGAAAGATGAAAAAGGAATTCTAATATGCTATAGCTCAAAATCTAAGGGCTATAAAGTCTATGAATTGATTCAAGCCAAGTATTTGTTAGTAGAGATGTAAAGATGGATGAAGATGCTTATTAGAATTGGGAGACTTCTCAAATGGAAAGGCATTTAGTTTTTCCTTCTTTTGAAAGCACTAGTGAAGATTAAGAAAAAGAGATTGATGAGGATTTTGTGCTGAGAAGCACCAGGCCTATTTCAGAAATTTATAATAGATGCAATGTTGCTATAGTCGAACCTACCAATTTTGAAGAAGCTAGTAAGTTTGAAGAATGGAACCATGCTATGAAGGAGGAGATGGCCACCATTCAAGACAACAAGACATGGCAGCTACTTGACTGAACAAATTTATGTAGCTCAACCTGAATGCTTTGCTGTGAAAGGAAACAAAGACAAGGTGTATAAACTTCATAAAGCTTTTGTATGGGATGAAACAAGCTCCTAGAGCTTGGCACAACAAAGCTGATGCTTACTTTTGCAATCAAGGTTTCAGGAGGAGTGAAAATGATGCAACTCTTTATATGAAAAGGTTTTTCGATGGTGGCTTTTGAATTATCTTTTTGTATGTTGATGATTTTCTAATGACTAGCAATAATCAACAAGAAGTGCAACAATTTATGGAGGAGATGCAAAATCAATTTTAGATGTCCAGCTTAGGAGAAACGAACTATTTTCTAGGCTTGGAAGTGCATCAAACTAAAGATGGTATTTTTTCTTAATCAAGAGAAATATGCTCATGATGTTTTGAAGTTTAGGATGGATAATTGCAAATTCGTCCCTACTCCTTTGGTGCAGAATTTGAAATTGTCCAAAGATGATGAAGTGGAAAAAATAAATGCTTCTCTTTGTAAAAGCTTGATTTGAAGTTTGCTTTATCTCACTTCATCTAGACTAGATCTTATGTATGTAGCCAACACTTTCAAGATTTATGAAAAGTCCAAGTGTGTTACATTTTGTAGCAACAAAGAGTGTACTTAAGTACTTGAAAGGCTGATGTGCCATCATTTTCTTCTATTTTCTAAACCCTTTTTGCACCATTTTAATTATTGATTGGTCTTAATTGTCAATTAATTAGGCAGTTTTATTATTTGGGCTCATTTAGCTAATTTGATGTTTTTAATCTAATTTCAGGAATTAATGAAACATTGGGCTTAATCCGGATTTTAGTTGTGGACTTGAAGAGGGCGAATAAAGCAGCGCTTACCTTAGTTAATATCTAATTAGGAAATTTCGCAATTTTATTTTATGTTATTTAGTGTTTATTTCGTTTTGGGCCAGAGTATTGTAATAGGGCCCAGTGACTTTGAGTGACTCTTTTTAAATAGCTGCCTTGGGATTCGTGCAAGGCATTCTATTCTGTTATGCTATTCATTATTCAGAGCTTTGTTTTAGGGTTTTCGTTTTTCTGTTTTGATGCTTCTGAGTTCGTAATGCAATTTTACGTTTTCTGCTTCTAACTACAATTTCGTTCTTGCTTCTTCTTCTACTCTCATTTACGTTTCTGTTCCATTTTACATTTCTGTTCGTTTACGTTTCTGTTCATTTACGTTTCCGTTCATTTACGTTTCTGCTTCATGTTTCAATTGCGTTTTCTGTTTGAATCCATGGAAGGCTAAATTTTCTGGTGTTGTTTCCTTTTGAGGACGAAGCCCAACTCTCTTTGAGGTTTCGCTTGTAATGTGGTTTCTTGGCAGTTCTCCCTTCACCAGTATCCCAAATTCGTGAATATTAATCAGTGCACGCTTCGTGTTCGATTAATTGCCTCTGAGCCTAACTTGCGTTCATGCTTAATGGACGAAGGGCTAACTGGTGTATGTGGTGCCTAATCACGTATTGAAAACCCTAAGTTGATTTTCGCTTAGTAAATTGAAATAGGGTTGGATTAAGTGGTTGACTGTTAGGGACGAATTCTCCATAACCCAGGATAAGAGAATGGTTTCTGAATCAGAGGAAACAACCAGTTTACTTGTTCTGCTCTTTAATCACAAAACAAACAAACCCCCCCCCAATCGTTACTGTTACTGCAAGTATATTATGAACATTTGGTTTGTCACTGCTCGTTGGGAAACGACCTAGGATCACTTCCTAGTTACTGCATTTTCATGTTTATTTGATTCGGGTACGGCCTCGATCAAATTTGGCGCCGTTGCCGGGGATCGAACCCGGGTCACCTTGTATTAGTATGTGTGTTAGTGTTGTTTAGTGTCCTGGTATTTTGTTTAATGTGTGTTCTGTTTCAGTTTTTCCATTAAGCGTTTCCCCTGTTTCAGTCTTGGGTGTTTTGCTGTGAAGATTGTGCTTGCGGCAAAAACAGAGTAGTAGTAGAAATCAAGTAGAGACGGATTTTAGCGAACACCCATGCTGAATTATTTGAGATTTTTTGTTTTAGTAGCTAGGGTTGTTATTTTTGGCTGAATTTTTTTGTGGTAACTTCTTTTAATCCATATTTTGTGAGAAAAATAGCTAGAGCCTTTAGTTTGGTCAGATTTGAAAGTTCCAAAAAACTAGCAAATTTTGTGTTTGTCAAAACTTCAAACGGCCATAACTTTTGCTCCGGTTATCAGAATCGCAATTATTATATATGCATTTGGGGTAGAAAAAAATTTCCTACATCGTGGCAGCCCGCTGTAGGCCAGCTGAGGTCTCCATCGTCTAAAAAAGCGATTCTGTCAAAAGTTTTTTATTTTTCAAGTTTTATTCACTTATTTTTCTTAACTTACCATTTTTAGCTTTCATAGTTAGACTTTGAATTTTTATCTGAAATTTTTTTTGCTATCTTCTCATCATTTTATAAGGTTTCTCACAAAATTTCAAGTCATTTGGATATCATTTGAGGGTAGCTGTAGTTCAAACCTACACCTTTATTTACATGACAAGGCAACTAGTTGTGTGCATGCTGAATGTAGTGTATGACTAGAGGCAATCCATCTGACTTACAACCCTTTGATCCTGAGATAGATAGGACATTTCATAGATTAGTTAGGCATCATTTTATACCTTTTGATCATTCTGAGCATTCCATAACTGGTGAATCTGTGCATTCTGTTATTGGTGATTTTGAACATCCTGATCTTGAGCATTATAATTTTGAGCATTCTAATTCTGAGCATTCTGATTTTGCACATTCTGAGAACATGGCACAACCTCCACCTCGTGAGAGGACTCTAAGGGAAATGGCTGCACCTGATTTCACCTACGAAAGCTTGTGCATCCAATACCCTGATGAGGATGTCCCATATGTTCTTAAAACTGGACTGATTCATTTGCTTCCAAAGTTTCATGGCCTTGCAGGTGAAGACCCGCACAAACATTTGAAAGAATTTCACATTGTCTGCTCCACCATGAAACCCCCAGATGTCCAAGAGGATCACATATTTCTGAAGGCTTTTCCTCATTCATTAGAGGGAGTGGCAAAGGACTGGCTGTATTACCTTGCTCCAAGGTCCATCACGAGCTGGGATGACCTTAAGAGAGTATTCTTAGAGAAATTTTTCCCTGCTTCCAGGACCACAACCATCAGGAAGGATATCTCAGGTATTAGACAACTCAATGGAGAGAGCCTGTATGAGTACTGGGAGAGATTTAAGAAACTATGTGCCAGTTGCCCCACCATCAGATTTCAGAACAGCTTCTTCTCCAATATTTTTATGAAGGACTCAGTAATATGGAGAGAAGTATGATAGATGCTGCCAGTGGTGGAGCCCTTGGAGACATGACTCCTGCTGAAGCCAGAAATTTAATTGAGAAGATGGCCTCCAACTCCCAGCAGTTTAGCGCCAGAAATGATGTCATAGTCATTAGAGGAGTGCATGAGGTAGCTACAAACCCATCTGCATCATCTGAAACTAAGAAGCTTGAAGGCAAACTGGATGCATTGGTTAACTTGGTAACCCAGCTGGCCTTGAATCAGAAATCTGTACCTGTCACAAGGGTTTGTGGTTTGTGCTCCTCTGCTGACCACCATACAGACCTTTGCCCTTCCATGCAGCAACCTGGAGCAATCGAGCAGCCTGAAGCTTATGCTGCAAATATTTACAATAGACCTCCTCAACCTCAGCAGCAAAATCAACCACAGCAGAGCAATTATGACCTTTCCAGCAACAGATACAACCCTGGATGGAGGAATCACCCTAACCTCAGATGGTCCAGCCCTCAGCAACAACAACAGCAGCCTGCTCCTTCCTTCCAAAATGCTGCTGGCCCAAGCAGACCATACATTCCTCCACCAATCCAACAACAGCAACAACCCCAGAAACAACCAACAGTTGAGGCCCCTCCACAACCTTCCCTTGAAGAACTTGTGAGGCAAATGACTATGCAGAACATGCAGTTTCAGCAAGAGACCAGAGCCTCCATTCAGAGCTTAACCAATCAGATGGGACAATTGGCTACCCAATTGAATCAACAACAGTCCCAGAATTCTGACAAGCTGCCTTCTCAAGCTGTCCAAAATCCCATAAATGTCAGTGCCATTTCATTGAGGTCGGGAAAGCAATGTCAAGGACCTCAACCCGTAGCACCTTCCTTATCTGCAAATGAACCTGCCAAACTTCACTCTATTCCAGAAAAAGGTGATGACAAAAATTTACCTAACAATTTCTGTGCAGGTGAATCTTCTTCCACAGGTAATTCTGATTTGTAGAAGCAGCACATTCCCCCTCTTCCATTCCCTCCAAGAGCAGTTTCCAACAAAAAAATGGAAGAGGCAGAGAAAGAGATCTTGGAAACGTTTAGAAAGGTAGAGGTAAACATACCTCTGTTGGATGCAATAAAGCAAATTCCAAGATATTCCAAATTCTTGAAGGAGCTGTGCACTAATAAGCGGAAGCTTAAAGGAAGTGAACGGATTAGCATGGGCAGAAATGTCTCCGCATTGATTGGTAAATCTGTTCCTCAAATTCCTGAAAAATGCAAAGATCCAGGTACATTCAGCATACCTTGTATCATAGGGAATAGTAAGTTTGACAATGCCATGCTAGATTTAGGAGCTTCTGTTAGTGTTATGCCTCTGTCTATTTTTAATTCTCTATCTCTAGGCCCCTTGCAGTCAATTGATGTGGTAATTCATTTAGCTAATAGAAGTGTTGCCTACCCTGTTGGTTTCATAGAAGATGTCTTAGTTAGAGTTGGTGAACTGATTTTCCCTATTGATTTTCATATTTTGAATATGGAAGATGGATTTTCTCAAGGATCAGTTCCCATCATTCTAGGCAGACCCTTTATGAAAACTGCTAGAACTAAGATAGATGTTTATGCAGGCACACTGTCCATGGAGTTTGGTGATATAACTGTTCATTTTAATATTTTGGATGCTATGAAATACCCATCTGAAGATCTTTCTGTATTTCGTGCTGAAATAATTGACCATGTTGTTGATGAATACATGACTGATCTTTATTCTAATCTGCATGCCTCTCACTCTTCATGCATTGAGTCTGAAATTGTACTTGATCATATGTCTGAATTTGATGCTGAGAGTGAATCTGAGAGTGATATTGATTGCATGCCTGGTGGTGGTGTTTTACCTCTTGAGATTGATTTTATAGAGTCAGATAGGACTAACCATGTTTCAGGAAGTACACATACCTCTGACTCTCTTTATGAGGTAAAGGCTGAGAAACCATCCCCTTCCACCACTGTCCAGCCGACCACACCAGAATTGAAGCCTCTGCCATCAAATTTAAAATACGCTTACTTGGATGATAGCAAGAGTTTTCCAGTGATTATATCTGCCTCCCTTGCTGATGAGCAAGAGGAGAAGTTGTTGTCAGTTCTCAAGAAGCATAAGAAGGCTATAGGCTGGACCCTGGCGGACATTCCTGGTATTAGCCCATCCACATGTATGCATCGAATAAATTTAGAGGATGGAGCTAAACCGGTAAGACAACCACAGAGAAGACTCAACCCGGTGATTCTTGATGTAGTGAAGAAGGAGATAACCAAGCTTTTGCAAGCTGGAATCATTTATCCTATCTCCGATAGCCAATGGGTGAGTTTCGTCCAGGTAGTCCCGAAGAAGACTGGCCTCACAGTGATCAGAAATGAGAAGGAGGAGCTGATTCCTACTCGGGTGCAGAACAGTTGGAGAGTCTGCATTGACTATAGGAGGCTGAACCAGGTTACCAAAAAGGACCATTTTCCCCTGCCATTCATTGACCAGATGCTTGAACGCCTGGCAGGTAAATCCCACTACTGTTTCCTTGATGGTTTTTCTGGTTATATGCAAATTACTATTGCTCCTGAGGATCAGGAAAAGACCACATTCACCTGCCCCTTCGGCACTTTTGCTTATAGGAGGATGCCTTTCGGCCTGTGCAATGCCCCTGGTACCTTCCAGCGGTGCATGATTAGTATTTTCAGTGATTTTTTAGAAAATTGCATAGAGGTGTTTATGGATGATTTCACTGTATATGGATCCTCTTTTGATGGTTGTTTGAATAGTTTGGAAAAAGTTTTGAATAGATGCATTGAAACTAACCTTGTTCTAAATTTTGAAAATTTTCATTTTATGGTTGAGCAAGGTATAGTTTTAGGTCACATTATTTCCAATAAGGGTATTGAAGTAGATCCTGCAAAAATTTCTGTTATTTCACAATTGCCTTACCCCTCTTGTGTGCGAGAGGTGCGATCTTTTCTTGATCATGCAGGATTCTACAGGCGCTTTATAAGGGATTTTAGCAAAGTAGCCCTTCCACTGTCCAACTTGTTGCAAAAGGAGGTGGAGTTTGACTTTAATGACAGATGCAAAGAGGCTTTTGATTGCCTCAAAAGAGCGTTGACTACCACCCCCTTCATCCAGGCACCCGATTGGACAGCCCCTTTTGAGCTTATGTGTGATGCATCAAATTATGCATTGGGGGCTGTCCTTGCTCAGAAAATTGATAAATTGCCCAGGGTGATATATTATGCTTCTAGGACTTTAGATGCTGCCCAAGCAAATTATACTACTACTGAGAAAGAGCTTCTAGCCATAGTTTTTGCTCTTGAAAAATTTCGATCTTATTTGCTTGGTACTCGCATTATTGTTTATACTGACCATGCAGCTCTAAAGTACTTGTTGAAGAAGGCTGATTCTAAGCCTAGGTTGATCCGATGGATGCTCTGGCTCCAAGAGTTTGACTTGGAGATCCGTGATAGGAGCGGAGCACAAAATCTAGTTGCTGATCATTTGAGTCAGATCGAACGTGTCTCTGATGCAGATTCACCTATTCGGGATGATTTCCCGGATGATCATTTGTATATATTGTATAGTATTTCTGACTCTCTTTCTACTCCCTGGTTTGCTAACATTGTCAATTATTTAGTTGCCTCTGTTTTTCCTCCCTTAGCATCTAAGGCCCAAAAAGATAAAATTAAAAGTGATGCTAAGCATTTTATTTGGGATGACCCCTACTTGTGGAAATTGTGCAGTGATCAGGTCATTAGACGGTGCATTCCAGATCATGAGACTGACTCAGTCCTGCAGTTCTGTCATTCTTCCGCACCGGGAGGTCATCTGGGTGTTCAAAGGACAGCTCGCAAAGTGCTTGATTGTGGTTTTTATTGGCCCACCATCTTTAAAGATGCGTGGAAGATCTGCAGCACTTGTGAGCAGTGTCAGAGAGCAGGAAATACACTTACATGGCGACAACAAATGCCTCAGCAACCTATGCTATTCTGTGAGGTGTTTGATGTCTGGGGTATAGATTTCATGGGTCCTTTTCCTGTCTCTTTTGGTTATGTTTACATTCTCCTTGCAGTTGACTATGTTTCAAAATGGGTGGAAGCCAAGCCCACTAGAACTAATGATGCTAAAGTTGTCGCAGACTTTGTCAGGTCTAATCTGTTTTGCAGGTTTGGAGTACCTAAAGCAATTGTTAGTGATCAAGGAACCCATTTTTGCAACAGGACAATGCATGCCCTGCTTAAAAAGTACGGGGTGGTACACAGGGTATCCACACCATACCACCCCCAGACTAATGGACAGGCTGAAATTTCTAACAGGGAAATCAAGAGAATTCTAGATAAGATTGTGCAGCCAAGCAGGAAAGATTGGAGTATTAGGCTTGATGATGCTCTCTAGGCACATCGGACTGCCTACAAAGCACCCATAGGAATGTCTCCTTATCGGGTTGTCTTTGGAAAGGCATGTCATCTTCCAGTGGAAATTAAGCACAAAGCATACTGGGCAGTGAAGACTTGCAACTTCTTTATGGATCAAGCTGGCGAGGAAAGGAAGTTGCAACTGAGTGAGTTAGATGAAATCCGCCTAGAAGCCTACGAGAATGCCAAGTTCTACAAAGAAAAGACCAAGAAGTTCCATGATAGTATGATAGTTAAAAAAGACTTCGTGGTTGGGCAAAAAGTGTTATTGTATAATTCTAGGCTTGGACTCATGAGTGGTAAGTTGAGGTCTAAGTGGATTGGTCCTTTTGTTGTTACTAATGTTTTTCCTTATGGTACAGTTGAGATCAAAAGCGACTCCACAAACAAGAGCTTCAAGGTCAACGGACATCGACTTAAGCCATTCCTCACGAACCCTTCTTTAGTGGACGTAGTGGTGGAAGAGACTTCCTTACTCCACCCTACTCTTCCTCCACCATGACTTAGGGAGTTTTTCTTTTCCTATCTCCTTCTTTGCTTTTATTACACTTGTCCGATTCTCTTTGATGATTTAATTGTTTTTAATCTTTTAATTGTGCTACATTGAGGACAATGTGTTGTTTAAGTATGGGGGGGAGTGTTCTTTGGTTTTGCTAGTTTTGTTGGTTTTGTTAATTTGTTAGTTGTGTTAATTTGTTAATGTTGTTAGTTTTGTCGGATTTTCAGTTTAATATTTTGGGTCAATTTTGTGTGCACGTACGAATTTGCATGTTTTTCTTTGAATTATAGGATATGTTCAAGAAATGGGTAATTGTTTTGAAAATAAAAGTTCTTGACATTTTGTGACTTGAAATCCTTGATTCTTCTCTACATGTCATGATAGTTTTGAAAGCTCAATTTGAAAGTGATGAGTTTACCTTTGTGAGAATTTGAGCCATCCATCATCATAATCATTTGGTGTGTTTTGCCCCATTAATTGCTTGCACAA
The DNA here is from genome assembly GCF_004193775.1 of Glycine soja. Classification (NCBI taxonomy): domain Eukaryota; kingdom Viridiplantae; phylum Streptophyta; class Magnoliopsida; order Fabales; family Fabaceae; genus Glycine; species Glycine soja. Next base: position 22,133,133 of record NC_041019.1, read on the forward strand.
TAGCCTTGGCTTGATTCTTGTTGATGCGTCCTAATTCACATGCATATTTGGAAATGATTGAGGCAATTTTGTTCTTATAAGCTTCTAGCCAAATGGACTTACCTTGAATTAATTCCTTTGATAGCCCTTTTGAGCCTTGTTTCCCTTTCCTTGTTTTGAAGCTCACTACAAGCCTTAAGTGAAAAACCATGATATCACCATATCCTTAAGGAATTTTGGAGCTTTGGAATTGTTTTGGGAATAAGTGTGGGGGGTTTTTGTTTCATTGGACAACTTATTTTGTTGGCTATGCTTCATGATGTATTTTGGGCCATACTTGATGTACATTGTATATTGGTTAAATGTTGGACATGCTGAATGAAATGTTGTTTCTCAAAGGCTATAGAAAAAAAAAAGAAAAAAAAATATTCGAAAAAAAAAGAAAAAAAATTCGAAAAAAGAAAAAGAAAAGCAATAAAGTTGAGTGAATAAGATCTTAAATGGCACAAGAATGATGAAACTCTTGGTTCTACTCTTCATGTTTAATTTTTATCTTTACTTCTTTTTATTATTTTTTTCTTAATATGCACTTATTCCCCTTTGCTCCTCTATTCCTTTGGGATTTAGCCACTTATTCCATATTTCTCCATACCTTGTCCTTGGCCCCATTACAACCTTAAAAGACCTTTTGATCCTCATGTGCTTGTGTTTGTGGGTTGATTGTCAATTTTAGAATCTTGCCAAGTCTATGTGGTGTTTGCTTTCATGGGTGCTTTGAGGGTAAATAGTAGCCTAGACACTTGAGAGATAGAGTGTATATCTTGTGAGGCTTTATCACTTTTCATTCTTGAGCTGATTAACTATTTTGCCATGATTGGGTTGCTTGGATGATTTTCATGAATGTCTTGACTTTTTGGATTTCCTTATGTTAGATGTTACCCATTCCTTGATGTTCATTGAGAAATATATGAATGTGTTTGTTTGTCTCTCTTTAATATCCTTGGATTTTGTTCTTTGTTTCATTTTGCCCAGGAGTGCAAAAGGCTAAGTATGGGGGGTTTTGATGTGCCATCATTTTCTTCTATTTTCTAAACCCTTTTTGCACCATTTTAATTATTGATTGGTCTTAATTGTCAATTAATTAGGCAGTTTTATTATTTGGGCTCATTTAGCTAATTTGATGTTTTTAATCTAATTTCAGGAATTAATGAAACATTGGGCTTAATCCGGATTTTAGTTGTGGACTTGAAGAGGGCAAATAAAGCAGCGCTTACCTTAGTTAATATCTAATTAGGAAATTTCGCAATTTTATTTTATGTTATTCAGTGTTTATTTTGTTTTGGGCCAGAGTATTGTAATAGGGCCCAGTGACTTTGAGTGACTCTTTTTAAATAGCTGCCTTGGGATTCGTGCAAGGCATTCTATTCTGTTATGCTATTCATTATTCAGAGCTTTGTTTTAGGGTTTTCGTTTTTCTGTTTTGATGCTTCTGAGTTCGTAATGCAATTTTACGTTTTTTGCTTCTAACTACAATTTCGTTCTTGCTTCTTCTTCTACTCTCATTTACGTTTTTGTTCCATTTTACATTTCTGTTCGTTTACGTTTCTGTTCATTTACGTTTCCGTTCATTTACGTTTCTGCTTCATGTTTCAATTGCATTTTCTGTTTGAATCCATGGAAGGCTAGATTTTCTGGTGTTGTTTCCTTTTGAGGACGAAGCCCAACTCTCTTTGAGGTTTCGCTTGTAATGTGGTTTCCTGGCAGTTCTCCCTTCACCAGTATCCCAAATTCGTGAATATTAATCAGTGCACGCTTCGTGTTCGATTAATTGCCTCTGAGCCTAACTTGCGTTCATGCTTAATGGACGAAGGGCTAACTGGTGTATGTGGTGCCTAATCCCGTATTGAAAACCCTAAGTTGATTTTCGCTTAGTAAATTGAAATAGGGTTGGATTAAGTGGTTGACTGTTAGGGACGAATTCTCCATAACCCAGGATAAGAGAATGGTTTCTGAATCAGAGGAAACAACCCGTTTTTAATATTAGTAGTTTCGTATTCCAGTTTACTTGTTCTGCTCTTTAATCACAAAACAAACAAACCCCCCCCAATCGTTACTGTTACTGCAAGTATATTATGAACATTTGGTTTGTCACTGCTCGTTGGGAAACGACCTAGGATCACTTCTTAGTTTCTGCATTTTCATGTTTATTTGATTCGGGTACGGCCTCGATCAAAGGCACTATTGAATTCAGAATTTGGTTTAAGCCCAATGAAAATGGAAGCTTGTTTGGCTATGTTGACAATGATTAGGCTGGAAACCTTGATAACATAAAGAGCACAATTGAATATGTTTTTTCCTTAGGCTCTGGCATGTGAAACTCAAAGAAGTAGACATTTTAGCTCAATCCACTATTGAAGTTTAATATGTAGCGGCAACTACAACAGCAAACCAAGCCATTTGGTTGAAGAAAATTATTGTGACAGCAAATCATCAATTCCCATTGCTGAAAATCCAGTTCAGCATGGAAAGACAAAGAACATTCAAGTGAAGTTTCACGTTGTTCATGAGGCTGTCAAGAATTGTAAGATCAAGCTCATTCATTGTAGTTCTAATGATCAAGTTGTTTATATACTAATCAAAGCTCTTCCTAGAGAAAGATTGAGAAGCTTAGAGATTCGCTTGGAGTGTCCATCAAAAATTTCATGGAGGAGTGTTAATGCTACTGAAATTTTATGATGTCTTGTCTCTGATACTGGTGCTATATTTTGATTGTATATTTTTATGCTTAATGCAGTAGCCAAATTCTTTAAGACTAAAGTACAAGTATAGGGCTTCGTGTTTAAGATGGCTAGATGAGCATTTAAGTAGATTGGTTGAACTAATTGTTGTCTTTACTTTTTTGTATGCATATATTTGTAACTTAGACAAGCACTATGTGTGCATGAATGAAAGCTCTCTACCTTTATGAATTGTAAAACAATTAGACGTTAGTTAAAACTTGACTAGACGGTCCTTTGTTTTGAAAGCATTTTTTCTTTGATTTCTAAATTTGAGAGCTTCTTGTGCCAACAATTATAATGGGAATTGCACGAAGGTCCATTGTTTCTCTTTGAGAACCAATTCATGGAGTTGCATTATGGTTGCTATTTGGTATGATTTCTATCATTGGCAAAGACACAAGTTGCTCTTGAATGGGGCTCTTCATTGGTTGGATCAATCCTATGATTATCCTTGGGTAATTATTGTATTTGATGAGAGGAAAAGGAGTTTATCAAAGATTCCATAGCCACATGGTTTAGCTGAAGATGATTGGTTGTAATTTTTGTGGATCATGGGAGGATGTTTGTGCCTCTATGTCTATGATAAGTTTATCCATTCAATATGGATGATGAAGAAACACAAAGTATGGTCATCTTGGATGAAGTATTTTGTTCTGTCAACTACTAACTATGATCATCTTTTCTCTTGGTTCTCCCCAATATGCTTCACTAAAACAGGCAAAACTTTGGGATCAAGTCAAATTAAAACATTAGTCAGACTTAATAACAAAGGGGAGTTGCTTAAGTATCGCAAATGTGAGCATATGATCAAAATTCTTAGTTTATTATATTTTGTGTACGAAGAGAGTTTGCTATCAACACCTAAAGAATTTGAGAAAACAAGTTATATGCAAAATATATGATTCATAGCATGTCTTGTAATCTCCCATTTTCGATCAAAGTACAAGTTAATTAGCAAATCATGGGTGGACTTAGTGTATACTACTTGGTATCATCAATGCTTTGATAGTAAATTTGTCTTATAGACTTTCACATGATTTTCTGGTTTACTTTGTTTTTATATTTAAAATTTTCTTGCATGTCACTAGTTTAATTTGTTTCTCATATTGATCATAATAAGCCTTATACCACATAGAACTTCATAATATCCCTAAGGATACATGCATGGGAAATGAATGAAACAATTATAGCTTTAGCAAAACCTTCCTAATATTTCCATTCATAATTTATCTTCCTATGTTCAGATTTTACTATCTGCATAATTTTTACATGACCGTGAGACAAGAAGCTCACTTAGTTAGCAAACTTATCTTTATATGAGGAGTTTCTGTTATATGAAAATTATGAATATTTAATTAAGTTTAGAATAAACTACACGTCTCCCTGAGGTTTGTAAAAATTACACATGTCTCCCCTCTGTTTTGAGACCTACCAATTACACCTTTCTATTCCCCTTTTTGTCTCCCTAAGGTTTGTAAAAATTACATAAGTCTCCCCTCTATTTTGAGACCTAACAGTTACACCCTTCTATTACCCTTTTGTTTAATCTATTTAAGTGATCGTGAATAATAAAAATAATTGAATCAAAATTCATTTATGCATTTTTGTTATTCCTTTTTTACCCTTCCATTGTAACAAAAAAATTAACACTCTACAACCTATGAAAATGCACACACCTACCTCTTTGTCCATGAAACAAACTCCTACCTTCTTTGTCTCTACAACATGAAATGCATCATGCACTCCACATCCTCCATCGCCTCCACCTTCCTCTTCACCCCCACCTCCTTCCCTTTGTCGCCTTCACCTGAAATATCATTTAGGAAGGGTTGACACTAGTTAGGGTTCACAAAGGAAAGGTGTTTAGGTGGCTGTTGTTGGGGTTTGCACTTCTCTAGTTGCAAGAGGGTTTGGGCAATTGTGGTTCAAAGCACAATTGTTGGGATTCTCTTGTTCTTTGGTTGTAAGGGTCACAATTTATTTGTATAGCTCTATATTGTGGGACTATACTGGCCCAAATGGTATGGATAATTTTGACCCAAATTATGCACAAAATGGACCACTTCAACCCTAAAATCCCACTTTAGCCCTAAAAATTATCATTGTGCATAAGGTTCTCTTCAACATGTAAATTTTCATTTAATTCATAAAAAGATTTGAGTCATTAGATGCAAATAGTTCTAGTATTGTGATGTTTTCCAATTGATCAGTGATTGATATTTTGTGAAAAGATATTATGGTTTCAAATTGTGTGGTTCAGATAGATTTCTTTGTTCTTTTCATGTAGACCTTGGATAACAAAACAAAAGAGTAATATAAATGCAATTTCTTGTTCATAGTATGATAGTAATGAGTTTTCTTAGGTGTAAGTTTTGGTAATTGGTTAGTTAATTAGTCACTTAGTGACCTTAATTTGAATTATCAGAAGCCACGCCACAGTATATTAGTTATTTGAAACTGTGCAATTGTGGTGTGGCAATTAGTTGTTGACTTAATGAAGATTATGTCTCAAAGCAATGAGGAAAGGGTTTGGATATGCATTGAATTCTATGCATGTTTAGGTGCCATATGCTAATGGGGATGTCGTGTTGCAGAGGGATAATGTGGAGGTGGGTGCTGGTTGAATTCATTGGAGGGGCTGGATTAGACAAACACACCACAAGTATTTGTTGACAAGTTTGACCCCTTGGTTTTTTTTTTTTTTTTTTGTATTTTTGAACCACATTGAAGGAGATGGACAAGTTGCCTTACATTTGTCCTATCCTAGGAAATGTGGACATTTTGGTCAACTATATGGAGCTTCCTTATGAACCTGTTAGTGTGAACGAACCTAAGAAAGAACCTAAATTAATTTGCTTGTTAATGAACATCGTGAGCTTAGGTCCAAATCTGTCAATGTACCTATTGAGTGGTTAAAAAAAGGAGTTAGTGATGTTGTTGCTATAGATAAAGTCTATGTTAGTGACGAGGACATGACCTAAAATGGGGTTAATACTAGTATAGAGTCATCTGAAGCTGAACATGATGACATTGAAGATGATGTTGATTTGGTTAATGGTAATGAGAGTGATAAATTAAGTGGCTTTGAAAAGAATGTTAATGTAATAGGTGAAGTGAATTTGGATGATGATATAAATGAAATATATGTTGAGAGAGGTATTTTGGGAAAACCTTTTGAGAGGCAACCAGATAGCAAGATCAAGTTTATAAAAGGGCAATTATTCTCAAATGTATCTCATTTTAGGGAAATCCAGAGTGATTTTTCTATTCAAGAAGGATTTGAGTTGTATGGGGTTAAAAATAAGCCGTCAAGAGTGACTTCTCAGTGTAATGCTAAAGGATGTACCTAGAGGATCCATGCATCCCCAACCCCAGATAAAATAACCTACCAGATCAAGTCATACTATGGTAAATACTCTTGTATTCAAACAACAAAGAACTTTGAGGCAACATCCATGTGGATTGCAAAGAATCTTGAGATCTTAATTCTTCCAAATCCCAATATTAGTTATTCAATAATGAAGCAAGCATTGCTTGACAACTATGGAGTTGAACAAATAAAACAAATGCAATTGTGTTGTGCCAAGAATAAGGTCCACCAAACCACTAAAGGGGTACACTCTTTGTCATACAATGTTTTGCCTCCTTAGGTGTGGGTAGTTCTAAAAACAAATAAGGGGAGCTTAGTAAAGTTTGAACTGAAACCTAGGGTGCCTGGAACCTAGGGTGGGCATGAATACTAAATTTAAGAGGATTTTTGTTTGTTTAGATGCCATGAAAAAAGATTTGTAAGAAGGTGCATGCCTTGGTTTGGCATTAATGATTGCTATTTGAAGGGGCCATTTGGAGGGGTATTACTATCTGTTGTTGAGCTTGATGGAAATAAAGGCATGTTTCATATTTCATTCACAATGGTTGAGATTGAAAATACAAATTTGTGGAAGTTTTTTCTCACTTTGTTAAGGGAATCATTGCAATCAGTTCCTGAATGGAAGGATGACTTTGTTACTATCATGTCAGATTAGAAAAAGGTATGTGACATTAACAATTTTTCATTTCCAATGTTATTTTGTAAAATGTTATTAATGATTTTTTTGTGTGTTGCAGGGTCTTTCCCAAGCTGTAACAGAAACTTTCCATATGCAAGACATAGGTTAGATTTAAATATAAATTAAACTAGTTCTATGAAATTTGTAAATGATTACTACATGATTCAAAAACTTGTTAGAATTTTATTTCACGTTAGGTTCAACTTATAGACCAAGTGTAACTCAATCATGATGTAATAACTAAACTATCATCCAGGTCATCTCCTAAATGAATAAATGAGGGATTTCATGTAATTATCCAACTAAGAACTAAGTTTTTGCATTCTTTTTTGTGATTGTCATGAAATAAATAACATAAAATAAATTATAATAAAAATTAAATGACAATAAAATAATTAAGTAAAGATAGAAATACTAGACTTGGATGGTGACGTCAATCTTGATGAATGAATATATTGTTTTGGACTTGCAATTCGCTCGACCCACTATAACTTCATAATTTTCTACTTATCTTTCTTGCCATCCTCAATTCACTAATGTATTCTATCCCAGATTCTAAACTGCTTGTCTAATACCTAATCCCTTGGACATACTAACACAAGCAATCGACATTAATGGTTGAGAATTAGCGAGGCTTAACCAAGATTATTCTATCCCTAGAGATAATCCCAATTAAGTACTTGATTCATGTTCGGGTTTCAACAAGACTCCCCAAAGTGCAAGTCAATTCTTGAATTCATCTGTAAGATGGTCAATTGAATAAAAGCATTAAGTATGGAAACAAATAAAGAGCTCAAGATGAAGTATTGAATTGATAGAATTAAAATGAAACAAGGTTCATCCTTTCCTCTCCTAGGTGGAAGGAATTGCACTCATAAAAATAACACAATGAAACCTAGAATGTCTAATGGAATAATGGAGGTGTCTAGTAGGTGGAAGTCTAAAATATAATTATCTTCTTCTTCAACTGATTTATCCTTGAAAAATATCTTGCTCTTGATTTCCCTAGCTTTCATCTTCAATTTTCATAATTTTTCCTTCTAGAACTTTCAGCAGATTTTGGGCCTCTAGAACTCTGGCCAGAATGACATGTTTTTGTTTAAAAAGTACCAAATATTCATTAAAAATAAAAAAAAAACTCTACCTTAGACAAAGTAAAAACTTAATTTAAAGCTAATTTGATTCAAAACAAAACCTACAGTTAACTAAAATGTCAAATAAATGTCACAAAATACATATGAAAATCTGGTAAATTTGACATTTATCAATATGTTTTATTTTATTTGTAAATGACTACTGCATGATTTTAAACTATTTTATGATTGAACATGTAGGTTTTGTTGTAATGTTGAACCGCTATAAGACCAAGTTTAAATCTCTTTTGTTGACTAGCCAATTTTGGGCATGTGCCATGCATACACTAAGGCCAACTTTGATAAAGCACTTAATGCTTTGAGAAAGAACAACAATGAGTTTTGATTGGTTTTTGGATGAAGATAGACCAAAAACTCTTAGAGATAGGGGGAGCAACATGAGCAACATGAAGACTTAAGCTTGAAGCTTGAAGAAGAGCTTGAAGATGTTTTGTCTTTTGCATGCCCAACTCTTTTGAGTGGCATTTGTATTGGTTGTTATATTGAATATTGCATCTTAGTCCATATAATATCTTTTGTACATCATGCATCATCATGAGTAAGTGAGAAGAAAGTTTCTATGGTTGGAAAACTTCTTCAGAAGGCAAAACTCTCTATTTTAATCAATTACAACCTTATCGTAATCGATTACACAAGTTGTTTTAAGCTTATAGAGTTATGTCTCGTATCAGTTTAATCGATTATACGCTTATCATAATCGATTACATAGTTGTTTTTGAGACAATGACTAATTTATTCAAGAGTCTCTACTTCAAAAGTAAACAAGAACACTTTAATCAATTACTTTGAGTATCAAATCGATTACATTGTTCTGGAGCTCTTTCCAGGTGTTTGGAAGAACACTTTAATCGATTAAAAAGATAATCTAATCGATTACTTCATTGAATTAATCAATTACCTTGTAGATTTAATTGATTACATGCAGTTATAATTGTTTTCTTTATAAATAGCCACCTTGTGTTCTCTCTAATAACACAACAAAATAAGCTTCTGAAGAGCTAGGATCACGTGTTGTTATTAGTTAAAGAAAGAAAAGAAGAAAAGTGCTTAGAAACAATAACTCACAACTTCAAATTGTAAAGATTTTTTTGTGATAAGTGAGTTGTGTTACTTTCTTGAGTTCAAGAAGCCCCCTTATTCAGTCAAGCAAGGTTTTTTTGGAAAGGATTGATCAGGTTGTGTATACCTTTGACTCTATTTTTTTGTGTATGGTTTTACACATCTTTTGTTTGTGTATGAATCTCTAAAGGCATGCTAGAATAAGTGTTTCTAGTTTGGGCTAAGGGTAGGTTTCTCTTAGGCTCTTATTCACAGAGGACCCTAGAGTTGGGTGCCTAAGTCTCTTTTTCTGGGGTGGGAACTGAGATGGCTTGTGATTGCTTGTAAGAATTTTATATGCATAATGAAAATCTAATTCGGGTTTTGGATTAGATAACTTGATTAGCTTCTCTAGTGATAGAGAGTGAACCAGTATAAGAAGATTATGTACTTCTTTTCTTGATCTTATCTTTCTTTCTCATTTTGGTCTTAATTAGTTTACTAAAGGTTCAAGAAAATATCTTTGTGAAATAAAGAACTTTAACAAGGATCTTGTGTAAAGGGTGGATTGATTTAGTATGGATTTAGTTCGGTTTATGAAAGTTTTGTGATATGATCCATGCAAAAGAATTTTTTGCAACTCTAGTTTTAGAAGTTTGTTTTGTTTTGAAAACCAATTAACCCCCCCCCCTCTTGGGTTTGTGAGTACCATCATCTTTTTCAAAAACAACGTGGAGGCACACATATCACCCTCTATGTAGGAGTAATCATGTCACAAACAGTATTTGTGAAGTATTTAATGCTTGGTTGGGTGATGTTAGAAAGAAAACAGTATTATCCATGCTTTAGTCTATAGTTTGTAGGGTCATCATAACTTTCCAAAAAAGATATGAGACAGCAGCACTAGTCAAAATCATGTGTCACCTATTTGGATAAAACCATGCGGGAAAGAAGGTTTTTGGCTTTGAAAAATATGCTGGAAATGATGAGTTTCAAGTGAGTGATGAGTACACCAATTTTGTGATTAAGTTAAGGGACAAGATGTGTAGGTGTAATGAATAGAACCTCACTAGATTGCCATGCAAACATGTATGTGCATGCACAGTGTACCAAAGAGAAAATTTTAAGAGTTATTATGATGAAGTTGTTACAACTTCCAAGTTGTTGGTTGCTTATGGTGAAGTTATTCATCATATGCATGACATTGATGTTAATTCTAATAGGGGAGATTATCCTGATATTGGTCCTCTAACTTTGAAAAGACTACCAGATCGACCAAGAAAGGCAAGAAGGAAAAGTAATGTTGAGGGACCTTCAGGAACCCAACAAGCAAGAAGGTCCAATACAGTAAGGTGTTTTGCTTGCAAGCAATTTAGACACAACTATAGGACTTGCTAAAGGGCTCTAGTAAAAAAAAATTCTATAAAACAAGTTAGTGCATTAAAAAAAATTTGAATTGGCAAGTAATTTGTTGGATATGTAATCTGACATTCATTTGTTTATTGAAACTTGATGTTAGCAACAACAAAGTGGGAGCAATGTCAATGCTGAACCTAATGGCAACAATGTGAATCTAGCACCTTTGCAAACTAATGTACTTGCATTACAACAATCTAGACTGACTAGGGAAGTATATTGTTTAAAAACCTTATTGTTGAATTTGAATGGTTTATGTTGAACTTAATTGCTTATGTGGTTCATATTGTTATATGTTGAACATGACTCTGTCATATAATAGGTAACACAATCTGAAGCTATCGATGCATTTGTTGCTTCCAACCAACTAATCAACATAGACAATGGTGCAAGGAAAAAGAAGAGGAAGAGACCAAGAGCCAAGCCTAGGAATGTTTAGGATCATTGTTATATTTTTAAAGTTAGTCATTTTACTTATACACAAACTTACTTTTTTTTGTTGTGGGAAAGAAGCCAAATATTATTACACATTTGCAGGGCCAAATATTTTGTTCAAAACCAACATGTTCTTATATATTGTGTTGTTCCTATTTTTTGAGAACAACCTTGTTCCAAGAATATTCATCTTCAACATGGCTATTTTGTCAAACAAGCTTGTTCTAACTACATAGCATGCAACTTGATGGAATCAACTTGTAAGAACCATGATATTATATTAATGAAGTTTCTTATTTCATTCAATGTTGTCAATACATGTGTAAGAATGATACAAAGTATGTCCTTTTTTTAGCAATGAAATGAATTCAATTTGGTATTAGTCAATATGCCAGTGCGTAGAATTATTAGGTTGCAAGACTATTTTTTTGTGTTATTGGAATTCAATTATGCTTTTCAATCGTTGGAATTCAAGCGATCTATTAGCAAGTGTTTTCTTATTATAGAATTTTTTTTCACGTATATGCTCAGATTCACATAATATAATTTTTCATTACAAAAAAGATGTATACCAGATGCGAAAATAGGAACCAAGTTATTATACCAAACACATGTCATGTAAACAAATATGACAAATAAGTTGTTAGACTAAACAACCACCAACAAAACAAAGAACCATCTAAACTTAGTTACAAAATTCTTAGTAAGGACCATCTAAACTTCAACTTACGACTACCTATACAATAACAATGCCAACAACAATTACAACTACAATTATGAAACCAATTAAAACTCATAAGATGGTCTTCATTTTGTCATCTTCTTTCTTCAAATCTTCGATGTCCATCTTAAACAATTCATAAGATGCTTCACCTTTACGATGCCAATGTTAGTTTTATGTTAATTATCCTCGGTTTCATTTTGTCAACAAGAAAGGTTTCATAGTGAACCTATTTCTTATGTAATAGATTTCATAATCTAAGAATTCCAGGCTTCCATTACGTAAGAACTAGCATTATTTTTCACTGAATCATTCAAAGTTCAAACATTCTTTTACCTTTAGTGTTAGTTTGTATTCTGTATCTTGTGCTTTCGTTTAAAAGAGCAGTCCCATTTACTTACCGACCACCTAAAACATTACGACGTTGGAGGAAGACTAAACCTTGAGCAATAGGATATGATTGGCTCATTTGTTTTAAAATTTGTAAAATTAATTTTTATGAAATTAACGTTAAAATATAAGTGAATATATGTATCTAAATCTCAGTTATATACGATTAGATATTAGGAATATATTGGATACAAACATTTGCTGAACAAACACAATATAGTATATCACGAAAATTACTTCTACATTGATTAGATCATAGGCTTAGTGAGCTGTAAATCTATAGTTTATAATCCCCCATCCCAATTAATCACTACTCCATAAGTATAATCATGCTGCTATTATTAAAGTTGCTTCAGAGATCTCTGACAATGTCTTCTATGTGAAATGACAAGCACACTCTTTCACATTGAATTTTTTAATTTTTATTTTTTTTACCAAAAAAACTTATGTCATTCTATTCATAATAATAAAATAAAAATTTAAATATTTTTGGTCCCTAATATATACTTATTTTTGGCATTTGATCCCTAACAAATTTTTCCTTCGAATCAAGTCTCTAATATTTGAAAACTTTTGACCGAGATCCCTGCCATTAATTAGAATTTGTTATTTATTTATATGACTGTTAATCAGACACATAAGCATGTCACATGTAATATTTATTTGAGTCGGGAATTACAGGTAGGAAAGATGAAGGGTGATGACCCTCTTCCTCTTCCTCCTCACTTTCTATATCCTCCTGTTCTTCTTCTCTCTCTCCTCTGTGCACCCTTCTTCTCCTTCCCCCACCCATTTCCACATTCCCAATACTGAAACCTCATTCGTGGCTTCCCTTGACCACTTCCTCACCCAAGCTCAAACATCCCTCAAAGACCACACAACGTACAATGTTACAAAGCTTGACGACGTCATTTTTTGCTCCGAGATAGACAGGCTGTACTCGGAGACAAAGTCATCACCACCCCTCCAACCCTTTTCTTCCACCACCCCTCTTCTTCTTCACCATCACCAACAAAGTCATCACCTCTGATAACTATGAAATTTAGATTTAATTGATAGTCAATTTTGACTAAGAATGATTAAAATTCCTCTACTATATTGTTGTTTTTAATGAAATAATGATGATTTTAACACCATTTTAAATTTTGACTAGCAGGATTGATCGAGGTCGTACCCGAATTAAATAAACATTAAAAATGCAGTATCTAGGAAGTGATCCTAGGTCGTCTCCCAATGAGCAATGGTCAATCAAACGTTCATAACAAATAGTAATAAAATAGTAACGAATTAGGGGGGTTGTTTGTTTTTGTAATTTAAACAGCAAGCAAATTTGAATTAGAAAATAACATAATTAAAACATGTTGTTTCCCCTTGATTCACAAGCAAGTCTCTTATCCTAGGTTACGAGAATTTATCCTTAATCAGTTCAACCACTTAATCCAACCCTAAATTAAATTACTAAGCGAAAATTAACATAAGGTTGTCATTATGTGATTAAGCAACACATACACCAATTAATCATGAACGAAACTGATCATTAAGCATGAACGTAAATTAAGCGCAGAGACAAATAATCAAGCACTAAGCATGCATGGATTAATAACAACAAATGCAGAGTAATTGGTGAAGAGGAAAAACTTATCAGAATTCAATAGTAATAACAAAACCTCAAAGAGAGTTGTGCTTGATCCTCAAGAGAAAATAACGCTGGAGACTTAGCCTTCCATTAATAAGTAGAAAACAAAATTGTAGATTGAAGCAAAAACGAAATTGTAGAAAACAAATTTTATTCTACGTGAACAATGCACATGAACAGTAAAAACTGGAATTCTAAAACCCTAGAATTATTCTCTTCTCCAAAAATTCTGTAAACTAAAACCCTGGTGCTGTTATATAGGTCCTCAGCCCCAAAGCTTACAAATCTATTTTAATTCCAAACCCATAAACGAAATAAAATAAAATCTGGACAAGATAAGATAAGATTGGATGAAATAAAATCTGGACAAAATAAAATCTAGATGAAATAAAATCTGGATAAGATAAAATTTGATAAAATAAAATTGTCTGCTCTTTTCAAGTTCAAGCCCAATTTTGGATTCAAGCCCAATTGCTTATAATTCTCCTGAAATCAAATTAAAAACACAAAATTAGTCAAGTAGGCCCAAATGATAAAACTGCATGATTAATTTGATAATTAAGGTTAATCAGTAATTAAAATGATGATAAAAAGGGTTAAGAAATAGGAGAAAATAATGACACATCAAGGATACAAAAGAATGAAATAAGTGCTTTTGAGGAAAAATTGATGAAAAAACTTGAAGAAAAAGCCTTGAAGAAAAAGTCGAAGATTGGATCAGCACAAGCTTAGCACGAAGAAAACTCACAAAGAAGCCCAAAGACACACTTAGTGCGAATCCTGCGGTAAGCACGTGATCACCGCCATATTCGCTAATCCTAGAAGGCCTACTTAGCATGATGTCGCGTTAATTTTAAGCTACCTTAGGCCTACAAAAAGAGTAGGAAGCAAAGGAGAAAGACACACCGAGACTCAAAACTCTCTAATAAATACATCCAAAGCCTGAGCATCTCTAATAGAGGAAATCTTCCTTCTATAGCTATTCCTCCTTCTCTTCCTTTATTCATCCCCTTCTTCTATCCATATCAACCCCTAAAGTGTAAAGTCTCTCATGACTACGAGAGACTAAACCTCCATTGTTGGGAGCCTAGCAGACCAACCTCTTGTAATGTAACTCTTCCTTACTATCTATTTAATGCAATTCCAGTTTTTATTGTTCTTTTCTCTCCTTTATTGTTGCTGATTATGGTCTGATCACCCATACTCATGCATTGTTTAGGAAGTAATGCATTGGAAAATGGTTATTTTCTAAAGAACTGGGAAACGATATCTAAATGAAATCATTGCTAGGAATAGAGTGATGTTTGTTTAGCATATTTCATGCATTTTTATTCTTAATGTGATTTACTATTTTATCTTTGCAAGGGAATTTGGGAGAGAAGATAAATTAGGTTCTTCATGAGAGGAACCAAAAATAGAGTATCATAATAGATGTGGGTGAAATCTGAGATAACATTAAATAGAGAAAAATTATCACAGGTAGTTTTGGCATGCTAGGACCCAACATATTTTAAATTCTGAATTATCTTTAAGCATTCAAACTTATTATCATTATCTTTATCTTCTACTTTTATTATCTTTTACCTTAAAATCTCTTATCTATTTTATCTTCTACTTTTTTATCTTTAAATCTCTTATCTCTTGAAATTTTTATCTTATCTCCTACCTCTCTTTATCTTCTATTTTAAATTTTTTATCCTTCTTATCCCTTACTTTCTTTAAATTTTGCATCTACAATTATTCATTCCTTATCTCTTCTATTCCTTGAAAATTGGCTTTGCATCAATCTAAGTACAAACAAAGTTCATGTGGACTCGACACTCATACTTCCTTTTTATTTTATTACTTGTGACAAATTGATATACTTGCCAACAAATTAACAACCACCACCCCCAAAACCACAACAACCCTAACCACAACCTCACTCAAAACCTTCCTATCGAATTCGCAGTCAAGCGCAATCAAGAAACACAACTATTGTGATCTCCAGCACCACCGCCATTGCAAAACCCAACAAGCCTCACCATGAACTCAGAGCAAACCCCATCATGAAACCCCCCATGAAGTCCAACTACGAACCTAGTGAAGCCCACCAAACAAAATCGATTTTTCTTTTCTTGGTTCATATTCAGATTTGTTGTTACTATTGTTGTGGTTTGATGTTTTTTTGGGGGGATTTTAGGTTTTTTTTTGGAGATATGTTCAAATCAGTGTTTTTGTTTTCTCAATTTTGTGGTTTGATGTTTTCTTAATTTTGTTCACCATCGGTTGCACACTGGTGGGATGAGGAGGATAAAGGGTAATGGAGACAGATAGGAGAAAGTAGAAAGGGACAAAACAGGAAAAAGAAAAAAAAGTAAGAAAAAGAAAAAGAAAAAATATTGACCGTCATTTTAAAAGACAAAAAATCTAACAATGTAGAAACACAAAAATAATACAACATCGTTTTAACCTTTTTTTTTTAAATCCTACGTGTAATCCCACTTAGACAAAAATTACACGTGACACTACATGTTGCATGCCTACATGTCAGGTTAACGGTCACGTAAGCAAATAACAGATTTCGACTAATGACAAGGACCTCGGACAAAAATTTTCAAATATTAGAAACCTGATTCAAATGAAAAATTTATCAGGAAACAAATGCAAAAATTGAATATATATCAAGGACCAAAAACATATTTAAGCCTAAAATCAATACAATATGATAAATACTCAAAAAATTAATGACTAGCATGAAATTTAGATGACCTTGCAAAAGCAACTTAGTTATCTTGCCTCATGATAAAAACAAACCATGACATTTTGACATACTAAGTTCTACAAATTGCCACAATAGAACCAAACTCGGTGTAATTAGGATTGATATGATACAGAGCATAAACTAATTGCTTGCAAACTAATTAATAACCACATTTTGTGACTTCACGAGACCAATCCATTTTAGAGCAAGAAGTGCAAGTACAGTAACCTCAGCCTCATCAATGAGATCACTAACAAGCAAGTGCTCTAAACCTTCAACAAAATTTAAAATTGAAAGAGTTTTTATCTCTCAACCAAGGATTGTTTCAGACATTTATTTTATAAGCATTTCCAAACCACCATCTCGAGACTTCATTGACGACAACTCATGAAGCATGGATGCTACCCCAAATTAAACTTAGGTTATGGCCCAACCGAGCCCCCAAAAAGTTCCCTTGTGGAATATATTTGGATTTGAAAACTAAATGATAAATATTAATTTCTTGTCACACTCTTACTCTCACACCAAATCAGTTACCAATATATCATTCTTTTCTTCCCACCCTTGGTGGCTAAAATTGATCAGACAAAACTGAAACGCAATAGTGGAAAACATCATAATACCTTCTTTAAACACACAGAATGAGACTCTATTATCAGGCTTTAGATAATATCGGAGTTCATGATATTAGCAAACTAAATCCACACAGCTTTGGTTTAAACTACCGAAGAACAGAATCAAACCATTTTAAATAATCACACATCCACAGCATTTCATATATGAAACCACAACCACATTAGCAAGTTATTAGACTATTAGCAAGCTAGTAAAACAAATGTAGTGTAAATACGAAATGAAGTTCTGTCCAACCAAGAACTTCGATTTCAGCAGCAGGATACTTGCTATAATTTACGGTTCTAAAAAAAAAACGTGACCCAAAATACACAAAATACTGAAAACAAATGTGAATTCAAAAGTGACTAGTTCACTCCATTTTCTCTAATATCCAAAAGTAGTGTAGCATAAAACCCATCCGAAATTAAATGAAGGGAAAAATTCAAATCCTAGAGCCTACGCTACATAACTTCATATAAGTCATCATGGAATAATATAAGCAAGGAAGAAGCACAAAGCCACAAATACCCAAAGCATTTTAACAATCCCCAAAAGATGGAGTATATACTGTCTAAGTGCATCGGAGGTGATTGCTGAGTTGGCAAAATACCAAAGTGCTTCAGAAGAACTCTGCGTGAGTATGTCATCAGCTAAAAAGCACGCTGCATATGAACCAAAAATAATGCACGCACGTAAATGACCCAAAATTAGTGACATTTTCGTGTTAAAAGCAAACATAATTTAACCAATCCGTACTCCAAATTTAAAATCATTGTGATGATAAAATACCTAATATATCCTAAATGACAATGTTTGTAACAAGTCCATAAATAAGCTGAAGACACATAAACAGCTAATGATTTATAAATAAACATAAGCTCATAAATAACATTAAAGAAGACATAAATCCGGAATCTATACTCAAGGAGCCGAAGTTGGATCAACCGGTGGTTTTTCTTCATTCACAAGAAATGAGAAGCTTCATCAATATTGCTTTCATTTATATTCACATATTCACATTTTGCATAGTGTTTTCTTGGGCATCATCATCATTGTCCATAGTGTTGTCTTGTGCACCATCTTCATCATCATCCTAATCCAAATTTAATTGAACTATGACAACATCGTTAATGATAAAAAAAGAATTTAACAATTCACATCAAGTGATACCCATAGTAGTTAAATAGCATATGGCGGCGCGAAGCAGCCACCTCCAAAAAACGCTATAGCGGGATACAGGTAGTAGGATGACTGCTATTCTTTTTTTAGTTATTACGTATATTACTTATTATTAAATTATTTAGAAATTTTGTTATTAATTATTAATTTATTATATCACATATTATTCATTATATAATTTATTAGTTAATTATATTATGCTTTAAATATTTTTTATAATTTTTAAAACTATTATATCTTTATTATTATTATTCTTTAGTTCATTATGTTATATATACTTTAAATAGTTCTTTATATTTTATTATATTGTTATATTTGTTGTTGTTATTATTATTATTATTATTATTTATTAGTAGTATGTTATGTTTTACATAGAAAAATAAAGCTAATGAACTCAAATTGAGGCCCAAAAACTCAAAACAGACAAGAGAAAAAATAAAAGGAACACCTAGAAATGAAACCCCAAGACCGAGCCCACTAACATGCAGTGCCCCTATGGAGGAGGAAGACAACGCAGATGGGTGTGTGAAAGGCCAACGACGGCATGACGGAAGCAGCAGAAGCTGTCGCTGGCAACGGTGAATGTCGCAACGCCTTGTCCAACGACGATGAGGGTCGCATGCAAAACCCACAAATTGCTGCGATTCTTCGCTATTTGCCCCGCTAATAGCGTCGCGACAGCCACTAGAACCAGGCGCTCCACAACGAGTGTCTTTGGAGCAGTAAGGGGCCGCTCCGCAACCGGACGATCGCAGCACTATCGTGCACGATTGACTACTATGGTGATACCAAATATCAGACAATGAAATTATAAGTACAATGTAACAAAGAAACATACCAATGTCATCAGAAATTGGTTGGATGGACATATTTGTAAGGTCATTATGTAAAGCCTCCACCTCTTTATTAGTTAAGAATGGTGGTGACTCCTCCAATATCCTATTAAAATGATCATCTAATGCTTAAAAATTAATTGGGTCATAATTTTGATGCCTTAGACAATTCCTAATTTAATCAAATTGATCATAAGTAGACATTAGAAAATCCAAGCACAAAAAATATACAATCAAAAAAGAAAAAATATTATTTTTATTACAAAAAAAAAGAATGAATATAATAATACCTTTGTTGCAACCTCAAGTTGTAACGAACATAAATAATATCATTAAGCTTTTGATGCTCTAACCTATTTCTTTTATTTGAATGAATATGCTCAAATATACTCCAATTTCGTTCACAACTTGAAGCACTACAAGTTTGACTTAGAACACGAATAGCCAACTTTTACAAATTTGATGCACTACATCCATAAGATTCCCACCATTCATCTAAAATATTACATATGATAAAATAAATCAATATGTCATCAGTCAACTAAAATAAAGATTAAGAATCACAAAAAAAAAAGTTATCAACTTACTTGGCATCACCGTATTCCGTTCATGTGTAGCAACTAGTCTCCCAAAATCTAACTCGGCATTTTTAAATATTCTCATTTCACTTGTCAAATTAGACTACAAATCAAGTTCTCCATGAGCACACCTTTCAATGACATCCAAAAGGCCAGATGTTGTGGACATATGCTATGCAAATTCTTCATTGAATTGACAAGCTGGATTTAACCAATAATCGGCAACATGTATACTTGTACAAAGTTAAAATCCCAATGCCTATCCAAGATATTCAAGTAAGGCTCTGCCTTCTTATTTTTCTAAAACCTCATGATCATCTCCTCTTTGGCTTTATACATAGCTTGGCAAAAACAATCCATGGCAGGTTTATCTTTGCCGTCAACAATATATAAAACACAAACCAATGACTCCATGAGCTTCACAATATCAACACATTTTTTTCCAAAACCTGGAGTCTAAGATCTGTTCCGCAAATTTTTTTGCCCTAGATTCTTTGGCATAAGCTGAGCTTGTCCAATCTCTAGATGTTACCATGGCTCTTAGTGCATCTTTATGAGCCAATATATTTTGCAAGACAATGAAATTAGTGGCAGACAGAGTTGGAGCTGGACAAAGTATATCTCTTCCACCTGTATATTTTTTCATCAAGTATAATGAATAACAATGATTGTAAATATACTTGGTAATTTTTGAAGCAAGTGTCACAATCTCACTTACTTCCTCTAATTTCCCTATGTCATCCAACATCAAATTAATGCATTGTGTAGCACATGGAGACCAATATAACTTAGAAAAGTCAACTTCCAATAATCTACCAGCAGCAACATAATTTTCAGCACTATTTGTCACTATGTGAACAACATTCTCAGGCCCAACTAATAACACCTTCTCCCTAAAAAGCTTATGCAACATTTCAGCAGATTTGGAAACATGAGAAGCATCTACATACCTTAAGAAAACAGTTCCTTTAGGACAATAAACTAGAAAATTAATTGAAGTTCTCCTACAACAATCAGTCCACCCATCAGCCATAAGAGTGCATCCAATTTGCTTCCAAACAATTCGATAACCATCAACAAGCTTCCTCACATCATCAACCCATTTATTTAACAAATAACCACAAACTCTATGAAAATTTGGACCTTCATAACTTGGACCCATGCTACTAATAGTATCAATCATAGGTTGATAATATGCTTAATTAATTGCATTAAATGGCACAGAAGCATCAATCATCCACTTTGCAATGGCAAGGCCACACTTTTCTATGACTTCCTTACTTTGCAACACACCCTTTAAGGTAGGTTGAGCTCTAGGGGTTGTTGTAGGCATGAAATACTGACCTAAGCGATTGATGTTCTTCCCCTTTTGAGGTGGATTGACATTACATACTCTTATTGGCTCTTGCACTTCATCCACAATTATTCTCATTCGATCTTTACCAAATTGACCACTATACACATATTCTTCTCGGACTTTACTTCTCTTGGTGTTACGTTCATCAAGATTTTGCTTCATTTAAAATCGAACATCTGCAGGCACATTCTTACATTGTTCACATTACCCTTTTTCTCCAGCCAAGTGATTCTTGAACCTATTAATGCCACCTCCCCTAAAAATTGTATTACAATAGAGATACAATAGAATAGTTTTTTTCATTCTCCTCAGCAACTTTAGAATGTCCCCAAGCTAGATCACTTTTCACTCTAATGTGTCTGAGTTTGAGATGAATTTTGAGTGAACGTTTCTTGTGATGATGGGGCTGTGGTAGATGACATCTCCAAGTTCAACTGCAAAATTAAAAAGCAAAGAAAAGATGAGAAATAATTAATAACTACTAACTTAACTCCTAATTAATAATTAGGTGTGAAAGCTCAATTAAAAGAGTGTCTACTTATTACTAATGAGCATGGTTAAATATTAGAATTTTGAAATGGAACCATCAATACACCCAGTGGAATTCCTACATCATGATTAAATATTTGGAATGGAATCAATACTACCAGTGGAAGTCCTACGTCATAATTAAATATTTGAAATGGAACCAATACTATGCTAGGATTAAATATTTGAACATTCCTAAATTGCAAACAGTGGATTATTTAAGATTGTAATGATGTAGAATTTAAGAATGTAATTGATAGATAATATTAACTTGCTAACAATAGTGAAATCGCTAAATAGATAACCCCTAGCATTATTAATTTATTAGCCAATGCAAAACTTTATCTTCATCCAATCAAGTATAATAAAAGCAATAGCAGTTAAAATTAAGTTGAATGATAACAATTACATTTAAGTAGAATAGTCGAATAGCACTGCCATATGTCATTTAGTTCACAAACACCAAATCACGTGTAAGACTGTCTTCTCTTAAAAAATCAAGATTAAAGTGGAAATATAGCAAGCAAAGTAACAACAGTAGCCAGTAGTATCTATTACAACTCACAAGCATCAGTTGCAGCATTTATCAAGATTGAACAAGAAATAGAAAAAGAGTCAAAACCATCACCACACTACTAAAAAACGTGCTTTTTACGTCGCTGATTCGACGACGATTGTTGGCAATCGTCGTAAAATGTGAGGCGGTGACATATTCGTAATTAAGAAGGAGACAACCACATCGTTTCTCGGCATGTCAAATTGTAATTATGTGATTAACATACAAAGACGATCTTGTGGTTAGACCCGTCTTTGTATCATTAGTGGTTACATGTGCCTAACACGTGACTGTCGCAACTACTATACAAAGACGGTCTTGTCGTGAGACTGTCTTTGTATCGTTAGTGGTTTCACGTGGCGGCCACGTGATTTTACCCTTTAAAATAAAAAGATGGTCTTATCCGCAGACTCATCGTTGTATCATTACTGGTTTCAAGGTGCAGTGACACGTCATTTTCGTCATTAGCATACAAAGGCGGTCTTGTGGGAAGACCCGTCTTTGTATCGTTGGTGGTTTCACGTGGCGGACACGTGATTTTCCCATATAAAATACAAAGATGATCTTATCCTGAGACCCGTCTTTGTATGTTTACTGGTCACACGTGGCGAACACCTGATGTTCCACTTTATTGCCACGTTCTTGACTGAGACCCGTCTTTGTATCCTAAATTGTTTCACATGGCGGGCACGTGATTTTTCCTTTCTAACTCTTTGGTGCTTACGAGCTCGAGCAGGCAGCACAGCTACATAGCATATCGTCTTCGACAAAGACAGTGCCATTGAAATCCCACTTGGTCCGAGCTTCGGCGTTGCTTCTTATTCCGTCTGTAGTCACCACCGACAAAGCTGAGGCCGCATTTAGGTAATGTTCATTTCCATTGCTTATATTGCTTCATTCATTCATTCACATACTGTTCTCATCTCCGCCACACATTGTCATGAAGTTGAGCCCCATTAAAGGTAACGTTTATAACATTGTAGTTTTTTAATGTTTCTATGCACAGTTGAAAGCTTTTTGTTGTTGTCTTCTTTAATTTTTGTGCTTGTTACTTTGGTTATTGTTTGACAATATGATTTTAGGACCTAGGTCTAGTTTGAACACTTAATTGTTCTTCCTTTAGCTTGCCTCCATAAGGGTTGCCCGAGTGTGGAACAAGACACTGAGTCACACACACACACACACAGAACCACATAGACACACTGATAGATGACAAGCAATTGTAGGATTTGAGGCCTAGAACCTCCAGAACAGAGCAAGGAAAGGAAAGAGATTTTGTATTATTGCCTATGTATTCAATTACATCCCTCACAAATTTATAGATATTCTGATACAATGGTGGATGAAATGTCTTAACAGATTTTGGCAGCTAGTGCCTTGGAGGAAAGATAAATTGCAAAACGGATTGCTAATTGGAGACAATATCTAACAACCGTGATAATTGGGATATTCTGCTTCTAGAAATTCAGTGCTAGCTCATCCTTACTTCATTGTGTAGTCCTTCAGGTACTGAGGTTTGTACATTTCCCTTTTTTGAGCTTCTTCTTTCTTCCTTGTTTGGTTCTTCTTCATGCTCTATTTTTGCTACCTCTTCTGCAATACATAAACTAAAATATTAGTCATAATAACTGAGACATATTAAAACTCATAATGTATTAATCCAAGAGCTAATTTTAATACTATGCTAAAACTAATGTAATGTAATTAAATTTCCATTCACTGAAAGAAAAAGCAATCTTATATGGCAATATCATCCAACAAAAAGAATAAAAATAATCTTATACCATACAACTAGCCTCCTATTAATACACAACTAGACAATCAATTAAAAATTGAGTTCCTATTAGACACCAAATAGCTGGTTATAAAACTTATCTGGATTCTCTTCACGCTGATTATGAATGTCCAAAGCAACCTTTGCATCACAACCAATTCATAAAGCCAAATATTTGTTAGATCCAGAACTAATCAAAATGATGCAAGAGATGTGTGTTTGGGAAGCATAAAATAAGAGAAATAATTGTTTTTTAAAATAAATAAATAAAACCTCTTGAGAAATTGCTAAAAAAACCAAAAAATAGAGCTAATGTCAACTAAAACAAGCTAATCTAAACACACACAGTCATAGCTTCACAATTAGCAAATGGTACAATCTAACAAAATGCAAGTGGTATACAACTAATGTTTACAATTAAAGGCAGACAAAGAATAGGAACTTAATATAATTCAAGTAAATCTATGAGAGTAGAGACAAATTTGCTCTAGAATTGAATACCCAAATTCATATATGTTAATCCTCACTTCAACTATCCAACACAATGTGAGTAGAATCAGACTTGATAGGAAAAAATCAATATAGCCAGGCTTTCAATTTGCTTCAACCAAATTGACACTCAAACCAGAGTAGTAGACCATGCTCCAAACTCCTAAAGACATATTTCTCTCCATCCATAACCCACCCAACCCCCTTATCCAAAACACAAAGAAACTAGCTCCCTATCAAAGTTTAACAAGTTGACTTTCCAAATGCTTTAAGCCTACAAATTTTAATATAATTAACAGTAACAATGAGAGAGGTGTATTCACATACCAAGATAATTGTTCATTTTTACTTTGTTAGTTGCATCTGTTGCTTTCCTTGTGGATTACTAATTGTTGCCTTTCAACTTAATATAATTGTGTGTGTGTGACTGCGTGTCCATGTGCACACATGTGGTTGTGTGTATTTTGTTCCTTTGACTATATGTGTGTGTGATAAAGTAAAAAAGAGGGTTCTATAAGCCTGTAACCTTGAGAAGCAGCCGCAAGAGCTTGTAAAAGAATTTTGTTATCACCATTCAAACCCGCTAGTCCTCTCTTAATCAAACTTATTATTAAACATAAATAGTCTTCATGACTTAGTATAATCAGAAGTAAAACTAGATGTTTATTATAATCACCTATTTTAATTTCTTCAATTCATTTAGTTGCAATGAAAGTTATAATGATTGTAATCTGGATCTTCATGCATTGATCTGAACTTTAGTATCGATGTGGACTGAGGAGCATTATAAGGTTCAAGTCTGCTTATTAAACTTGCCTATTGTAGCATGGGTTTTCAGTGAAGACATCAAAATCACAAGAAAACTTAATTGGAAATTAGGGAATTAAGCAAATCATGAAAAAATTGCTTTTGTAACCAGTTATGACTTTTGTGATGAATAGGTTTAAGTGCAATAGTGTAGTAGTTCCAACATGTATCGCTTATTGTCTTATGATAGTGTGCTCAATATCTCAGGTTTGTACAGAGGTGAGACCTGCCACAGACGAAGAACTTCCATCTCCATATATTGAAGAATTTCGGTGATTCTTTGAATTTTTTGTGATTGAAATATTTTATCTAATAATATGATGTTCCTTTACCAAAGTGAGCTTCACACTCTATTCAGGGGTTGAACATACTACTTCATGTTAACTTTCATTGACTTTATTTCTTTTTTCAAATAGTTTTATCTCAAATACTTAAGTACTGTATTATTCCTCAACTTTTAACTGTCTAAAGTCGTTTACATTAGATTGAATGTGGAAATTTCTTCTTCAATGTTAATTCAAATCCTTTTAATTGTTGTTGTGTACTAGATTTGTGGTTTTGATGGAGATATTTTGATTGAGAATACATACTATATTTTTGTTAGGAAGCATACTCATAACTTGAACACCCCACTTCTAAATGTTTCTTGTAATGTATAGTTTGCATAAACTAGGACTTAGTATAATAAAAAATAAAACATTCACAAAGGGATCATTATACTCCTCGAAGAAGAGATCTGAATCATCAGTGAAGTGAAGGTGTGAAACCTTAACTTCCTTTAAACCAACTTGGATACCTTTATGAGCTCTCCACCACAGTTACAGAATTACAAATATAGAAAACATTCCCCTTCCCTAACTCCTTATTTTCTAATTTTCCTAAATCATAATATACTTTTGTTGTTATACATAATCATAGAAAAAGTAGCAGGAAATCCACCTTCTATACATTTAGCATCAAAATATTTTCTATCAAGATCCTTTTCCAAGAACCCTACTCAAAGCCCAATTTCTTCTATTTGTTACATCTTCTGCTACCTGATTTGCAAATAGAGTGACATCTAGACTTTGTCTACCTACTCTAAAAGCATTATGGTTTTTTAATCTTTGGAAGAATTTGAGTCAAAATGATAACAGGAAAGGATGAAGAAAAATAAAAGGAAAACAAAGGCAAAGAGGCAATCTAGTGATCTGTGTACTCATTTATTTCCATGTGAAACTTTTTATGCATCAGCAAGAATAGCCTCTATTTGCAGGATATTTCTATCTCTATCTGCCTTCACTGTTCATTAGTTGAGAAAAAACTTCGGTAGCACTTATGTCTGAATAAACATTACCATTATCTCCCTCTCTTATTACGTTACTAGAAGGACTCCCAGGAATTATTGTAGTTGTCACATTCACTGTTTCCTGAGCATTGCTATCATCATATGGCTCTCCTTCTTGTTCACTTTCTTGGAGCTGAAGTGCATATTCCAAATTCCACAATACAGCACCCATTGTTGGCCTATCAACATCATATTTAGCCAGACGTTTTTCTGTTGTTTCACCAAACTTCTTCAAAGAGCTTTGCTTTATCTTCCCAACAAGATAGGGATCAATAATATGCTCCAGCATGCCCTTTTTCTGCCATTCAAGCGCCTATTCGGCTAAGTTCACCTATTCCCTATCAAGTTGTGGATCAATAGCAGGTCCGACACAAAGAACCTCAAAAAGCACCACCCCAAATGAGTAAACATCTGACTTATCTGTAAGCTGCTGCCTTCGAAAATACTCCAGATCAAGATAACCAAAACTACCTTTCACACCAGTGCTCACATGGGTTTCATTGAGACAAGGTCCAGATCTTGAAATACCAAAATCTACAACCTTGGCCACATAGTTTTCATCGAGAAAAATATTGGTTGATTTGATGTCACAGTGGATGATTCCTTGCACGAAACCAGTGTGTAGATAGTGGAGACCTCTAGCTGCACCAATGCATATCTCAAGCCACTACTTCCAAGACAAAGATGCTTGTCCTGCTGAGCCATATAGATGCTTTTTGAGTGGACCTTTTTCCATATACTCATAGACAAGTATCATTTCTGAGTTTTCTTCACAATATCCAACTAGTGAAACAAGATGGCGATGGCAAATTTTGGAAAAGATTGTTATTTCGGTTTGGAATTCTAGAAGCCCTTGTCTGGATCCAGACATGCCTCTCTTGACTGCAACCTTCACGTTGTCTTTGAGCCCTTTGTAAACCATACCAAACCCACCAGACCCTATAATTAGACTTCTATCAAAATTGTTTGTTGCTGATTGTATATCGGCAAAAGGGATTGTCAAGCCAAAATAACCATAAGAACCAAGAGAGGCAAAAGTTATCCCTTCAGACATTCTACTAAGTGAACTCCCTCCGAACACACATAAAAGCGTCCATTCTACACTTTCCATTGTTCTTTGCGTTTTCTTCTTCTTCCTGCATTTGAGAGAAAGCAGCAAAGCAGCTATTACAAAAAGCAAAACAACAATTCCTCCAACAACTGAACTCACCAACACCCACAACCTCTTCTTCCTAGGAACAACATGTGAGTCCACAACATTCACTAGCTTTAAGAAAAACCTCAACATCAACTTGGTTGTTGGACAACAGTCCTAGAGCAAAACCTCATGTCATAGCCCCAAATAAAACTGATGCCCAATAGATGCTTATCATTTGCTATTATAATTTGAACCTTCTAATTGTTTAACATTTTGTCCATTTGTTATAAATATTGGTTCTTTTATGATTGGTTGTAGGAAATTGTATTGCAAACAAGGAATTTTTGGCCATTTTGTGGTAATAACCTGTTGCTCTACTCCCTCCCATCATCGCATATCTAGGATTCTTACACGTATCTTTCCAGGTACGTATGTCATACTTATGGTCATAAGCTACTAAACAGTTATACCAATATGTAAGTTGTTAAATATTAATTTGTAGTGCATGTTGAGAGAGCCTTAGGTTCCCGTTCAAGATTCAAAAAAAGGATTAATACAGACAGTTTGGATTAATCACTTTATTGGATCTTGAATTGTCCGTTTGGACAGTTTGGGAGCATCTATTTTTTTTACTCCATTCACAGTTACATGTTACATGCGTTTTGGTGAATTTGATTAAGTTTCGGTTGACTGCATATGGCTTTGTTCTCCAGGTGCATACTTGAACATGGTCAACCGAGATGACCTATTACATTTTGTGCACTTGGAGACCAATGCGAAATGCTGCCAAAATTTAACCAAATTTACTATATCATACTTAACTTGTACATAAGAATGAGTAAAAAAATAGAGTTCTTGAATGGGATAGGACCACACCTTTGAATGACAAAAAAAAGATATTGGCATGCATTGAGTATGACGTAGATAGTATTATAGAACAAAGACCATGGATCAAAGTTGGATTACAACACCTCGCATAAGCGAAGCGTATGAAAACAGGATTGAAGAGTTTTTGGCATTTGCCGAACTAAATGCACCAGCTTCAGATGCAAAGTATTTTTGCCCTTGTGTTAAATGTGTCAACGGGAGGCGTCAGTCCTTGAATGACATTAGATCGCATCTGATATGTGATGGGTTTAGTCCTACTTACACAAAATGGATATGACATGATGAATTGCATGCTCATACAACAACATCTCAACCTGAGCCGGTTCAGGTAGAAAGCAGAGATTGAATGGAAGACATGATACATGATCTAGGGCAAGAGGGCTTTCGGGATTTTCATGCACATATTTATGATGATTTCGAAATAGATGCGCAGAAGCCATTGTATGCTAGATGCAAAAGCTTCAGTAGGTTATCAGCTATGCTTGCTTTGGTTAACTTGAAGGCCAGATTTGGGTTGAGTGACAAAAGATTCACTAAGTTGGTTTTGTTATTGAAAAATATGCTTCCTGAAGATAACAACTTACCCAAGAGTTACTACGAGACAAAGAAGATATTATGTCCCATTGACATGGTGATGCAATCCTACCCCGCAAGGGCATTGGATAGAAGACTCCAAGAAGATTGAGCCAGAGATGCAAGAGAAGGCCATAGGGTTCTCATGAGCCTTAGGGTAGATTTCGAGCTCATGGGCTAAGTATGAGCCCACTTATCTTAGTACATATTAGATTAAGGTTTCATTATTTTTTGGCCTTGTATTTAGGGCTCCATAATGTAGGTAAGGTACCCTAGAAATGTAGGATTTTTCAACCCTTGTATTTTAGGGTACCTAGACTAGTTTTTGTATTAGGGGTAGTTTTGTAATTTCACATGCATTAAGTGAATATTTGATGTGTGTGTTGGAAAATAAATTTAATTGAATTGGGAGAAGCCCAATCCAATTAAATTTTAGAGGGGGAGGTGAGCATTTGCTTGCTACACCTCATTGCCACATCATATAGTCACACTTTGTGCATGTGCTTCATGCTTTACATGCCTCATGCCACCTAAGCATACTTAGTGGAGAATCTTGGACTTGATCTTGAATTTAGTAGGCTGAACCATAGCTAAAATTCACTAATCATAATTAGTGAAATTTTGGCTCCAAAGTTTGGCTCCACAAATTCAATTTCAAATTCAAGTGAAATTTGAATAGAAATTCAAATTTCCCTCCAATTTTGTGTGACACTTAGGCTATAAATAGAGGCCTTGTGTGTGCATTTTTTTCAACTTTGATCATTTTAATATTAAACTTCAGATTTCAGAGCTCATTTAGAGCGCAAAATTTCGTGCTCTTCTCTCCCTCTCCCTTCATTCATCTCCTTCTTCCTTCAAGCTCTTATCCATGGCCTCCTATGGTGGTGAGCTTCTTCTAGACTCATCTTCTCCTTGAAGTGGCGTCTCCTCTCTCTCTTCTTTTCTCCATTCCACTGCCATTCATATTCCAAGAAGCAAAGGAATCCATTGATGAAGAAGATCCTAGGCCTACAAGCTCCAATGGAGCTTACATCATGTGGAATACTGAAGAATCCATGCATGTCCGAATGACTACATTCTGTACAGAAATGAGTTTGCGGAAATGCAATTCTGCCCCACGTGTGGAGTTTCACGTTACAAGGCTAACGATGGGTAATGCAATGAAGGTTCAAGCACCACTAGTACTCGTATAGGAAAGGTTTGTTGGTATTTTCCAATAATACATAGGTTTAAGCGATTGTTTGTTAGTGCCCAGGATTCAAAAAACTTAAGGTGGCATGTAGATGAAAGAAGAATCGTTGGGCTGATCAGACATCCCGCAGATTGTACACAATGGAAGACATTTGATTGCTTGTATCCAACTTTTGCACAGGAGCCTAGAAACCTAAGGCTTGTGCTAGCTTCAGATGGAATGAATCCTTTTGGTAACTTGACCACCAATCATAGTTCGTGACAACCTTCCTCCGTGGTTGTGCATGAAACAAAAATACATGTTATTGTCTATGATGATAGCTGGTCCAAAACAACCTGGAAATGATATTGACGCCTATCTGGCTCCTTTGATTGAAGACCTGATAACATTGTGGGTAGATGGCGTTGAAGTGTATGATGCAAATGAAAAACAATCATTCAACTTACATGCTATGCTCTTTTGTACTCTTAACGATTTTCCCGCTTATGGTAATTTGAGCGGATATAGTGTGAAAGGACACCACGCATGTCCTATTTGTGAAAAAAATACTTGTTACATCCAACTAACCCATGGGAAGAAGACGGTCTATACAAGGCACAGAAGATTTTTAAGCCATAATCACCTATATCGGCGTTTGAAGAAAGCATTTAATGGAGATAATGAGATTGAAAATGCGCCTGAACCATTACGTGGACATGATGTTTATGATCGGGTCAGAGACATAGTAACTACCTTTAGTAAGACAAAAAAAAGGACTTGTCTGCGAAGAACATTTGGAAGAAGAAGTCGATATTCTTTGATCTCCCATATTGGTGCAATCTAGATGTTCGGCATTGTTTGGATGTTATGCATGTGGAGAAAAATGTGTGTGATAGTTTTATTGGCATCCTTCTTAACATTGAGGGCAAGACAAATGATGGTGTGAAATCTCATTTGGTTGAGTTGGGTATACGACAACAACTACATCCAGTTTTACGTGGAAATTGAACATATTTGCCCCCAGCATGTTACACAATGTCAACAACAGAGAAAAAAAGTTTTTGTCATTGTCTACTAAATGTGAAAGTTCCCCAAGGACTCTTCAAATATCAAGATCTTTGTGCCAATTAAGGAATTGAAATTGATTGGGCTGAAATCCCATGATTGCCACGTACTAATGCAACAACTTTTACCAGTGGTCATTGAAGATATTTGGGAGCTTGATTACGGTCAATTTAGAGTTCTTGTGTTCAATTGTCAATGGGTTAATGCAAATAGCAGGGTACGCAAAGACAAAATGGGATTTACTTTAGTTGACCTCGAAAAGGGTGGTTACAATGACGACCCACTCATAATGGCAGTGCAAGCTAGAAAAGTGTTTTATGTCCAAGATCCGTCTGACCCGACATGGTCAATGGTTGTACAAGGAAGAAAATTTGAAATGACTGACTATAGTGATGGTGCAACATTTGATGTGACTTACATGCCACCTGTCAATCAACAACTACCCATGATCTCAGCCACCGATCAGGATGATGTTGAACATGCTTCTAGAAATGATCATCATGAAGGGTTATAGGAGAATAATGAAACTTAAATGCTTTTGATTTTTCTGGTAATGCATAACACCTATTGCATAATAGTAATACATTTATGTTTTTCAATATGATACAATTGTCATTTAACATTTGACTTTTTTGTGCAAATTAAAAATGTCATACATTGTGCATAACCAAGGTTTATGTTACTCTTGCTGACTGTTGGGCTCAATTTTTTTGTTTCAGTTGTATCCACTGAATGACAACACCCCCATCGTCACCTACACAGCCAAAGATTCCTTCCAATGGCACATCTAGGAAAAGTAGACAATCCACTCGGCTCAGAAGGTTGACTGCAAGAAGCATGGATCAGCCAAGACCAATAGTTAACGTCAATCCAGCCACTGGATAGGATCAGGACCTCATAATGAAAAGTTTCATAGTTATCTTGGAGTTGTAGCACGAGACAAGATACCGATTTGCACTCCAGTTGGAATGATGTACCAGAAACGCTAAAGAACATGATATAGGGTGACATTTTGGTAAGTCCATTTTCTTGCTCATATAATATTTGTTACAAACATTGATATGTTAGTACATGTTATTTTTACACAAATGTTTTGTAGGCGAAATTTGACATCCCTGAGGGTGATAATGCTAAAAAAAAGGCCATGTCAACGGTGGCAACGCGATGGAGGCAATTTAAGTCCTCGCTGACAACAAAATATGTCTATGGTAACAGTGACCGGCAACCAAAAGATGATCCTTCGGTTAAATATGGTATTGATGCAAAAGATTGGGCTGGATTTGCAAAAATGCGGCAAACCCCTAGTTGGTAGGTTTATTTCACTACTTATATTGCTGTATAAACATCCTCTCAATTAGTTTTAAACAAATGTTTTTCTTAATCATTGACAATTGCTCATTTTTTTGTAAGGGGATACGGAAAAAGGCACAGGAGATTAAAAAATACAATGACTCTTCGCACTTGTTGTCAAGGGGAGGCTATGAGCTACTAGAAAAAAAATTAATGGATGAAAAAAGGAAGACACGAGAAGAACAAGTAGAATTTACTAAAGAACCTTCATTGTACCTCCCACCATCCCCAATTTCTAGACACATGAAGTGGAAGATGGCCAACACAAAGCAATATGGCCAGATGACCTCTACAACCGCCAAAGAAATAGTTAACAAAATTGTGAGCAACTAACTTAGTGTTTGATAGTCACAATTAAAAATTTATTTCCAATAACAAGTTCCTTTGTAGCTTGTACATTTTTTGTGTATTTTCAACAAGACTCTTTGGAAGAACAAAGCACACAAGGCAACTTTGTGCCTTCAGGACGTGACGATTTTTTGAACACGGCTATTGGAAGACCGGAGCATTCAGGTCGTGTACGTGTGGCTGGGACAGGTGTGACAATTAGCCAGTACTTTGTTCCAGCATCACATCGCTCTACAACTTCATCTAACTCAATCAGTCCACAACAGCTGGCTGAAATCATTGGGAACTTAAAGGAAGAATGACAAAGAGAGGTAGAACAAGAAAACATAAAAAGAGAGGAGGCATGGTTGAGGAGGGTAGAAGAGGAAAAACAACGCATTATGGACTCAATTAAAGGAGAACTAAAACAAGCAATAAAGTTGGAGTTATCACAAATTGCATCACAACAGTCACCCCCACTTCAGGCACATGATATACAACTATTAGCAGCAAGGGTAAGCACCAAGGGGAGCTGTGCAGCACCGGAGGCAAATGCAATAGGTAAAAAAACCTCTAATATGCATGGTGATAGCGTCGGGCTGCATGTAATTGCCAAGAATGGTACCAAATTAGAGGCATTGGGCAAACTGTATGCAGTTTGGCACCATACACAACGTGCCTTATGCTGATGATGTGGCTTAGGTAAGTGTTGTCAAATTTTTCAACGATGATGCATAGGTCCTTTTCCTAATAGCAAAAATAAAGTTTGTGAAAGAAGTTGTTGGGACTTTGGTGGGATGGCCAAGACATTTGGTGAAACCCATTTTGGATGAGGTAATTACGATAGTCATGGATACCAATATTATTGACTTTGTAAAATGGCTACTTAAGAACCAATTGTTTATGTTTTTTATCCCTGTAGGATGCAAAGAACCCTATGAACACACCATTTAAGATCGCTGAGGAGGACAACGCATTGGTGCTAGTTGATCTATTGGGAGATTTGGTGAAGAACTTGCTTGAAATTTACCAAAAGCCGATTGACTTGTCATGGGATGGCACTAAATTTGGGATCGATAATGTCAAAGATGTCTTTTTCATCACACACACTGATGTCACTAAGATAATTTTAGCTGACAATTTTTTGAACATCTCCATTCTACAGTTGTGGCTGATGTAAGTAAAATACGTTTATTAGGTCAAATATGTGTACACTGCGGATGTAAGTTAGTTAAAATAACCCACTAACAACTTTTATGTCGAATGTTTGAAACAGGTTTATGCATGATTTGAGTACAAGCATAGGTTATGGAGCACTGTATGGTTTCCTTGAACCTCAGTGTATCCACAATGCAAAGAACAAGCGTGAAGTTTGTGAAAATTACATTGCAAGATGGATAAAGGAATCACAAAAACAAATCTACATAGCACCTTATTTAAATTAGTAAGTTGAGTTAACATTCTTCAACTATGGTTTGTTGTTACATATTATTGGCTGAATGAAGTTCCTTTATGTCTTCCGGGCCCATTGACAACTGCTTGTTATCTGCCCAGGTGACAATATAGTGGTTTGGTTTTGTTCTTTGTGAAAGAAGTCTGATGCTGCCATCAAGGCTGCAGTGAACAGGTTAGTGTTGCCTTTGCTATATTAACTGACCTAATGCAATGGTACATCACACTAACAATAATTATTTCTAATGGCGTTTGAATTTAAAATAGTGCAATGAAATCACTAAACAAAACTGAAGAGGGAAAGCCAGCTCAACCTGCGCCTCAGTGGATTGAAGCAAAGGTACGTCATTATAATAAAATAATATATCCATATATATCTTTCGATGATGTGTGCTTGTATGAAATAAGAACCTTGTGTGGACGTGTTGGCTGTAGAGTCATGTTCAAACGGGAAACTACGAGTGTGGATACTATGTCATGCACTGGATATGGTGCATTGTAACCGGCGGATTGAAGGATGAATGGATTCGCGTATGTTTGTTATTATTCATTTACTTGTTAATGTCATTAGACGTCACTAATTGACATGTTTGTATGTCAATTACTAATTTCATATTTACAAATGTGCAGTGGTTTTCTGATGGAACAACGCTAACAAAAGAGACCATGACAACACTCTGGCATAAATGGGCGGGATATTTTCTCCAAATGAAGAACTCAGAACTTAGAAAAATTTAGCTAACTTAGGAACATTTATCGTTCATCCTAAACTTTTTTTATTGAGTATGACATTTTCGTCATTGATAGTTGTTTTATGATTAAAGTTGAGATCATCAAACCAATTTTAAAGAGTTCTCTTAGTTATGGGCTTGTTGTATGAACAGTACATTACATCATGGTTCATTGTTTCTATATCCAAATTTATTTATAAGCTACTGAATGGCTCTATGTAAGTTGCATTTGAAATAGACCAATTAATGTACCAAAGGGGTGAATTGACTATATGAACAACTAACCAATGGATATACAATTGTTGTTGTAGTCTACTTGTGCTTTTTACAGACACAATGCATATGGTCACTGCAGGGAACATCGTCATGATCAGTACAATTTGTAGTCAGCATGAACATTGTCATTCATTTCTTATCCTGCACTAAAGCTGCAACCTTCATGTTTTGGTGGTTTATTTCAGATCCTTGGTTGATCCTGCTTCCAGTTGTTTATGGCTCAAGGTGTTTGTCGTTCACACCTGTGATTTGGTGTCCTAGTTTCATCAGATGGAATGCGTTTGGTGTCAATGCTTCTGATTCGGGAAAGCATCCCCAAACCTGGTACGTTAGAAGGTGATTAGAACACATGAATAACTTATAAGTTGGTTGTGCACTGCATCCCTTATCAACATCACTGTCAGCAGAACACTGGAATCGAGGCTAGTTCCTCCAAAATGATAAACAAAAGGTAAGGAAGAGGAATATGAGGAAGAAGCTTCATAAATTTTCATATATCTGATTGAATTATAGATTGCTTTATTTATACTAGTCTCCTAGCTTCTAACGACTTTTGTTATTTTGTACCAAGAAGAATCCCTATGCAATCATTGGATAATCAAAATGATGATTACATTATTCCCCCAATACCCAACAATTACAACCGATAGCAATTTGGCCATTCGGGTTAGCTTCCTCCTCATGATACTACCTTAGACGTAGTCACTGAGGTAAGAGGGCCTTGTGAGGGTCCTCTTTGTCTTCACTACTATCTGCACCTCATGGTTCTACTTCTGCACCCCTGTTTGCTTCTCTGTGTTGCTATTGTTAGTTGTTTCTTTTTTCGTATTAATCACTGTGACTAAAATTTGAATTTTGGAATTTGGGGACTTATGATATCTGGTTGAGTTGGTTGTGCATTGCATCTCTTACATTATCAATGAGTGTGGTTGTGCACTGCATGTCTTTTTCATTTCTTATAGATCAATGGAGGGTAAGAAGATTTTAATTTCCTTATAGACTTTCTCTATTTCTTCCTTTAATTGCTCCTGAATACGATTTGATGATCTCATTAATTATTAACTGTTATTTTCTACAGGGTATGTAGAATTTTGAATTACTATTTAGTAGTCTTTACTAATGCAATCATATATGCTCTGCCCATATTTGATTAAAATGGTGGAGTGTGGAGCTTGCAGTCTGTACTATCTACCATCTTGAGGAGAATTTGACTGATGTTTTGGTCCGTTTCAGGAACAAACCCAAAAACAAAGAGAAAAAGTAAAGAAAGCGGTCAAGAATAGTCCATACCCAAGGTTACTTATTTTTTCCAATTTCTAATATGCTTACTTGTACATTAATATTAACCTTGTAAGGCAAAAATGTTGAGGACTCTTGTATTTGTATCAGCCGAAAAAAAAATGAGTAAGAAGGAAAAATAATGGTGGAGCTTGCAGTGTATTTTCACACTGTCTACATATAAGTATGTGTAGTAATAATTAAGCAGTAGCTTCCCCTTACTTGGTTAATTGCTTCCTCATAGTTGATCAGATTACCAATGACATTGAATATAACAAAGCTTCAAAGGTAGGAATTCAGATGATAGCCATAGATTAGGAGTTTAGACTTGTATCATGACTTCGATAGTAAGGATTAAATGAAATTTAATTTCCATTTTCTTTCATGGTTCCTTAGATTGTTTGTGCTGTTTGGAAAGAAAACAAAGGTGATGTTCCTTAGATTGTTTGTGTTGTTTTTGTCAATTAAGGGTGCTTGAACCCTTTAACACCATTGTTATATTCCTGAATGATTTGTAGGCACAAAATTTAAAGAGAAATATAGGCCAGTTTTCTGGTTATGTGTGGACTGAAAATGAGGTACTTTTGTGTTTATTACTGAACTATGTTATTCTTCTCTTCTAATTCCTGAACTATTAAGATGAACTGATGAAGAGGAATGTTAATAATGCACTCAGGAGGAGCTATCTGCAAAGTTGTTGAGAATAGAGTTTTAGGACTTTTTAAAATTAAATTACTAAATGAAACATGCTTTCAGGAGGAGCTATCTGCAAAGTTGTTGGAATATTTGGAGTCCCCACATGCTACAACTGATATTCGACTTGCTAATAAAGAGCAGGTTTATTCTTTATAGATTATTTTAATCAATTGATGCTTTTGTTAATTGTAACATAAGTAAATTTGCTTTGTTGTATATCATTTCATTGTTGAACTACTTCATTGAAATTGAAAGCACCTCTCACAGATTGTCCATTTATTTTGTTAGTTTGAGATTGTTTTCTAATGAGAAACACATGAGAATTGAGGATATCACCTTTGATTAAATGCTTCATGGAGTTCTGCTGCATTAATTGAATGATTGTGCTTTACAACCTAATTAATCGTGATCTTTTGACATTGATATGGTATTGGATTGTGCTTTACAATATAGCTAATTGGTTTCTTTTGACATTGATGTAGTCTTATGATTTTTTGAATCAAGTATAGGCTAAACTGCTGTATTTTAAAAAAAAACCATCATTCTATGACGGTTCTGATCATGACCGTCGTAGAAAGCAACAAATTCTAAGACGGACACTTGGACAGGCCCGTCGTAGAATACACCGAAGTCTACGACGATCATGGGGACACGACCGCCGTAGACTGCATTGGATTCTAAGACAGACACCTACACAGGCCTATCGTAGAATCCGATGCAGTCTACGACGATGGTGTCGAAGTGCCCGTTGTAGACTTCCGTGCATTCTACGACGGGCCTGTCCAGGTGCCCGTCTTAGAATCTAATGCTTTCTACGAAAGTCGTGTTGTCATGATCATTGTAGACTTCGGTGCATTCTAAGACGGGCCTGTCCAGGTGCCCATCTTAGAATTTGTTGATTTCTATGATAGTCATGTACAACTGTCGTTGACATCGTCACTACTTTCACTACGTTGGAGATGACGATGGTCGTTAACCGACGTAGAATGTCGTCCATAACCGATGTTGAATGATGCTTTTGTAGTAGTGCCATAGTAAGGCATAACTATGATGAACAAGGCCAAGCTCCAATGAAATAACAAACAACAGCAATGGAGTAGATTGAACAACTAGATGACAAACAGGGGCAAGACACAGTTGTGTGTGTGTTTCTTTCTCTTAGTTAAGGATTAGTGGGTGTTTCCTTTTAGCAACAAACTGATTGAATTGACTTAACAAAACAATGAGACTGTATTGTGTTTTTATATTTTCAAAACTGAAACTATGTCACTTTTGTATTTATTAAAAAAATGATCAACCTCATCTAGTTCACAAATAATCGGACAAGTCACTAGTCTTCTCATAACCAATCGTGTCATCTAAGTTAAACTTGTTCACATACATAGCCGATCAAGTAACCAATTCAAACTAGTTACATCACCAATTTTTGGTTGAACTGATCTGACCAGCCAATTCGAGTTAAATTTAAAAACATTGGTCCAAATAGAAACTATCAGCATCTCCTCTCACTTGAGAAAAACTACCTTAGAAATGTTGATAGGCCAGGACTGAAGTGGAATAAGAACTAACAGGTGGGGTTTTTGTAGTTTGTATGCAACTTCTAAGTTTGAGTATTTACAAAAAGAAAGAAAAAAATATACATACATACATACATATATATATATATATATATATAATAACTCTAATAAAAGAGAAGCCCAATGAAAACCCTATTATACCCATACCTGAAATGTTGACACCTGGAACTTTTCCCGGTTTTTTAGTCTTTTTGCCCCTCCATTTTTTCCTCTATTGGTTCTCCCACGTGTCTTGTTGTCCAACCTTCTCCGGTCATGTCATTGTGTACCTGTAACACGCTTCCTTCCATGTCCCATCCAAAAAAACCCCGTTCCACTTTTGTATCATCATTTATCTCTATTGGACAAGCAACCTCAGAAATATTAAGAAGGGGGGTTGAATTAAGATTTCATTGACTTTTCCTAATTAAAAAATTTCCCTTTCTTTATTATTCCCTAGATTCAATTATTTCTTTGTTAACAAGTTACTGAAATAATAAATGAAGGAAAGTAACTTAAAGAAATATAAACACAACAGAAAGTAAAAGAGATTAAGGAAAGAGAGAATACAAAACCGGATTTATACTGGTTCGGCCACAACCCGTGCCTACGTCCAGTCCTCAAGCAACCCGCTTGAGATTTCCATTATCCTTGTAAAATTCTTTACAAGAAATGATCCACAAAGGAATTCCCTCCTTCGTGTTCAGTGATTACAACCAAAAAGTTATTCCCACTTCTTGCAATGAACCCCAAGGAACGTTGGTCCCTTGTGTCCAGTGATAACAACCAAGAAGTTATACCCACTTCTTGCAATGAACCCAAAAAACGTTGGTCTTTTGTGTCCAGTGATCAACCAAGAAGCAAATCTTGCTTCTTGCAATGAACCCAAGGAACGTTGGTCCCTTGTGTTCAGTGTTTGTACCCAAGAAGACCTTATCTTGAAAATAGTCATCAAGAGTAGGTCTCTTGAAAAGCTTTTTTAAAGAATGGAGGAGAGGAAGAAAATAGAATAACACAATTTTTTGCCCAATGAACTTTTCTTGACAAAGCCAGTGTTGAACAAAAACTCTTTGAAAAATGTTGAGAATAAGCGTTAATCAGCATCCTAAAAATCGTGCCATGGTCACATATTTATAGTCAGTTGATGGCTCTTGAAAAACCATGTTAAAAGTTGTGACTCTTGGCAAAAACTAATCACTTTAAAAGTTGTGACTCTTTGACAATTTATTTTTCAAAACCAGTCATTGGTAATCGATTATCATTATGGTGTAATCGATTACATAGTTTATTTTATCAAAGGTTGTGACTCTTCATGTTGAAGTTTGAAATCCAACATTCAGAACCACTGGTAATCGATTACAAATATTGTGTAATCTATTACACTATTTTGAAAATATATTGTCACAACTTGTGACTCTTGAGATTTGAAATTCAACGTTCAAAAACATTGGTAATCGATTACATGCCCATGGTAATTGATTACTACTTTGTAAAATAGTTATAAAACTGTTTTGGGCTTCGGGTAATCAATTACTGCCTTATGGTAATCGATTACCAGAGAGTAAAAACTCTGGTAAAAAAAATTTTCTTTGAAAAATTCTTTTGGACAAATTGTACTATTCAATCTTTTCATTGAAAAATTCTTTTTATACCTATCTTGATGCTTTTCTTAAGGTTCTTGCATATCTTGAGTCTTCTCTTGAATCTTCACTTTAATCTTCTTGATTTCTTTAATCTTGTTTGAATGTATCTTTTTAAAAATCTTTGGCATCACCCAAATAATCTTGGAAGCTTTGCTTCTACAATCTCTTCCTTCTTCAATTTACTTCGTTCTTCAATTGCCCTCGGTCATCCTTTTTTGCCCCTTTGTTGTTGTGCATGTTTGGTTACAGAGTCTAGGTTTTACTTTTGTTTGTTGTTATGCATGTTTTCTTGGTAACTTATAGTTCTTTGTTTCGTGTTTTTGCTTCCTTGCTGATTTTTCCACTTTGTTTTTGCTTCCTTACTGATTTTTCCGCTTGCAAGGCCATCTAGGAAGAAGCATCCAGCAGGCAAGTTTTTTATTTTTCCTGTTGACTTTGTTTGATTCCAGTAGTAACACTTTTCCATTGACATTGACTCATATTTATGCACATTTTCTTTCTTGCTGATTTTCTCACTTGCAACTACATGCAGGAAGAAGCATCTAGCAGGCAAGTTTTTATTTTGTCTATTGTCATGCATGTTTGCTTCGTAACTGACAGCCTCACTTTGCTTGTTTCTGGTAGTGACGTTTTTCCACTGACATTGACTCATTTTTATGCATGTTTGCTTTCTTACTGATTTTGTCACTTGCAACTACATCTAGGAAGAAGCATCCAACAGGTAAGTTTTTATTTTGCCTGTTGTCATGCATGTATGCTTCTTAACTGATAGCCTCACTTTGTTTGTTTCTGGTGGTGACGCTTTTCCATTTACAAGGTCATCCACGAAGAAGCATACAGCAGGTAAGTTACACCCATACCTGAAATGTTGACTCATATTTATGCATGTTTGGTTCCTTAGTCATTTTTTCATTTACAAGGTCATCTAGGAAGAAGTATACAGCAGACAAGTTTTTATTTTGTCTGTTGTCATGCATGTTTGCTTTGTAACTGATAGCCTCACTTTGTTTGTTTCCAGTAGTGACGCTTTTCCATTTACAAGATCATCCGGGAAGAAGCATACATAACTGTTTTTACATGCCTAATACGATATTCTTTTTCTATTAAATATTTTCTTCTTTGTTATTTTGTTCATTTTGCCACTGATATTCAGTGCGGTTCTGACCATAAATGTTTTAGTCCAAACCCTTTTTGACATGTCTTATTCAACGTTTAGGATGTACTTCATTATGTTTATAAAAGTTTTTTGTGTTTTCCAATCTGTTGCCTAATGTTACTCAACATTTGTGTTGGTTGTCATTTAGTGAGCATCGATAAATGAAAGGATCAATTGATTTAAACTGTTCTTAATAGCTGAGGAATGCCATTTGTTCTTTGATCTTTGTTTTTCTTTTTTCTTTCGATCATTATTGTTGTTGTTTTTTTGCGTCGTCATTGTGTTAGTTGTTGTCGTATTATTTGTCTATTTTGTGGTCAAAATTATACATTGTTATTTTAGTTTTATGCAGAATTATGGCTCGCATTCCGGATAAGATAAAGGACATCAATGGATCTAAAGAAACCCTTAAACTTGCTATGAGGATAACTAATCTTTGGTTTGTTGGGACGCCTGACAAGTCTGAACAAGATGAGATGGTTATAGTGGACTCCGATGTATGATTTTATCTTATGTTTGTGTTTGGTCCATTATTTACCATTCTAACAATTTGTTATATACTTTGCCCATGACCAGGGTGATGAAATCCATGTTGTTTGTAAGATGGATTTGAAGGAAAATTGTACTTATGTCATGCACAGTTTTAAAGTCATCAAGAATGATGGTTAGTACAGAGTTTGTGACCACCAATATAAATTAGCATTTATTGGAGTTACTGTTGTTAGCCAATCTGATTTGGATGGTCTTCCTTTTAAAAAATTCAAATTTTCTGAATTCACCAATGTCATTACTGGCCGCTTCAAACCTGACCTGTTGGTTGGTAAGTTCAGCTACAATTTGGCCGCTCACTTTGTTCATAAAATTGCAGCCATCTTTTTATAACATGTCTTTCATTTTTCTACTTTCTTAAGACATTATTGGTGTCGTTGATGAGGTGGTCTTTCACCATGTTTCATCAAGGAGTACAAGGGTTGTTTTTAAACTGAAGGGCTTGAGGTTATGTTGTCCAATTTACCCATTCATTTTTAAAATTGGTTCCTATCTTATTAATGGTTGACTCAATTTAATT
This sequence comes from Glycine soja, assembly GCF_004193775.1. NCBI lineage: Eukaryota > Viridiplantae > Streptophyta > Magnoliopsida > Fabales > Fabaceae > Glycine > Glycine soja. The sequence goes on from NC_041019.1 coordinate 22,175,886, forward strand.
TTCCTGCTTTGTAATGTTATGTCCATGTTGGATTATTATAAACTAATATTGTCATCATCATTTGTTTGTAATAGTGACCAATTGCTATCTTGCACTCTCTGGGAAGACTATTGCTTGCAGTTCTTAGAGTACTTAAATGAGCTTGAAAATGATGGCCCCATAATTGTTTTGTTGACTCATGCTAGAATTAAAGAAGCCCATGGTATAGTCTCATGTGGAATTTGTCGATTCTTCAGCTTATTAAATGGCATCTTATGTTCCTATTTTTGACAAATGTAGGATCCTATCCACCCTCAGTGAGTAATTCTTTGAAGGCTTCAAAGTTACTTATTAATCAACTGGTGGTTGAAATTCAAGAATTCAAGCAGAGGTATTTTGCTCGTGTGGTTAATATAGTTTGATTATTTTTTCCTAGCCTTTGATATTGATTCTATATGTGTAGGCTTTCTGAATTAGGCATTAAGGTTCGGTCAGTTTTGACACCTCGTGGTCAAGGCAGTTCACAGCTTTCAGGTTCTACCCAATTATCATCAAAGGATGCATCTTTTTCAAAGGCTGAGGCAAAGAGCATTTCTAAGATTAACAACATTTCTGAAATACTAATTTTATTTATGTTTACTATTTATTCAACACCTCAACTAGTTGGTGATAATTGTAATCACTATGTTGTTTTGACCAGGAAATTGTTTGTGTTACCATTGGCACGATTACCAGAATTGTTATGGAAAATCATTCATGGTGTTATCCAGCTTGCATTCAGTGCCACACAAAAATTGATATAGACACCGCTCCGTTCACATGCGCATGTGGCAAATATAATGAGCGAGTTGTGCTGAGGTCATTGGAGTCCTTTTTAAATTTGTGTGGCCTTCATTTACGCCTTATTTTGACGTTATTATATATGTTGTCAGGTATAGACTTGAGGTGATGGTCAACCACAAGGAGGAAAGCACAAAATTTCTACTCTGGGATCGTGAATGTACTGACTTGATTGGGCAATCAACTGATGAAGTTAATAGGCTAAAAATAGCAGTACGTCCCTACATTATCAAACATCACTCTTGAATCTTTAAATTATGTTTTTTTTTGTTTACTATCCAATCTCAGAACAGATGTTTAATGCACAAACTGATTATCTTTGCGCAAGGATGGTGATATCGATTTAAATGCTTCGCTAGAAGCGCTTAATAAGTTGTTGGGTTATGTGCTTGCCTTTAAAGTCAAGGTTCAACCAAAGTTCAGGAATGTTGTTGTTCTGAAATACTCAAGTGACTTAAGTTTGATTAACACTGTGATGGACTTACTGCCTGATGCTGAGGTAATAATTTGTAAAGTATATTTCAGGGGTTATTGGGATAGCCATATATTATACCTATGTTCATTTGTTTTTTCCAGGTTGCGTTACTGTTGTTGTATATCTCATGCAGGCATCTTCCAAGATCCATATTCCAATCCTTGATTCCAATGATCCTCCCCAACATGAATCTGTAAGCTGAAATTATGATGCTCACTTTTCAATCTGATATTTGTTGCGACTATCCCATTTTAAAACTGCACCAATGTCAAATTTCAATTCAACTTATTAATTGGAGTATCTTTTATGCAGCAATCCCTGTCTAGAACAGCAGATCATGATCCGCTTCTCGGACTCCCCTTAACACCAACAAAGCAGCAGACATCCCCAGAATGTGATGATGAAGCAAGAAGCTCTCAGATTTCACTCGCGCAACTTTCATCTAACAAATAAGGGAAACATGCTAAAATTGAATGAATGTGGTTACTTGGAAGTTGTCAAAATTGCTTCTTATTTTGCCTGTTACTTGCAAGTTGTAAAAAAACTCTCATATTTTACTTCTTTTCCTATAGTATCCCTGTCTAACATTTAGTAAAAATTGCCATATGTTATGGCTCTCCAACGTCGGATGTAAAGATTACTTTTTATTTTGCAACTCATTTTGTATACGAATGTTGTGCAATTTAAATTCTATTTTTAATCGGCTCTCAAGTAAATTATAGGAAGTTATTACCAAATTGTGTTGGGCTTTAATCATTTTTGTCGTTTGAAATTAACATCATGGTTTTGTATGTATGTTATTTGTTTCATCATAACCAAATTTTTTTTAAAAAAATAGTCAATAGAATGGGCCACATAAATTCAGGCATCTTATGTTTTAAAGAAAACTAACGTTTAACCGAATACCATAGGCTCTTGCTTAAGGTTTTACACCCTGTTACCTATCAAGCTAATTTTATTGCTTAATGTTTTGCGTTGTTTTTCTTAATAAAGGTGAGAAAAGGCATTTCTCCTTTAGGCTTGGTTTAAGTCTTTTCTTACCATCATTTGTTCTTTGATGTGCCATATTTTATTTAATCCAACTTTCACAAATGCCAAAATAAATATTTTATAAATTCATAAAGTAGAATTACAGAATATGAGATATAATTAATTGGGAAAAAATTTGGATGTTTCTAGATTGGCGGCCTACTCCTACCATACACAACATCTTTCATATCTGTTTTTCTATCAACGTCACCTACCCATGCCTATACATGCATGTGTCATCATTCCGATAAAAGTGTGGTCCATTTAACTAGCTGTCAATGTTGAATTGTAGCTTTAGTTCCTCATGCATCTGTTTCCCTTATCTTCCAATGTTTTGTTCCATCCTTTTCAAATTTCAATATAGCATCTCTTACTCCATTCCAGCAAAGATCGTCTGATAAATTTTAAACTCGGAGCAACATCAACAATATACATAAACAACATGGATAACCATGAATATACAAACAAGTCAAATTCAACAAAAGCCATAATGAACAGAAAACGTATTGATGCAATCCTATCCCGCAAGGGCATTGGGTAGAAGACTCCAAGTAGATTGGGCTAGAGATCCAAGGGAAGGCCCTAGGGTTCTCATGAGCCTTAGGGTATATTTTGAGCCCATGGGCTAAGTATGAGCCCGCTTATCTTTGTAAATACTAGAATAGGTTTTTCCTTCGTTTGGGCCTTGTATTTTGGCCATTCTAGTAGTATAGGGTTTTAGCCTTGTATTTCGGGGCATTTTGAGTAGTCTTTGTAGTAAGGACTTTTTTTTTGTATTTTCATGCTTTTTTTTTGTCATGGGGGTGAGCTTAGTTATTATAGGGGGTGTGTAGCTAAGCTCTAGCTTTTCATCTCAAGGAGGTGAGCTTAGCTATTAGAGAGGTATGTGTAGCTAATCTCTAGCTTCTTTAGGAATCTTCTTAAGGAAGCTTCTCAAGGAGGTGAGCTTAGTTTTTAGATGGGTGTGTGTAGCTAAACTCTAGCTTCTCAAGGAAGTTTTCTCAAAGAAGATTCTCAAGGAAGTTTTCTTAAGAAAGCTTCTCAAGGAAGTTTTCTTAAGAAAGCTTCTCAAGGAAGCTACCTAGTCTATAAATAGAAGCATGTGTAACACTTGTTGTAACTTGGATGAATGAGAGTCTTGTGAGACATACTTCAAAGTTCCACTTCTCTCCCTCTTTTATTCCTTCAATTTCGTGCTCCCCCCTCTCTTTTTCTCTCCCTCTTTCTTTTCCTCCATTGAAGCATCCTTCCAAGCTTCTTATCCAAGGCTCATCTTGGTGGTGAAGCTCCTTCTTCCATGGCTTATTCCCTAGTGGATGGCGCCTCCTCTCACCTCTTCTCCTTTGTCTTCCACTGCATCTCCATGGTGGAAAATCACCATTAAAGGACCTCATTGAAGCTCAAAGATCCAGCCTCCATAGAAGCCCCACAAGCAAGTTTGCATCACGTATCATGCAACAAAAACGACATGCTCAGACTTAGCTCCCTCTACATGCAACTCTGCATCCTGCTTCACAATATACAAAAGATCATAGTAAGAAATTATATATACCATGTTTCAGATTGAAATTATCAGCTAACATTACTTAAATACAATGTTCCAAATTTATAAAAATTTTGTTATGCAAAGGCAACCAAACTATAAGTTGCATGCAACCTAGAACTAGATTTACACTTATTTAAGTTATTATGATCATGCATGCCACTTAATTATTGTATTTAAATTATGGTCATAGATTCCACTTAACTTTGATTTATCCCTATCTTTAAGTAATTGTTTCTGATTCATCGGAGGATGTCAATTCTGAATCAAGACAAGGTACTACTAGAAAACTCCTCAATCCAATTGTTTTCTCATAATTAACATGTAATAAGTATATCTAACTACAATTTTTGCAGGATCGGATTCCATTTCTTTCGTTGGAGATGAAAATTGTCAATTCCCAGTTAATGACCCAACAATTAACACAGAAGGTAACAATTATAATTCTAAATCACTATGTTAGTAACTTCACCTACAATGGATTTAATTTTCCAAAACCATTTGTATTTATCATGTAACAATTTACATGTTTTTCTGAAAATGTTATCAATTGTTACCATCATGTTGTCGTATCTCATTAAACAATTTCAGGGTATTTTAAACTTGGTGATCAACTCATGCAATGTAGACCCTGTAATGCAAACATGTGGCATAATGAAAGAATATCAAAACGTAAAAATAGTTCAAGCCCGAGGTTCAGCTTACGTTGTGGAGATGGTAAAGTTGAACTTCCATTATTACAAAATCCCTCCAAACATCTCCAGCAACTTTTGTTTGATCATCATGGAGCTAATGTAAAAATTATCAACAAAACATACGGACATATAACATGATGTTTGCATTTACTTCTGCTGGTATTAAGCTAGACAAATCAATTAATGATTCAAGAGGACCTCCTACAATTAGAATTCAAGGCCAACCATGTCACAAGATAGGCAGCCTATTACCAATGCCTGGAAAAGAACCTTTGTACAATTATATATCTTTAACACAGATAATGAAGTGCAAAATAGAATTAATGTCATCAGGTAGTAATTCTTTTATTCTTATTATTATAAAAACACATCACTAATGAAGCATGTTTGATTTTTAAAAAAAAAATTCTTCCTTTTTCATTGATGTTCTCTAAATTATATATGCATTTTAATATCCCATTTTATAGTCACCATAATGAAATTGAAGCACACATTGTTTCAAGTTTAAGTCAAATGCTAGATGAACACGACATCCATGCAAAAAGTTTTAGGATGGTAGGAGATAGATTGGCACATAATGAAGTACATAATGTCATGCTGAAATTGATCGCTAATCGTGAAAAAGATGGTCGTACATATAATGTACCTACTGTTTCAGAAGTTGTTGCACTTATTGCAGGTGATTTTGATACGAATTCAAGAAGAGATATTATTCTTGAGACTCAGAATGGCCAATTACAAAGGATACATGAATTGCATTCTAGCTATATAGGTTTACAATACCCTTTATTATTTCCTTATGGTGAAGATGGATATATAGCTGACATACTTCATCGTGCTACATCAAGTGGCCAAAAAAGAAAGAAATCATCTTACAATGAGGGAGTGGTTTGCTTTTAGACTACAATGCAAGTCAAATGAAGCACAAACTTTGTTGCATTCTAGGAAACTGTTCCAACAATTTGTTGTCGAAGGGTATACCATGGTTGAACCAGAAAGACTTTCCTTCATCAGAAACATCCAAAAAAAACTTAGAGTTGACAAGTTTTGCAGCTTGCAAAAGTCATTGGATGTTGGTACCACCAAAGGCTTAAATAGAAGTAAAAGGGTCATTTTGCCTTCAACCTTTGTCGGGAGCCCACGGTACAATGATCAACTTTATTTTGATGGTATGAAAATATGCAGTCATGTTGGTTTCCCAAATCTTTTTATTACTTTAACCTGTAATCCAAATTGGCCTGAAATTCGTAGATTACTGACGCCATTGAATTTGAAAGCAACAGACAAACCAGACATTATCTCGCGAGTTTTCAAATTGAAGTATGAACAAAGGCTTTCGAACCTAACAAAGAATCATCTGTTGGGAAAAGTAGTTGCATGTAAGTTGATCCATATTTTTACCAATCCAGCTTACAGATTAGTTGATTATTTTTTCCTTTTGGATGATCATCTTACACGAGGTTTCAATATTTAAATGTAACTATTGATACTAACCACACAAAGAAATCTAATCACTTTAATGTCTATCTATTAATACTATTTTCTAACAATGGCACATATGTATACAATAGAATTTCAAAAGTGAGGACTTCCTCATGTCCATTTATTGCTATTTTTACACCCCGACAATAAATATTCATCTTCAGATGACATTGATCAAATTATATCAACAGAGATACCTTCACAGGAAGATGACCTAGAACTGTATACATTAGTACAAAATCATATGGTTCATGGCCCATGTGGAATTCTGCGAACAGAATCTCCATGCATGAAAGAAGGCAGGTGCAGTCGTTTCTATCCTAAAATGTTTCAGTCTCATACTCTTTTAGATGCATATGGTTATCCGATCTATCGTAGAAGAAACAATGATCGAATAATTTCCAAAAATGGTGTTACAATTGATAACAGATATATTGTACCTTACAATCCAAAATTGCTTAGAAAATATCAAGCCCATATCTATTGAATGGTGTAACCAAAGCACTTCTGTCAAATATTTATTCAAGTACATAAACAAAGGATATGATAGGTATTATTAACCATGCTACAACCCAAAATAATGAGATCAAAGAATATCTAGATTGCAGGTATTATTAATTTGTAATGTCTAATTGATCTGACCAATATTGTTTTAATTCATGGATCTTTGTGGCAGATACATTTCTCCCTGTGAAGCTACTTAGAGAATCTTTGGTTTTCCAATACATGGTAGAAAGCCTGCTGTTGAAAGATTACATTTCCATCTTCCAAGACAACATAGTGTTCTTTACCAAGATCATGATGATATTGATGATGTCATGTCTAAGCCAAGCATCTCTGATTCAAATTTTATTTCTTGGATGAACAACAACCAAAGCTTTGCTAAAGGAAGAATTCTTATGCAGAATTTGTTTCTAAGTTCGTATATAATTAGAAAAAAAGATCCTCACAACTTAGAAAAAAAGGATACATTATTGAGAGGCTATTATGGGTCCCACCAACTACAAGAGAATTATTTTACTTAAGGATGATGCTAAATGTTTGTAAAGGACCAACCTCATTTGAGGATATCAGAATGATTGCTAATGTTCAATATCCTACATATAGAGAAGTATGCTTTGCTATGAGTTTTTTACAAGATGATAGAAAATTTGTTGAAGCAATCAAAGAAGTGAAAGACTGGGGCACAACACATTATTTGAGAAAGCTATTTGTGTTTATACTTTTAACAGATACCATGAACAAACCTGAAGAAGTTTGGGACCAAACTTGGCATTGGTTAGCTAATGACATTGCATATCATCATAGGAAAACAATAACAAATACAGGTTAGTTGAAAAAAAATTATATTAAATACCATCAATAATAATCATAATTTAACAAATTATTTTTGACCTGTTAGAGATACATCTTAATGATGACCATTTGAAAAATTTGGTGTTGCTTGAAATTGAACAACTGTTGCAAACCAATCAAAAATCACTTAGAGACTATCCTTCAATGTCATATCCTGAAGATGGAAATTGGGCAACCTATCTAGACAATAGCCTGATATTATCAGAGCTAAATTACAACAATGATGAGGTCAGATCAGAATTTTTACATCATTTTTCTCATATGACTGGTAATATACCTATCTATGTGTAAATGCTATACCTACAGATAAAATTAACTACAAAAAAAAAAACATAACAACTCACTGTACCTTTCATTTTAAGTCCGAATTTGCTATACTCATTTTCCTATTCTATATTTGTCTCTAGAATTACAATATGCTATTAATCAAATTCAATTTGCATTTAATTAATTCTTCTTTGACATCTGACAAAAACATATCCATAACTACATATCAACAAGCATCAATTTATAACCAAATTATTCAGGCTGTCAATAAGGATGAAGGTGACATGTTTTTCCTATATGGATATGGAGGTACATGAAAAACATTCATTTGAAAAACACTGGCAAGTTCATTAAGAACAGACAAAAAAATTGTTATTATGGTTGCTTCTAGCGGCATAGCTTCTCTATTGTTGCCTGGAGGTAGAACTGCACATTCCAAATTCAAGGTCCATGTTCCTTTGAAAACTCAACATGCAATATACACCAAGGAAATCAATTAGCTGAATTACTAAATCAAACAAGTCTAATCATTTGGGATGAAGCACCCATGGCTCACAAATTTTGTTTTGAAGCGCTTGATTAAAGTCTAAGAGATATTATTAAAGGAGAATTCATTTCCAATAAAATCTTTAGAGGTAAAGTCATGGTGTTCGGTGGAGATTTCCGGCAAATTCTACCCATCATTCCTAGGGACAGTCGTTCCGACATTATTAATGCAACAATAAATTCCTTTTATCTATGGGATTATTGTCACGTATTAACACTGACAAAAAACATGTGTTTACAAAGCAACATACAAGTAGCAGATCAACAAGAGACTACCACATTTGCACAGTGGATTCTAAACATTGGAGATGGAATTATTGGACATCTAATGATGGCTATGCTACAATGGAAATCCCACAGGATCTGTTGATAACAGAATATGATGATCCAATCCATGGGATAGTTAATTCTACATTTCCAGATTTATGCCAACATCACAACAATCCATAATTCTTCCAATCTAGAGCAATATTAGCTTCAACAAATGAAACAGTCCAATAAGTCAATGATTATATACTATCATTGATCCTAGGTAATCATCCCATCACTTATATAATTGTCTTTATTTCTATCTAATTAATTTACCCTCCCCTGAATGTAAATTGTCCCTACTTCATTTCCCATTATGCAGAATTACCAGCTATGTAGTATCTTTATTGTTTTTCTAAATGGTTATTATTAACTTGATATACTAATTACAAAAATGATCATAGGTGAACACATGGAATATCTAAGTTCTGACTCAGTAGACAAATTAGAAACCATTGAAAGTTGTCATTTCTGCTTACTAACTACTGAATTCCTTAATTCATTGAAAACATTTGGTTTGCCCAATCATTGTATCAAACTAAAAATTGGATCGACTATAATGTTGTTAAGAAACTTAGATCAAACTCAAGGGTTGTGTAATGGCACTAGATTAATTGTTACAAGACTAGCAAAACAGGTTATTGCAACTAAGATAATTTCTGGGGAAAATGTTGGTCATAATGTTTATATTCCAAGAATGTCCATGTCCCCTTCTCAATCACCATGGCCTTTTAAGCTTTTAAGAAGACAATTAATATTGCTCTAGATTGGAAGAATTTAGGGTTGTTGTGATGCTAGCATAAATCTGGGAATGTAGAATTAACTATCCCATGGATTGAATCATCATATTCTGTTATCAACAGATTTTGTGGAATTTCCACTGTAGCATAGCCATCATTTTGATGTCCAATAATTTCATCTCCAATGTTTAGAATCCACTGTGCAAATGTGGCAATCTTTTGTTGATTTGTTGTTGGTATGTTGCTTTGTAAACGCATATTTTTTGTCAGTGTTAATACGTGACAATAATCCCATAGATAAGAGGAATTTATTGTTGCATTAACAATGTCGGAGCAATTGCCCCTAAGAATGATGGGTAGAATTTGCCGGAAATCTCCACCGAACACCATGACTTTACCTCCAAAATTTTTATTGGAAATGAATTCGCCTTTAATAATATCTCTTAGACTTTAATCAAGCACTTCAAAACAAAATTTCTGAGCTATGGGTGTTTCATCCTAAATGATTAGACTTATTTGATTTAGAAATTCAGCTAATTGACTTCCTTGGTGTATATTGCATGTTGAGTCTTCAAAAATTGGAATAGGGATCTTGAATTTGAAATGTGCAGTTCTACCTCTAGGCAACAATAGAGAAATTATGCCACTAAAAGCAACCATAATAACAATTTTTTTGTCTGCTCTTAATGAACTTGCCAGTGTTTTCCAAATGAATATTTTTCCTGTACCTCCATATCCATATAGTAAAAAAATGTCACCTTCATCCTTATTGACAGCCTGAATAATTTGGTTATAAATTGATGTTTGTTGATATGTAGTTATGGATATATTTTTGTCAGATGTCAAAAAAAGAATTAATTAAATGCAAATTAAATTTGATTAATAGTAGATTATAATTCTAATGACAAATACATAATAGGAAAATGAGTATAACAAATTCAAACTTAAAATAAAAGGTACAGTGAGTTGTTATGTTTTTTTTAGTTAATTTTATCTGTAGGTAAAGGATTTACATATGGATAGGTACATTACCTGTCATTTGAGAAAAAAGATGTAGAAATTCCGATCTGACCTCATCATTGTTGTAATTTAGCTCTGATAATATTAGGCTATTGTTTAGACAAGTTGCCCAATTTCCATCTTCAGGATATGACATTGAAGGATAGTCTCTAAGTGATTTTTAATTGGCTTACAACAGTTGTTCAATTTCAAGCAACACCAAATTTTTCAAATGATCATCATTAAGATGTATCTCTAACAGGTCAAAAATAAATTGTTAAATTATGATTATTATTGATGGTATTTGATATAAAAAAAATTCAACTAACCTGTATTTGTTGTTGTTTTCCTATCATGATATGCAATGTCATCATCTAACCAATGCCAAGTTTGGTCCCAAACTTCTTCAGGTTTGTTCATGGTACATGTATAAAGTATTAACACAAATAGTTTTCTCAAATAATGTGTTGTGCCCCAGTCTTTCGCTTCTTTGATTGCTTCAACAAATTTTATATCATCTTATAAAAAACTTATAGCAAAGCATGCTTCTCTATATATAGGATATTGAACATTAGCAATCTTTCTGATATCCTCAAATGAGATTGATCCTTTGCAAACAGTTAGCATCATCCTTAAGTACAATAATTCTCCTGTAGTTGGTGGGACCCATAATGGCCTCTCAATAGTGTATCCTTTTTTCTAAGTTGCCAAGATCTTTCTTTTTAATTATATACGAACTTAAACTAATTTTGCATAAGTAAGAGTTCTTCCTTTAGCAAAGTTTTTGTTGTTGTTCATCCAAGAAATAAACTTTGAATCAAAGATGCTTGGCTTAGACAAGACATCGTCAATATCATCATGATCTTGGTAAAAAATACTATGTTGTCCTAGAAGATGCAAATGTAATCTTTCAACAACAGGTTTTCTTCCATGTATTGGAAAACCAAAGATTCTCCAAGTATCTTCACAGGAAGAAATGTATCTGGCACAAAGATCCATGAATTAAAACAATATTGGTCAGATCAATTAGACATTACAAATTAATAATAACTGCAATCTAGATATTCTTTGATCTCATCATTTTGGGTTGTAGCATGGTGGATTGTATCATTATCATCATGAACCATAACAGTTGGGACTCTATCATATATTTTGTTTATGTACTTGAATAAATATTTATCAGAAGTGCTTTGATTACACCATTCAATATTGATATGGGCTTGATATTTTTTGAGCAATTTTGGATTGTAAGATACAATATATCTGTTATTAATTGTAACACCATTTTTGGAAATTGTCCGACCATTATTTCTTCTATGATAGTCTGGATAATCATCTGCATCTAAAAGAGTATGGGGCTAAAACATTTTAGGATAGAAACAACTGCACCTGCCTTCTTTCATGCATGGAGATTTTGTTCGCAGAATTCCACATGGGCCATGAACCATATGGCTTTGTAGTAATGTATACAGTTTTAGGTCATCTTCCTATGAAAGTATCTCTGCTGATATAATTTGATCAATGTCATCTGAATATGGATATTTATTGTCGAGGTGTAAAAATAGCAATAAATGGACATGAGAAAGTCCTCACTTTTGAAATTCTATTGTATACGTATCTATCATTGTTAGAAAATAGTATTAATAAACAGGCATTAAAGTGATTAGATTTTTTTATGTGGTTAGTATTACTAGTTGCATTTAAATATTGAAATCTCATGTAAGATGATCAGCCAAAAGGAAAAACTAATCAACTAATCTGTAAGCTAGATTGGTAAAAATATGGATCAACTTACATGCAATTACTTTTCCCAGTAAATAATTTTTTGTTAGGTCCGAAAGCATCTATTCATACTTCAATTTAAAAACTCAAGAGATAATGTATGGTCTGTCTATTGCTTTCAAATTCAATGGCATCAATAATCTACGAATTTTAGGCCAATTTGAATTACAGGTTAAAGTAATAAAAAGATTTGAAAAACCAACATGGCTGCATATTGTCATACCATCAAAATAAAATTAATCCATGTACTGTGGACTCCCAACAAAGATTGAAAGCAAAAAGATACGCGGGTTAGACTAATTAACAAAGAGTAACCCATAACCGGACGGTTATAGATTAATTCGCAATTAATTAGTCTAAAAATTATCGTTTTGCGTGCAACTTAAAATTTAACAAAACCAACCTCTAAACCACGCTCAGGGTCTCATTCTGAGAATTTTGATATATATATTGCCTCCGAGGCAGGATTTCAGCATCCAAAAGGTCAAATTTTTTTCTTCCTTATGGCTGAGTATGATGCCAAATCAAAGGAAAAAGGTGGGCCCTTTTGCTCCACTTAAAATAGGACATGTGGCAATTGCTTTTAGAAAAGAAAATGAAAAAGAAAAGAAAATCATTTTTTTATAAAAAACCCAAATCTTCTCTCTCTTCCTTCAGAAAAATTTCAGTAGCTTCTTTCTCCCTTCCACGTTGCTTTTTCTCTTCTTCTTCTCCACCATTGTTGCCTCCATTGAAGCTCCAAATTCCTCTTCATTTCTACCCCAAATTGCAAGGAAAAGCCATTTTCGGAGTCTTGGAGCATACCTTTACTTTGTGGGGCTTTAAATTTCAGGTAAGGGTGGACTTCTTCTCACTTGAAATCTGTGGGTGTTGGGTTTTTGGGAGCTATAATGGGTAGTTCTACTAGGTTATTGCCTTAGGGTAATTGTTTGTGAAGGAATTTGTCGAAATCATGCTAAACTTGACATGTTTGATGTGAACAAAACTACCCATGCTGATTTAGGGTTTAATAATGATGCTTTGTGATATATGTATGCTTAAAATGTTGATAGAAAATTGGTAGAGAGGATGGGGAGAGTTAACTTAGAGTCAAATGTGAGAATGATAGTGTTGTGGGTGGAAAAGATTGAGATTTTGAGGGTTAGAAAAGTCAAATTTGGGGTTAGTGGAAATTGGAGTCTAAAGTGAGTTGATTTTAGTTTATAATGTCAATTAGGACTTGTAGGAAAGCTTGGGCAGAGCAAATGAGAAAAATGAGTGACAAATGTGAAAGGAAAGAGCCATTTCTAGGGTAAATTGGGTGTTGAGAGGCCAAATTTTGAATAGGTGGGGATTTCACCTTAAAACCAGTTTGAGCAAGTCTAAATCAATGTTATAGACTTTATGAAAATGAGAGTTTACCCCAAAATTACCAAATTTTCATTTTCACCTTTCAAACCTTGAGAATTCACTAAATTGGTGGGTTTTGGATACCTATATTTTGATTTACCTTGGTTTGAAGTTTGTTTTTGGTTTAAACATGATTTAGACAGGGTTTAGGACTTGTAGGATCCAATTTGAGCGAAATTGGATACAAGCAAGCTAGAATTCGAAATCTGCCAAATTATGCAGCAAAAACTGTCAAATTGTGCAGCAGATTTTACCAATTATGCAGAAAAAATGGTTGTGCAGCGCTAGTCACGGGAAAGGTAGTACATCTTGTGTTCTAGATATTTTCTAGCATATCCCAATGGTCAAAATTTAGATTTCTGTATTAGGAACTTCCAGTAAAATTTTCAAGTCGATCCAATGGTTAATGAATTAGAACGAAGAGAATGTTACTGGGGCATGTGAGTAGGAAAAAACTGTGGAATTTGAATGAGTTTTGTGCAGAGTTTTCTGCCTCCACTCTGTTTTTCTTGGTTTAGGGTAGTTTCATGACAAATGGAATTGAATTGTTTGGATATTGTGAAAGCTTAGAGGGGTTGATGGGGACCCGGTGCTGAGAGGAACGAGGATAAGGGCTACGTAGGAGTGCGTGAGCTCAATTTAAAGGTGGGCAACTGGGGATGGTGTGCTTATGCCTGACTTGTGGAAATGGGATAGTTGATTTGCGCCATCGCCCGATCGCCACCTAGTACCACATATGATGGGTGCCCCATAATCCAATAATCTTGATGTGAGAAAACGTGGAAGAGTCAGTCTTCCTACTTTTGTTTGTTGACCACAGAGTGGTACCTGGAGATATGTCGCGGGGGTCAGGAGACCTTGGGGACGTTAGGTGGGGCGCTATTGCCCAAAACCAAGCTTGACTAATTCCGACCCAACCTGGGCATAGTCAGCCAGTGAGAACCTGTGACGTACCTAAGCATGCGAGCTATTGTCAGTCAACCAATAAAAGAACAAAGTCCATGAAGTAAGGAGGCTTGTGTGGCAGCTGGCCCACTATGTATCTTGGGTGGTATCTGAAAATTACCCTCTGGTAATCGATTACCATTCATGGGTAATCGATTACAAGGTTTAAAAATGGAGACAGGATGTTAAGTAGCTTCTGGTAATCGATTACCAATTGTGTGTAATCGATTACACAGTATGATAGGGCACTGTGGACAAAGGATCAAGCTGAATATTTTGATGATGCCAAAGTTTCTCAAAGCTTTATTCAAGACAAAGAAATTAAAGATATTCAAGATGGATGATCAAGACAGTCTCTAGAGTCTTAGAAAGGGTATATTAAATAGGAAGGGAATTCCAATTGAAGTAGCAAAAGGTTTGGCCAAGAATTTTAAGTTAAAAAGTCTTTTTCAAACAAATTTATTCTCTGGTAATCGATTACCAGAGGATGTAATCGATTACCAGTGGCCAAAACTGATTTACAACAGCTATTAAAATTTGAATTCAAAATTTGCACTGTGTAATCGATTACACATATATGGTAATCGATTACCAGCAATTTCTGAACGTTTTAATTCAAATTTTAAAGCTTGTAATCGATTACACATATACTGTAATCGATTACCAAAGCAGATTTTCAGGAAATATTCTCAACAGTCACATCTTTTTATGTGGTTCTTGAATGGCTATCAAAGGCCTATATATATGTGACTTGAGACACGAATTTGCTAAGAGTTTTTCAGAACAAAAAGGTCTTATCCTCTTATAAAGCAAAATCGTTTTATTCTCTTACAAATTCCTTGGCCAAATTACTTGTGATTCAATAAGGAATTATTTGAGTGCTCAAATTGTTCAATCTATCTCTTTCAAGAGAGATTTCTTCTTTTCTTCTTCTTCATTCTGAAAAGGGATTAAGAGTCCGAGGGTCTCTTATTGTGAAAGGATTCTAAACACAAAGGAAGGATTGTCCTTGTGTGTTTAGAACTTGTAAAAGGAATTTACAAGATAGTGGAACTCTCAAGCGGGTTGCTTGGGGACTGAACGTAGGCACAAGGGTGTGGCCAAACCAGTATAAATCTGAGTTTGCACTTTCTCTTCCCTTAAACTCCTTTATTTATTATTGTTTTATATTCATATTTAAATTGTTCTATTTGAATCAACATTTAAGAAATTCATTATTAAGGGAATTTATAACTTGAATAGAAAGTTAAATAGAATTTTTAATTGGGGAAATAATTTGTAATATCTTAATTCAACCCCCCCCCCCTTCTTAAGATATCTGAGGCCACTTGTCCAACAGGCACTGGTAATCAATTACCAGTTGTGTGTAATCGATTACATAGTGCTACCTGCTACTGGTAATCGATTACACAGTGTAACTTGTAGATTCCAATGTGCAAAGGCTGAGTAATTCGTTTTTTGGCACTGGTAATCGATTACATACTTTGGTAATCGATTACCAGAGAGGAAATCCCTTGAACAAGACATTTTGACTATGCGTAGCCGTTAGGGGACGCATTGTATTGTTACCTGTGTAGTTATATTTCTTGTGAAAGAGTCTACCCTCTTTCTTTTATCTCTTGTAGATCGTGATGGCAGTGTAGTTGATCCATGATCGCGTGGTGATGGAGTGCCTAGAGGGTATTTGGGAGACCCTCGAAGACAATGAGAGGTGTCGATTCCAGGGCACAATTCGACTCACTGCTACTTCACTAGTTCATCCGGAGCAACCCGCACGCACACTTCAACACCCTGTGGAGTGGATACTACCTACACCTACTCCATACCAACTAGTTGAGCCGGTTCAAGTGATAAAGGTGTCATCCTCTGAAGAGGATCTTGAAGAGGATCCAGAGGAGTTACCTCCTGAACCTGCTATGGACGCCCTTGACTTACCTGAGGATGATGAAGACCCACTCCCTGATGTTGATTCCCCAGAGGATATTATGTCAGCATCTGAGGCAAACTCTACAGAGGAGAGTGGCCCTGGAGGGACATCGAATAGTGACGACTCTTCATCATAGCAGACGGCTCCTTAGACTAGGCGTACATACTTTTTGTGGGTGGGTGTATCTAGTTCAGACTGCTAGGTTTACTCTTTTGATTTTTGGGTGGGTAGACCTATTGTATAGAAATTTTGATGATTGTATATATTGTGGCTGAAGCCACCACAGTTGTTACCTTTGCTCTGGATGTCACTATGCTATTTTGCAGACTCCCATATTTTGGACAGCTGTAGATGATAAAAACAATTATGTTTTATCTTGTTATTTGAAAAGGAAATGTTAACGAACTTTATTTGAAAAGAGTTTACCAACCGCATCTTATTATCTTTCACGTGACGACCTAAAATGATGGCTAGTATATTTTTGAAAGAGGAAAATAGTTTGGAAGTTATGAGTGATCAGAAAGAAATGAATCCGAATAGAGTTGTGAACTGGCCATTCAGGACTCTATAGTGATAATTTTCCTTCTGAATTTAATTACCGTGAAATGAATAACAATGCAAAAAAAAAATTCCCCATGGTTTCTGCTATTTAATTTACTACTATTAAACCAGTCATTATTTAGGGACACCACATCAAATATTTTGCTACATATTCAGCTACATCTTTCTTCATGCCATGCCACCAAAAACTTCTCTTCAAATCTTGGTACATCTTAGTCATCCCTGGATGGAAACTAAGACGACTTTTATGTGCTTCTTCCGAGATCTTAACTTTCAAATCATCTAATGGCGATACACATATCCTTCTCTTGAATCTAATTAACCCAGTTGTGTCCTTTTTAAACTCCACATCCTTATCTCACATTGCATCTAACACTTTGCCTTGCAGAAACTGGTCATCCGGTTGAGCCTCGCGTATGTGATTTACGAATTCATTGGTGATCTGCAACGCTCCCACAAATAAGCTCTTGGGTCGCATCTTGATTGCTAGATTTAGATCTCGAAATTCCTCTATCAATCTCTGTTCCAGGATCATCATGGTCGCAACATATAAGGACTTCCGGCTCAGCGCGTCGGCTACTACATTAGCCTTTCCTGGGTGGTAGGAAAGACCAAAATCATAATCCTTGAGGAACTCCATCCATCTTCGTTGCCTCATATTGAGTTCCTTCTGATTGAACAAATATTTTGAGGCTCTTGTGATCGCTGAAAACTTCAAAACGAGTACCATATAAATAGTGCCTCCAAATCTTTAAGGCAAAGACCACAGCTGCTAGTTCCAAATCATGGGTCGGATAGTTAACTTCATGAGGACGCAATTGGCGTGAAGCATAAGCCACTACCCTTCCCTCCTGCATCAATACGCACCCTAAGCCTTGCCCGCTCGCATCGCAATACACTTCAAATGGTCTCTTAGGGTTGGGCAAAATTAACACTAGAGCTATTGTCAATCGCCTCTTCAACTCTTGGAAGCTTTGATCACATTTCTCATTCTAGACAAACTTCTCATTCTTACAAGTCAGTTTAGTTAGGGGTAGCGCTAACTTAGAAAATCCCTCAATGAATTTCCTATAATAGCCGGCCAACCCCAAGAAACTTCGAATTTCTGTTGGAGTTTTCGGTTGTTGCCACTCCATAACCGACTCCACTTTAATCGGGTCCACTGCAACCCCATCTTTAGAAATCACGTGCCCCAAGAATTGCACTTTCTCTAACCAAAATTCACATTTCGACAATTTGGCGAACAATTTCCTATCCCTCAGGATATGCAACACAATTCTCAAGTGCTTTTCATGCTCCTTCTTATTCCTTGAATACACTAGGATATCATCAATGAACACAACCACAAACTGATCTAAGTAATCATGGAATATACGGTTCATATAGTCCATGAAGATAGCTGGAGCATTAGTCACTCCAAATGGCATGACTAAATACTCATAATGCCCATACCGAGTCCGAAACGCAGTCTTTGGAATATCTTCCTTCTTAACTCGGATTCGAAAATACCGTCGCTCCCCTCAATTGATCAATCAAATCATCTATCCTCGGTAGGGGATATTTGTTCTTGATAGTGACCTTGTTCAGTTGCCGGTAGTCTACGCACATCCTCATACTTCCATCCTTCTTTTTAACTAGTAAGACCGGCGCTCCCCACGGTGATACGCTTGGGCGAAAAAATTGTTTACTTAAGAGATTCTGCACTTGTGCCTTCACCTCTGCTAGTTCTACTGAAGACATCCTATAGGGCGCGATCGACACTGTATTCGCCCCAGGCACTAAGTCAATAATGAATTTCACTTCTCTCTCAGGTGGTAATTCAGAAATGTCATCAGGAAAGACCTCTAGGAATTCTGACACCACCGGTATACTGCAAACTTCAGAGACCTCCTCCACATTCATGGAGAACAACACCATGTAGGTTCGAACATCCCCCACTCCATCGTTGGCAGCATTCTCTTTCAATGGTTCATTTGGAATTACATTTCCACCAAATACTAGCATCTTCTCTTTGCAGTTTAGAAGGATATGGTTAGTAGATAACCAGTCCATTCCCAAGATCACATCTAGATGAGCTAAAGGTAGGCAAATAAAATCCTCCATAAAAGATTGACCCTCAACAGTTATAGGACACTTCAAACACACCCGAGAGGTGGTTACAGGC
The DNA here is from genome assembly GCF_004193775.1 of Glycine soja. Taxonomy (NCBI): domain Eukaryota; kingdom Viridiplantae; phylum Streptophyta; class Magnoliopsida; order Fabales; family Fabaceae; genus Glycine; species Glycine soja. Next base: position 22,194,914 of record NC_041019.1, read on the forward strand.
TCGTTAGTCGGAGTAGACACCACGATATCATATGGCAACTCCGTCGTACATAACCCCAACCTCTCCACACATGCATGAGATATGAACGAATGTGTGACACCCGAATCATAGAGTACATCTAGCAGTTTATCAGCAATCAAACATTTATCCTGTATCAAATCGTCGGAGGCAGCAACTTCTGATCCACTCATAGCAAATACCCGGGAGGGTACCTTTGGTCTTCCACCACTAGTGTTGTTGTTGTTGCTAACATTACCGCTCCTTGTGGGATTAGTAGATCCACGATTGACTGTGTTAGAATTGGCAGTTACCGTCGGTCTCCCAGTCATTCTACACTCCCGAGCATAATGGCCTACTTTGCCACAAATATAGCAACAATTTTCCTGTGTCTGCTGGAGTTGTGGGCAATTTCTCCTAAGATGCGGTCCTCCGCACTGAAAGCACTGTACCCCAATCCCCCTTGACAGGCTCATGTTAGACGTAGTCATAGGTTATTTCCCCTTGTTGCAGGAATATGGCTTCATCCTCTTATTACTGTTTCCTCTAAAAAGGTAGCTTCTTTGTGGTCCTCCAAAGCCTCTGGCTTGCCTCTCTTTCATCTTGTCCTCAAATATTCAACACTTTGTCACCAGTTGATTGAAATCTATGATCTGCATGTAGCTAACTGCCTGTTGAATCTCCAGTCGAAGCCCATTCTCAAACTGAGCACATAAGTCTTCTTCGTTCCGAGCATCTTGGTATTGCGGCCAATACTGTAGAAGTTCATTAAATTTGGCCGTGTATTCTCCAACGAACATGTTTCCCTGCTTCAAATCCAGAAATTCTCTCGCTTTTCGCTTCCTGAGATCTCGTGGAAAATAATTGTCTAGGAATTTGTCCTTGAAGGCATTCCAAGGAATCATGCCTCCAGGTGCTGCTAATGTAGGGTTCACGAACTTCCACCAGTTCTCAGCTTCTCCTTGGAGCATGAACGTCGCATAAGGAACCTTATGCTCCTCGAGGCAACCCATCGCCTCGAAAATCGCCTCAGTCTCAGCTAACCACAACCTAGCACCTTCTGGATCATAGTCCCCACTGAACTTCGGCGGGTGGTTTTTACAGAAAGCCATGAGTCCCCGATACTCTGTCGGCTCCACATCACGTTCCTGCACTAGAGTTTCCAGCACAGCTGTGATGCGGTCTAGGACATCACGGTTCTGATCCCTACCACGCCCTGCCATACCTAACCTGTAGGGAAGCTATTAGTATCCAAGAAATTCTACTGAGAGAGTGTACCATATAGGCTATGACAGTTATAACAATATCTCTCTCTCTATATATATATATATATATATACACAACAATTTTTCTACATCAATTGCACATTCTTGCTTAATACAAGAAAGTAGAATTACACACAATTTGTGACTTAACGTCACTCCCCGAAACCTACTTCCAAGTCTCAGAGATACACAGCATTCACACAGTAAGACCATGGACGGGTTCACTAGAATCCAACCTGGCTCTGATACCACCCATTGTAGCGTCCCTAAATAATGACTGGTTTAATAGTAATAAATCAAATCGCAGAAACCATGGGAATTTTTTTTTTCTTTTCTCTCTCTCTTTTTTTTCGCACTGTTATTCATTTCCCGGTAATTAAATTCAAAAGGAAAATTATCACTATATAGTCTTGAATGGCCAGTTCACAACTCTATTCGGATTCATTTCTTTTTGAACTCATAACCTCCAAACTATTTTTCTCTTTCAAAAATATACCAGCCATCATTTTAGGTCGTCACGTGAAAAATAATAAGGTGCGGTCGGTAAACTCTTTTCAATTAAAATTCGTTAACATTTCCTTTTCAAATAACAAGATAAAACATAATTGTTTTTATCATCTAAAACTGTCCAAAATATGGGAGTTTGCAAAATAACATAGTGACATCCAGAGCAAAGGTAACAACTGTGGTGACTTCAGCCACAATATATACAATCATCAAAATTTCTATACAATAGGTTTATCCACCCAAAAATCAAAAGAGTAAACCTAGCAGTCTGAACTAGATACACCCACCTACAAAAAGTATGTACGCCTAGTGTAAGGAGTCGTTTGCTACGATGAAGAGTCGTCACTATTCGTTGTCCCTCCAGGGCCATTCTCCTCTGTAGAGTCTGCCTCAAATGCTGACATAATGTCCCCTGGAGAATCAACATCAAGGAGTGGATCCTCATCATCCTCTGGTAAGTCAAGGGCGTCCATAGCAGGTTCAGGAGGTAATTCCTCTGGGTCCTCTTCAAGATCCTCTTCAGAGGATGACACCTCTATCACTTGAACCGGCTCAACTAGTCGATATGGAGTAGGTGTAGGTAGTATCCACTCCACAGGCTGCTGAAGTGTGCGTGCGGGTTCCTCCGGATGTACTAATGAAGTAGCAGTGAGTCGAATTGTGCCACGGAATCGGCACCTCTCATTGCCTTCGAGGGTCTCCCAAACACCCTCTAGGCACTCCATCACAACGCGATCATAGATCAATTGTGCTGCCATCGCGATCTACAAGAGATAAAAGAAAGAGGGTGGACTCTTTCACAAGAAATCTAACTACACAGGTAACAATACAATGCGTCCCATGTCGGCTACGCATAGTCAAAATGTTTTTTTTCCAAGGGATTTCCTCTCTGGTAATTGATTACCAAAGTATGTAATCGATTACCAGTGCCCAAAAACGAATTACACAGCCTTTGCACATTGGAAACTAAAAATTACACTGTGTAATCGATTACACAAGGTAATCGATTACCAGTAGCAGGTGACACTATGTAATCGATTACACCCAACTGGTAATCGATTACCAGTACCCTATCACCCTGTGTAATCGATTACACTCAATTAGTAATCGATTACCAGAAGCCATTTAACATTCTGTCTCAATTTTTAACCCCTGTAATCGATTACCCACGAATGGTAATCGATTACCAGAGGGTATTTTTCAGATAACACCCAAGATAAATAGCTGGTCAGCCCCCACACAAGCCTCCTTGCTTCGTGGACTTTGTTCTTTTATTGGTTGACTTCCAGAAGCTCACCTGCTTAGGTACGTCACAGGTTCTCATTGACTGACTATGCCCAGGTTGGGTCGGGATTAGCCAAGCTTGGTTTTGGGCAATAGCACCCCACCTAACATCCCCAAGGTCTCCTGACCCTCGCGGCATATCTCCAGGTACCACTCTATGGTCAACAAACAAAAGTAGGAAGACTGACTCTTCCACGTTTTCTCACATCAAGCTTATTGGATTATGGGGCAACCGTCATATGTGGTACTAGGTGGCGATCGGGCGATGGCGCAAATTAACTCTCCCATTTCCACAAGTCAGGCATAAGCACACCATCCCCAGTTGCCCACCTTTAAATTGAGCTCACGCACTCATACGTAGCCCTTATCCTCGTTCCTCTCAGCATCGGGTCCTCATCAACCCCTCCAAGCTTTCACAATATCCAAAAAATTCAATTTCATTTGTCATGAAACTACCCTAAACCAAGAAAAACAGAGTGGAGGCAGAAAACTCTGCACAAAACTCATTCAAATTCTACAGTTTTTCCTACTCACATACCCTAGTAACATTCTCTTCGTTCCTATTCGTTAACCATTGGATCGCCTTGAAAATTTAACTGGGGGTTCCTAATACAGAAATCTAAGTATTGACCGTTGGGATCTGCTATAAAATATCTAGAACACGAGATGTACTACCTTTCCCGTGACTAGCACTACACAACCATTTTTCTGCATAATAGGCAAAATTTGCTACACAATTTGACAGCTTTTGCTGCATAATTTGGCAGATTTCGAATTATAGCTTGCTTGTATCCAATTTCACTCAAATTGGATCCTAGAAGTCCTAAACCGTGTATAAATCATGTTCAAACCAAAAACAAACTTCAAACCAAGGTAAAGCAAAATATAGGTCTCCAAAACCCACTAATTTAGTGCATTCTCAAGGTTTGAAAGGTGAAAATGAAAATTGGGTAATTTTAGGGTAAGCTCTCATCTTCATCAAGTCTATAACATTGAATTAGACTTGCTCAAACTGGTTTTAAGGTGAAATCTCCACCTATTCAAAATTTGGTCTCTCAACACCCAATTTTCCCTAGAAATGACTCTTTTCTTCCACATTTGTCATTCATTTTTCTCATTTGCTCTGACCAAACTCTCCTACAAGTCCTAATTGACATTCTAAACTAAAATCAACTCACTTTAGACTCCAATTTCCACTAACCCCAAGTTTGGCTTTTCTAACCCTCAAAATCTCACACTTTTCCACCTACAACACTACCATTTTCACATTTAACTCTAAGTTAACTCTCCTCATCCTCTCTACCAGTTTTCTATCAACATTTTAAGCATACATATATCACAAAGCATCATTATTAAATCCTAAATCAACATGGGTAGTTTTGCTCACATCAAACATGTCAAGTTTAGCATAATTTCAACAAATTCTTTCACAAATAACTATCCTAAGGCAATAACCTAGTAGAACTATCCATTATAGCTCCCAAAAACCCAACACCCACAGATTTCAAGTGAGAAGAAGTCCACCCTTACCTGAAATTTAAAGCCCCACGAAGTAGAGGTAGGCTCCAGGACTCCGAAAATAGCTTTTCCTTACAATTTGGGGTAGAAATGAGGAGGAATTTGGAGCTTCAAGGGAGGCAACAATGGTGGAGAAGAAGAAAAGCAACGTGGAGGGAGAAAAAAGCTGCTGAAATTTTTTGAAGGAAGAGAGGGAAGATTTGGGCTTTTTATAAAAAACTGATTTTCTTTTCTTTTTCATTTTCTTTTCTAAAAGCAATTGTCACATGTCTTATTTTAAGTGGAGCAAAAGGGTCCACCCCTTTCCTTTGATTTGACCTCATACTCATCCATAAAGGAGAAAAAATTTTGACCTTTTAGATGTTGAAATTCTGCCTCGATTTGCGTATCGCCTCTCTGATTCCAGTTCCTCACGTTTCTCTGCACTCGTCGGAGCCCATTTTCAAAAGTAGGCAATATATATATCAAAACGCTCAGAATGAGACCCTGAGCGTGGTTCAAAGGTTGATTTTGTTTAATTTTAAGTTGCACGCAAAATGATAATTTTTAGACTAATTAATTGCGAATTGATCTATAACCGTCCGGTTATGGGTTACTCTTTGTTAATTAGTCTAACCCGCGTATCTTTCCCCCAATGTACATACTTCTACCAAGAATATATATATATATATATATATATATATATATATATATATATATATATATATATATATATTTAAATGTAACACTTACAAAATTCCGGATAGAAATTCTAGGATGTCACACAAACCACTCCCGCATTATAAGATGATATCTTTCTTTTTTTATCACTTGATGTAGCACGATGAAATATGTCAACTCTATATTCATCTTCACCATAAGAAAATAATAAAGGGTATTGTAAACCTAGATAGCTAGAATGCAATTCATGCATCCTTTGTAATTGGTCATTCTGAGTCTCAAGAATAATATCTCTTCTTGAATTCATATCAAAATCACCTCCAATAAGTGCAGCAACTTCTGAAATAGTAAATACATTATATGTACGACCATCTTTTTCATAATTAGCGATCAATTTCAGCCTGACATTATGTACTTCACTATGTGTCAATCTATCTCCTACCATTCTAAAACTTTTTGCATGGGTGTCGTGTTCATCCAACATTTGACTTAAACTTGAAACAATGTGTACTTCAATTTCATTATGATAACTGTAAAATGGAATATTAAAATACATATATAATTTAGAGAACATCAATGAAAAATAAAGAATAAAAAAATTTTAAAATCAAACATGCTTCATTAATGATGTGTTTTTATAATAATAAGAATAAAAGAATTATTACCTGATGACATTAATTTTATTTTGCACTTCATTATCTGTGTTAAAGATATATAATTGTACAAAGGTTCTTTTTCAGGCATTGGTAATAGGTTGTCTATCCTGTGACATAATTGGCCTTGAATTTTAATTGTAGGAGATCCTCTTGAATCATTAATTGATTTATCTAGCTTAATACCATCAAAAGTAAATGCAAAGATCATGTTATATGTCCGTATGTTTTGTTGATAATTTTTACTATCAGCTGCATGATGTTCAAACAAAAGTTGCTGTAAATGTTTGGAATGATTTTGTAATAATGGAAGTTCAACTTTACCATCTCCACAACATAAGTTGAACCTCGGGCTTGAACTATTTTTACATTTTGATATTCTTTCATTATATCACATATTTGCATTACAATGTCTACATTGCATGAGTTGATCACCAAGTTTAAAATATCCTGAAATTGTTTAATGAGATACGACAACATGATGATAACAATTGATAACATTTCCAGAAAAACATGTAAATTATTACATGATAAATACAAATGGTTTTGGAAAATTAAACCCATTCTAGGTGAAGTTACTAACATAGTGATTTAGAATTATAATTGTTACTTTATGTGTTAATTGTAGGGTCATTAACTGGGAATTGACAATTTTTATCTCCAACAAAAGAAATGGAATCTGATCCTGCAAAAATTGTAGTTAGATATACTTATTACATGTTAATTATGAGAAAACAATTGGATTGAGAAATTTTTTAGCAGTACCTTGTGTTGATTCAGAATTGACATCCTCCGATGAATCAAAAACAATTACTTAAAGATAGGAATAAATCAAAGTTAAGTGAAATCTATGACCATAATTTAAATACAATAATTAAGTGACATGCATGACCATAATAACTTAAATAAGTGTAAATCTAGTTCTAGGTTGCATGCAACTTATAGTTTGGTTGTCTTTGCATAACAAAAAATTTATAACAAATATCCCGGTGAAGGGTACAAAATTTGGAATATTGTATTTAAGTAATGTTAGCTGATAATTTCAATCTGAAACATGGTATATATAATTTTTTACTATGATCTTTTGTATATTGTGAAGCTGGATGCACAGTTGCGTGTACAAGAAGCTAAGTTTGAGCATGTCATTTTTGTTGCCTGATACATTTTATGTTCATTCTGGCTTTTGTTGAATTTGACTTGTTTGTATATTCATGATTATCCATGTTGTTGATGTCTATTGTTGATGTTACTCCATTTAAAATTTACCAGATGATTGTTGTTGGAATGGAGTAAGAGATGCTAAATTGAAATTTGAAAAGAATGGAACAAAACATTGGAAGATAAGGGAAACGGTTGCATGAGGAACTAAAGCTACAGTTCAACATTGACAGCTGGTTAAATAAATCATACTTTTATCATAATGATGACACATGCATGTATAGACATGGGTTGGTGACATTGATAGAAAAATTGATATGAAAGATGTTGTGTATGGCAAAAGTAGGCTGTCAATCTAGAAACACCCAATTTTTTTTTCCAATTAATTATATCCCATATTCAGTAATTCTACTTTATGAATTTATAAAATATTTAATTTGACATTTGTGAAAGTTGGATTAAGCAAAATATGGCACATCAAAAAACAAATGATGGTAAGAAAAGACTTAAACCAAGCCTAAAGGACAAATGCCTTTCCTCACATTTATTAAGAAAAATAACACAACATTAAGCAATAAAATTAGCTCGATAGGTAACAGGGTGTAAAACCTTAGCAAGAGTCTATGGTATTCGATTAAACGTTAGTTTTCTTTAAAACATAAGATTCCTGAATTTATGTGGCCCATTCTATTGACTAATTTTTTAAAAAATTTGGTTATGATCAATTCATACCTTTGAACTGAGCAAAAAGATCACAGCTGACCAATGACAACCCTATCCAACTAACACCTAGACAATGAGTCAAAAAATATAATGAAACAGTTATCTAGTTTTCTGTCCTATCATGATACTCTTAAATATGTGAAAGCTGTCAAAATAAAATGAACCAGTTTCTAACATTTTTTGTGCAGCAACTGATTCGTTTTATAAAGCTTTTCTCTTTTCTTTTACATAATTTTAAAGCTTTTTTCCTTTTATCTTGGTACAGAGCATAATCACAAAGCAGCCAGTAAAGGGGAGGGGGGGAAGAAATTCAATAGCACATGTAGACTCTCAAATCACTAAACATGGTGGTGGTTCTAATTAAGACATACTTATCAATTTGTAAAGTTGACAAATATTAAAAGTAATTAAATAGTTGATAATAATAACTAGTGATGCTGAATGTTCTGCCAAAATTCTTATAAGTAATATAGATGATATGCATGTATTCATGTAAATGTCTTCCAAATACGTAATATTTTCTTCTCTCTGAAAGCACGATATATTTTGTCAAAAGGTGACCCAGTGCAGTGTACACACAGTCACACCATGCTCCCATTCCCATCATTTAAGGACTTGGAGAGTGCTAGTGGTAAACAGCTTACCTCTGTAAATGAAGAGACTAATTCTAGAACTAGAACCCAAAACCAATTAACCATAAGGTTACAAGGCAGCAGTCTTATAGTTGCAACAAGGCTTACTGTCATGATACCTTATTACAATATAACCAACTCAAGTTGTAATGCAACCCATTAGTATAAAATCCATCTCTAAAAATAGCATCTAAGCACATATTTGCTTATAGGTGGATTAAAAAAGTTCAACTCATCCTCCTCCATCCTGAACCAGTATGGGCAGTATAAATAAAGGTTTAAAATTTAAATGAAGTTCTATAACATGCAGGTATGTTGAGCGTTGAACTACTGGGGTTAATCTAAATGGTGATAACTACCTTGCTAGTATCATCACCATTGTCATTTGTGTAAGGTTGAAGCTACATTGTCACTGAATTTCACCCTGCTATGATTTTGACCAGTAAATACCTGAAATACAAAAGAAAGGGGGAAAAACAGAAAAAAAAAAAAAAAAAAAACACCATGTTAACTATTATACGTAAGCAATAGTTACATAAGCACTATTTCTTTATTTTTATTTTCTTTGGATATACATAAGCACTATTTCTGTTATAGATATAACAACAACTGCACACAAATGACAGCAAAAATATCAACATAAAAATAGTCAAAATCATGTAAAAGTGGAATAATTTGCAATATGGCATATACAAAAAAAAAATGCATTTGCATAGTATTCAAAAAACAAAGTCATAGACAGAAGAAAGTAAGAAAACTTGTCTCTCTACAAAGAAAATTTGATATCCTTTTTATAAAACATTAAAATGTTGTCACCATTCTCTGTTTGGTTCCCAAAAGCATAGCTGAGACACAATCCAACCAAGGGAGAACTTGAAATTCAACATTCTTAAGTGAATAGTAAACTAAACTGAAAGCTTTACACTAAAAAAGAAAAAACTGAAAGAAGCTGTAACTTACCAAAGAACTTGCTCCCTACCTTTTGATCGACACTAATAGAATTTTATTTATCACTCTTCCTATGATGCTTGAAGGTCAAAACACTAAATCCTAGAACATTTTTTCCTCTTTCAGATTTTACGACATATATGTTTCAGTTTCACTCACTCTTCGTTTTCAAATAACCTGGTCTTTCCAAACTGGACCCCTTGGATCTGTTCGCCTTGTTTTCTTTATTATATTACTTTTCACATTTCCACTATTTTATTTTTTCAAGACACCGTCATATAATTTTTTAAAATTATTTTTGTTAAAACACTTTTTCTCCTGTTAACATAAAGTAATTTCCAAATTCGCGATTCAGAAACATGCCACACGCACCTCTTTCTGAACATGAACTAAACATTTGAAACACTATTTGTATATTCAGAAATTAAAATTCCAAAAAATTAGTATTTATAATTATGTTTCTCTCAAACTAAATAAATAGACTTTCAGAATTTAATTATTAAAATGTGTAATAAATCAATTTCTACAATTATAAATTATACAATAGTGTACTGCTATTGTATAGGCGTGCGGCAGTCAGTGTAGAGTGTAGAACCAGTCTGCAGCGGCCCAATTGTAGAGACATTGAAAAGTGTGCGTGCAAAAAGTAAGTGCCGTGAAAACTGCTTAAACCGGTGACCGAGTACACCGATTTTGACCGGTTTGGAGCCAAATTGAGTGATTTAAACGGTTTAAATGCATTTCCCGCGAAAATAATTAGTTTTAAAACGGTTCAAACCCGGTCTAGGGAACCGCGCATACAGACTTAAACTTAATGTCACTATTCCGGTCATCATCTCTCACTTTTTCTGCTTTTACACTAATTCCAACGCTTTCCAATCCAATTTCACGCTTTTCAAGTTTTTTTAAAGAAGCTTTTTATTTGAGTTTAATAAGTTTTATTGATTATTAATAAGCTATAATATTTTTTTTTAAGTAAAAATGACTTGTTAGGTGCACCTAGTATTATTACTGGTGTATCCAACAAATTTTCTAAATGAATAAAATATCCTTTCCTCTGTTGTTTCTGCATTTCGTCTTGTCGATGAATAGTGCCATCATGAACAGTAATTTGCATCAGACATCAAGCTTTTTTAAACGGCACAATGTTTCATTTACATATTCTTTCGTTGTTTTCTCCTCCATGCACAGTGCTTCTTCCCCATAGTTTTTTTCGTTTCGTTGCGATTGGTTTGGTTCGGTGAATGGTTAGGTTCCATGAAGGTGAAGGTGAAGGCGTTGCGGTGGTTGATGGCAGCATACGAGGTACACAGTGTTGGGTGTGTTCTATTCTGGTGTACGACAAATCGGGGGGATCAAGTTGATCCGTAAGAAGTTTACGTATCAACTTGATCCGCAAAAGACTCACGGATCAACTTGATCCGCAAAAGGCTTTGTTTTTTGAAATTGAAAATTTTAATTTTGTTTTTAATTTATTACTTTATTTGTATTGTTATTTTGTATTCGAATTGTTCATACGTGTAGAATGAAATAGGGTTTTGGCTTTTTACTATGTTATTTGTGTATTTGTTTTTAAATTATTACTATGTTATTTGTGTATTTTTATTTGAATAGGGTTTTTCTATGTTTGTGTTTAAATTTTTGATTTATTGTTAAGATGGATGAGGATCAGTGGATGTATGAAGGTATAATGCCTGAAGAAGTGGATATGGATTATGAAAATGAAGAAGAATGTGGTGTGAATGAACCACATGTTGATTGTTCAGATGCGTTCAATACTTCTCAGGTAATAATGTTCATCACTGTGAGTGATTTAATAAAATGAATATGTCGTAGGAAGCTAAAATTATGTGGATTGGTTTGTAAGTGTTTGACAGTCGAGAGGATGTTCTGCGATGGGCTCGATCTGTTGCTTATGAAAATGGATTTGTGGCGGTGATTGTAAGGTTTAACACAAGCACAGGTAGTAGAGGAAGGACTTTGTTTGTGTTAATTGGGTGTGAAAGGAGTGACGAGTATAGGTGTAGGAAGAAAGAATTCGTTAGAAGAGACACTGGGACTAGGAAATGTGGGTGTCCCTTCAAGCTTTGTGGCAAGCCAGTGGTTGGAGGACAAGGCTGGATGGTGAAGTTGATTTGTGGGATTCATAATCATGAATTGGCCAAGTCATTAGTTGGACATCCATATGTCGAGCGATTGAGTAAAGCTGAAAAGACACTTATTGCTGATATGACGAAGTCAATGGTCAAACCAAGAAACATTTTACTGACTCTGAAGGAGCACAATGACAATAGTTGTATGACCATCAAACAAATATACAATGCAAGAAGTGCATACCGTTTTTCCATAAGAGGAAGGGATACTGAAATGCAACACCTAATGAAGCTTCTTGAACGGGATCAGTATATTCATTGGCACAGATTAAAGGATGAAGACGTGGTTCATGATATGTTTTGGTGTCATCCTGATGCAGTGAAGTTAGTAAACACATGTAATTTGGTATTTTTGATAGACAGTACCTACCAAACAAATAGGTATAGACTCCCACTGCTTGATTTTGTTGGGGTGACACCAACTGGGATGACATTCTCTGTCGGTTTTGCATATCTAGAGGGTGAACGTCTTAATAATGTGGTTTGGGCTTTAGAACACTTTCGAGGTATATTTTTAAGACGTGATGTCCTCCCTGGAGTTATTATCACTGACAGAGACATAGCATTGATGAATGCAGTGAAAACTGTATTTCCTGAGTGTACAAATTTATTGTGTACCTTTCACATAAACAAGAACGTGAAGGGAAAATGTAAATCGTTAATTGGTCAAAGAAATGCTTGGGAATATGTCATGAATGCCTGGGGAACTCTTGTTGATTGTCCTTCGGAGCAGCAGTTTGATGAGTACCTGAAGAGGTTTGAAATGATTTGTTCACCTTGGCCAATTTTTGTTGATTATGTGAAGGATACATGGATAATCTCACACAAGGAAAAATTTGTTACCGCGTGGACAAATAAGGTGATGCACTTAAGGAACACAACAACAAACAGGTATGAAATTGTTGACTTATTTCAATTAACGTTGATCAATTGATGGATTTTTATTGTTGTATATGTTTATTGTTATTTGTGTATTTGAAATGTAGGGTTGAATATGTTCACTGGGCTTTAAAAAGAGTGTTACAAAATAGCCTTGGAGACTTATGCAGTGTCTGGGATGCCATGAACAACATGGTGATGCTACAGCACTAAAAAATTAGAGCATCATTTGAAATAAGTACACATGTCGTTGGACATGTATTCAAAAAAACCTTATACAAGAGTCTTCTTGGAATGGTTTTAAGGTATGCTTTAAATCAAATTGCTGCTGAATTTGTGCGTGTTCACTATGCTGGAAACAATCCTTCCAGTTGTGGTTGTGTGCTGAAAACGACGCACAGTCTTCCTTGGGCTTGTGAGCTATCCAAATATGTTGTTGGTTGCATCCCATTGGAATCAATCCATATGTTCTGGAGGAGACTCAGTTTTTCATATCAAGGGATATCTGAGCCCGAGGTGAGCATCAAGGAAGAAATGGAAACAATATACAAAAGATTTGATGAACTTGATGTTTGTGGTAAGTTTACTCTAAAGACAAAGCTTCGAGGAATTGCGTATCCTGATCAAAATTCGATGTGTCCTCCTCCAGCAAAGGTTAACACAAAAGGTGCACCGAAGAAACCGATGAAAAGAAACCCAAGGTCAACAAAGCGTGATCCATCTTACTTGGAGTATGTAGATGCTTTTCATTCTCAGCAAAATAGCAATTCGTCAGTGAGGCGTAGTTCATCATCTTCTGACCAACCCAATCCAAGAAGGATGATGCCTATGTTGGATCAATTTTAGCCATTTATCCACGACCTCATTGATAATATTGTTGATGTCGAAGCTGATGGAAATTGTGGATATCGAGCGGTTGCCGGTTTATTAGGTATGGGTGAAGACTCTTGGTCGTTGGTCCACACCCATCTGCTTATAGAACTTGCCAAATTCGCAGAAGACTATATCAAGATCTTTGGTGGCACAGATAGATTTGAGGATTTAAGGATGTCACTACATGTTAATGGGTTAACCATGGTATTTAATTTGTGTTTTTGATTTTTAAGACTTAACTTTAAAATAAACTTTGACGTCTATATTTGTTTCATTCAGGTCACTATGGATAAGTGGATGGATATAACCGACATGGGATATGTGATTGCATCAAGGTATAAAGTAATCTTTGTATCCTTGTCTCACCAACAAAGCATGACGTTCTTTCCTCTTAGAAGTCAACCATCAGGAGATCCTTCGGTGCATCGCATAATTTGTATCGGTCACGTCTATGGCAATCATTTTGTTCAGGTACATTGTAGATATAAATTTTTTTTATATTTATGCAATCAGTTGTGTACAATTGAGTTAATACTTATTTATTTTTGCATGTATGACAGATTTATTTAAAAGATCGTTGTCATTTGCCGCCGATAGCATTGTTATGGTCCACCAATTGTCATACTCACGCGAAGTAGTGGCCAACTCCATATATTAGTAGAATGCAGCATTATAGAAGCTTGATGTCATACAAAAGAGACTATGTTGACTTAAATGATGATTGAACATGTACCTTTGTTTATTTGTTATGTTAACATAAAAATTTGTTGCTTATTCGAAAAAAAAAAATCATTGCTCCAACTAAAATAAAGTATGTAATGTGCCATTATTTTCTCCTATTTCTTAAACCTTTATGCACCATTTTAATTATTGATTAGTCTTAATTGTCAAATTAATTAGGCAGTTTTATTATTTGGGCTCATTCAACTAATTTGATGTTTTTAATCTAATTTCAGGAATTAAGGAAACATTGGGCATGAATCCAGAATTGGGCATGGACTTGAAGAGGACAGACTATTTTATTCTACCAAATTTTATCTTATCTAGATATTATTTAGATTTGATCTCATCTAGATATTATTTCATCTAGATTTTATTTTATTTATGGGCTTGGATTTAAAATAGATTTGTAAGATTTAGGGCTGAAAAAATATATAACGACACCAAGGTTCTAACAGTTCTCTTTGAGGTTCTATTATTACTATTAAATTCTGATCAATTTTTCCTCTTCACCAATTACTTTGTATTTGTTACTATTAATTCATGTATGCTTAGTTCTTGATTAATTGTCTCTGCGTCTAATTTACGTTCATGCTTAATGATCATTCATGATTAATTGGTGTATGTGTTGCTTAATCACATAATGAATGCCTTGTGTTAAATTTCGCTTAGTAATTTAATTTAGGGTTGGATTAAGTGGTTGAACTGATAAAGGATAAACTCTCGTAACCGAGGATAAGAGACTTGCTTGTGAATCAAGGGGAAACAATGTATTTTAATTCTGATATTTTTTTAATTCACATTTATTCGTTGTTTAATTTACAAAAGCAAACAACCCCCCCCCCCCCAATTCGTTACTATTTTCCTACTATTTGTTATGAACGTTTGGTTGACCATTGCTCGTTGGGAGATGACCTAGGATGACTTCCTAGATACTGCATTTTTAATGTTTATTTGATTCGGCACCGTTGCCGGGGAGCAGTGTCCAAAGGTTCATAATAGCTAGTGATTCATGTTTTATGTTTAGTTGTTTTATGCTTTTGTGTTGTGTTAGTGTTGTTTAGTGTCTTATTATTTTGTTTAGTGTGGTGTTTTGTTTTAGTTTTTCTGTTCAGGGCTTCCCCTGTTGTTTTGCTGTAAATAGTGCTTTGCGACGGATTTAGCGACCACTTTTGCTGACCGGGGAAACGGAGTAGTGGTGCAAATCCATTAGTGACTGAATTAGTGACTGTTGTTGACAATTTAATTAGCGATTTTTGTTTTGATAGTTAGAATTGTTATTTTTGGCTGAATTTTGGTGTGGTAGGTTCTTTTGACTCATATTTTGTGTGAAAAATACCAGGAACACTTGGTGTGGCCAGATTTGAGAGATTCAAAAAAATTTGGGAACTTTTGTTTAACAAAACTTCAAACGGCCATAACTTTTGTTCCGGGTATCAGAATAACTATTATTATATATGTATTTGGGGTAGAAAAAAATTTCCCATATCTTGGCAGCCTACCAAAGGCCGGCTGAGGTCTCTAGCTATCCAAAATCGCTTGTTTACTAGTTTTTTTTTTATTTTTCAAGTTTTATTGTTTTATTTTTCTAAACTTTCCTTAGGTAGTTTCCATAGTTAGACTTTGAATTTTTGCCTAAAAATTTTTGTGCCATCTTTTCATGATTTTAGGGTGTTGCTCAAAAAATTTCAAGTCATTTGGATATCATTTGAGGGTAGTTGTAGTTCAAACCTACACTGTTACTTGCAAAAGAAGGCAACTAGTTGTGCATGCTGAATGTAGTATATGACTAGAGGCAATCCATCTGACTTACAACCCTTTGATCCTGAGATAGATAGGACATTTCATAGATTAGTTAGGCATCATTTTATACCTTTTGAGCATCCTGATTTTGAGCATTATAATTTTGAGCATTCTGATTTTAAACATTCTGAGAACATGACACAACCTCCACCCCGTGAGAGGACTCTAAGGGAAATGGCTGCACCTGATTTCACCTACAAAAGCTTGTGCATCCAATACCCTGATGAGGATGTCCCATATGTTCTTAAAACTGGATTGATCCATTTGCTTCCAAAGTTTCATGGCCTTGCAAGTGAAGACCCGCACAAACATCTGAAAGAATTCCATATTGTCTGCTCCACCATGAAACCCCCAGATGTCCAGGAGGATCACATATTTATGAAGGCTTTTCCTCATTCTTTAGAGGGAGTGGCAAAGGACTGGCTATATTACCTTGCTCTATGGTCCATCACGAGTTGGGATGACCTCCAGAGAGTTTTCTTAGAAAACAATTTCCCTACTTCCAAGACCACGACCATCAGAAAGGATATTTTAGGCATTAGGCAACTCAGTGGAGAAAGCCTATATGAATACTAGGAGAGATTTAAGAAACTATGTGCCAGTTGCCCTCACCACCATATTTCTGAGCAGCTTCTTCTCCAATATTTTTATGAAGGACTCGGTAACATGGAAAGAAGTATGATTGATGCTGCCAGTGGTGGAGCCCTTGGAGACATAACCCCTGCTGAAGCCAGAAATTTAATTGAGAAGATGGCTTCAAACTCTCAGCAATTTAGTGCCAGAAATGATGCTATTGTCATTAGAGGAGTGCATGAAGTAGCCATGAATTCATCTTCATCAGCTGAGACTAAGAAGCTTGAAGGTAAACTAGATGCCTTGGTTAACCTGGTAACCCAACTGGCCATGAATAAAAAATCTGCACTTGTTGCCAGACTCTGTGGTTTATGCTCCTCTGCCGACCACCACACAGACCTTTGCCCTTCTGTGCAACAATCTGAAGCAATTGAATAGCCTGAAGCTTATGCTGCAAACATCTACAATAAACCTCCTCAACCTCAACAGCAAAATCAGCCACAACAAAACAATTATGACCTCTCCAGCAACAGGTACAATCCCGAGTGGAGGAATTATCCCAACCTTAGATGGTCGAATCCTTCACAACAGCAGCAACAACAACAACAACAACCTTATTTTTAGAATGTTGCTGGCCCAAGCAGACCATACGTTCCTCCACCAATCCAGCAACAACAAAGCAACAACAACCCCAGAAACAACAAACAGTTGAGGCTCATCCGCAACCTTCCCTTGAAGAACTTGTGAGGCAAATGACTATGCAAAACATGCAGTTTCAACAAGAAACCAGAGCCTCCATTCAGAGCTTAACTAATCAAATGGGACATTTGGCTACATAGTTAAATCAACAATAGTCCCAGAATTTTGACAGATTACCTTCTCAATCTGTCCAGAATCCCAAAAATGTGAGTGTCATTACATTGAGGTCAGGAAAGCAGTGTCAAGGACCTCAACCAGCAACATCTTCCTCATCCGCAAATAAACCTGCCCAACTTCACTCTACTCCAGAAAAAGATGATGAAAAAAATTTAAAGAGTAAGTTACCTAACAATTTCTATGCAGGTGAATCTTCCACTAGTAATTCTGATTTACAGAAGCAGCATATCCCTCTTCCATTCCCTCCAAGAGCAATTTCCAACAAAAAAAATGGAAGAGGCAAAGAATGAGGATTCACCCATTCGGGATGATTTCCCGGATGATCATTTGTATATATTGTATAGTATTTCCGATTCTCTCTCTACTCCATGGTTTGCTAACATTGTCAATTATTTAGTTGCTTTTGTTTTTCCTCCCTTAGCATCTAAAGCTCAAAAGGATAAAATTAAAAGTGATGTTGAGCATTTTATTTGGGATGATCCCTACTTGTGGAAATTGTGCAGTGATCAGGTCATTAGATGATGCATTCCAGATCATGAGACTGACTCAATCTTGCGGTTCTGTCATTCTTCCGCACCGGGAGGTCATCTGGGTGTTCAAAGGACAGCTCGCAAAGTACTTGATTGTGGCTTTTATTGGCCCACCATTTTTAAAGATGCGTGGAAGATTTGTAGCACTTGTGAGCAGTGTCAGAGAGCAGGAAGTGCAGTTACATGGCGACAACAAATGCCTCAGCAACCTATGCTATTCTATGAGGTGTTTGATGTCTGGGGCATAGATTTCATGGGCCCTTTTCCTGTCTCTTTTGGTTATGTTTACATTCTCCTTGCAGTTGATTATGTTTCAAAATGGGTGGAAGCCAAGCCCACTAGAACTAATGATGCTAAGGTTGTTGTAGATTTTGTCAGATCTAATCTGTTTTGCAGGTTTGGAGTACCTAAAGCAATCGTTAGTGATCAAGGAACCCATTTTTGCAACAAATCAATGCATGCCTTGCTTAAAAAGTACGGGGTTGTACACAGGGTATCCACACCATACCACCCCCAAACCAATGGACAAGCAGAAATTTCTAATAGGGAGATCAAGAGAATTTTAGAGAAGATTGTGCAGCCAAGCAGGAAAGATTGGAGTACCAGGCTTGATGATGCTCTTTGGGCACATCGGACTGCCTACAAAGCACCCATAGGAATGTCTCTTTATCGGGTTGTCTTTGGAAAGGCATGTCATCTTCCAGTGGATATTGAGCACAGAGCATACTGGGCAGTGAAGACCTGCGACTTCTCTATGGATCAAGCTGGTGAGAAAAGAAAGTTGCAACTGAGTGAGTTAGATGAGATCCGCCTAGAAGCGTATGAGCATGCCAAGTTCTACAAAGAAAATACCAAGAAGTTCCATGATAGCATGATAATTAAGAAGGACTTCATGGTTGGGCAAGAAGTGTTATTGTATAATTCTAGGCTTGGACTCATGAGTGGTAAGTTGAGGTCTAAGTGGATTGGTCCTTTTGTTGTTACTAATATTTTTCCTTATGGTACAGTTGAGATCAAAAGTGACTCCACAAACAAGAGCTTCAGGGTCAATGGACACCGACTTAAGCCATTCCTCACAAACCCTTCTTTAGAGGATGTAGTGGTGGAAGGGACTTTCTTGCTCCACCCTACTCTTCCTCCACCATGACTTAGGGAGTTTTTCTTTTCCTATCTCCTTCTTTGCTTTTATTACACTTGTCCGATTCTATTTGATGGTTTAATTGCTTTTAATCTTTTAATTGTGCCACATTGAGGACAATGTGTTGTTTAAATATGGGGGGAGCGTTCTTTGGTTTTGCTAGTTTTATTGGTTTTGTTGGTTTTGTTAATTTTGTTAGTTGTGTTAGATTTGTTAATTTTGTTAGTTTTGTTGGGTTTCTAGTTTAATATTTTAGGTCAATTCTGTTTGCATGTACAACTTTGCATGTTTTTCTTTGAATTATAGGATATGTTCAAGAAATGGGTAATTGTTTTGAAAATAAAATTCTCTTGACATTTTGTGATTTGAAGTCCTTGTTTTTCCTCTACATGTCATGATAGTTTTGAAAGCTCAATTTGGAAGTGATAAGTTTACCTTTGTGAGAATTTGAGCCATCCATCATCATAATCATTTGGTGTGTTTTGCCCCATTGATTGCTTGCACAATAGCCTTGGCTTGATTCTTGTTGATGCTTCCTAATTCACATGCATATTTGGAAATGATTGAGGCAATTTTGTTCTTATAAGCTTCTAGCCAAATGGACTTACCTTGAATTAATTCCTTTGATAGCCCCTTTGAGCCTATGTTCACCTTTCTTTGTTTTGAAGCTCATTACAAGCCTTAAGTGAAAAACCATGATCTCACCTTAACCTTAAGGAATTTTGGAGCTTTGGAATTGTTTTGGGAATAAGTGTGGGGGGGTTTTGTTGGATAACATGTTTTGTTGGCTATGCTTCATGATGTATTTTTGGCCATACTGATGTACATTGTATATGGGTTAAATGTTGGACATGCTGCTGAATGATATGCTAGTTCTCAAATGCTACTGTGCAAAAAAAAAAAAAAAAGAATGATGAGACTCTTGGTTCTACTCTTTATGTTTAAATTTTATCTTTAGGTTTTCTTATTTTTTTTCTTAATATGCACTTATTCCCCATTACTCCTCTATTCTTTTGGGATTTAGCTACTTATTCCATATTTTTCCCTACCTTGTCCTTGGCCCCATTACAACCTTAAAAGACCTTTTGATCCTCATGTGCTTGTGTTTATGGGTTGATTGTCAATTTTAGAATCTTGCCAAGTTTATGTGGTGTTGGTTTTCATGGGTGCTTTGAGGGTAAATAGTAACCTAGACACTTGAGAAATAGAGTGCATATCTTGTGAGGCTTTATCACTTTTCATTCTTGAGCTGATTAACTATTTTGCCATGATTGGGTTGCTTGGATGATTTTCACGAATGTCTTGACTCTTTGGATCTCTTCATGTTAGATGTTACCCATTCCTTTCATTCCTTGATGTTCATTGAGAAATATGTGAATGTTTTTGTTTGTCTCTCTTTGATATCCTTGGATTTTGTTCTTTGTTTCATTTTGCCCAGGAGTGCAAAAGGCTAAGTATGAGGGATTTTGATGTGCCATTATTTTCTCCTATTTCGTAAACCTTTTTGCACCATTTTAATTACTTATTAGTCTTAATTGTTAAATTAATTAGGCAGTTTTATTATTTGGGCTCATTTTGCTAATTTGATGTTTTTAATCTAATTTCAGGAATTAATGAAGCATTGGGCTTAAATCCAGAATTGGGCTTGGACTTGAAGAGGGCAGACTATTTTATTCTACCAAATTTTATCTTTTTTATATTATCTAGATATTATTTAGATTTGATCTCATCTAGATTGAAATTCTGATACTGGGGACAGATGTCGTACCGGATGTCACGACATCACGCTTCAGAACATGCAGATTATATTTGGGAGTATGAACAGATTAAACAAGTAAATAACACAAGAGAATTGTTAACCCAGTTCGGTGCAACCTCACCTACATCTGGGGGCTACCAAGCCAGGGAGGAAATCCACTAAAATAGTGTTAGTTCAAGGTCTAACAGCCACTGTTTACAACCTTCTCACCTAACCACTACCCGTGCGACCTCTACCTAAGAGCCACTCTTAGATATGAGAACCCCTCTCACTCCCTCTCAATCACACTCCCGTGTTTACAATCAAATCAAAAACACACCAGAGATTGCTCTCTGAACAATAGAGATCAACTCCACACACTAGAGATCAACTCTACACACTAGAGATCAACTCTACACACTCAGGTCCAACACTTGATGTTAGGGTACCATCAAGGTGGCTCACAAAACACTCAAGTCCCAAAACTCACAAAATAACTCTTCAATCCCGGACTTGGTACAGAACTCGTGCAGCCTCCATGTTTTTATAGCAGTGTGTGTGTCTGGGCTGCAACAGCTTGTGCTGGATGAGATCTATCATTCTTCCTGAAAATCTGCACTTAAAGAACTAAAAGATAACGTTTGATCTTTTAGTTTTTATCTTTAATCTTTAATCCCTGAACGAACTCTTCTAGTTTGTAATTCGAACTTTAATTATCTTTTAATTCGTTCTTAAAGATAGATCATCTAATCTCTTGCTAACTGCACAATAATCTGTTAAAGATATAACAGATTTATATGTCCAGTATTTTCGGGCCAGATGTCCTGGACATCGTATCCGACATCGTGGATCCTGCAGCTTCAATGCTTTTAGCAACTCCAGTATTTTCGGGCAGGATGTCCTGAACATTGTATCCGACATCGTGGATCCTGCAGCTTCAATGCTTTTAGCAATTCCAGTATTTTCAGGCAGGATGTCCTGGACATTGTATCCGACATCGTGAATCCTGCAGCTTCAATTCTTCATTTGACATTTCATCTTGCCTTGTGCATTGTGCAGCCCAATCTTATTCTTTGACATAACGTTGGACATCATGTGCAGCAACTCCAGCTTTCCTTCATTGTCTAAGTGCTTATGTTTTAACAAAATCTTAGCCAATCTTTTAAAACTCAGTAGAGCTAAGCACTAACAATCTCCCCCTTTGGCAAATTTTGTCTAAAACATACTTAGACACTTCCTGAGCAGGTACGAGCAGTTATGCAAGTGGGATCAGCAACTTTCATTATCAGAGTAATCAAGCACAGCGGTATCTGTAGTGGTGACAGCAAAATTCTGCAAGTTGCAAATCTACAAGTCTTTTCCAGGATGTCAAGACATCTCACGTGACATCAACTTTCTGCTCCCCCTGTCTCCATGCTCTTACTGCAGCATCTTCTATCAGCTACCATCTTCTATCAGCTACTAGTCTTTTCCAGGATGTCGAGACATCTCATGTGACATCAGCTTTTTGCTCCCCCTGTCTTCATGCTCTTACTGCAGCATCTTCTATCAGCTACTAGTAGCTTACATCAGTCATCATCAGCAGCAGCAGTCTCCCCCTCAAAATCATATACATACAACTCCCCCTCGAAATCATGAATCATGCATACATCGTATCCTACTTCTCAAAATCATACATCATGCATAATACTACTATTGCATACATATTAATACCATTACTCCCAAATCATGCATAACTATTACTCCCCCTTTTTAGACAGAATTTGACAAAAGTAGAATGCATGAGCTTAAGGTGCAAATATTACAGACCAATAGTAACCATTGTTCAAAGGGACATGCCCCTTTAGCTAATAAAAGTAAAAGCAAAAAAACATAAAGGTCTGATGATCATGGGGTGGCTTCAGAATCATCATCATCATCTGAATCTGTATCCTCTGCTGCATCTTCCTCTGCCTCAGCTGCTTCTTCTTCTTCCTCAGCTGCTTCTTCTTCTTCTTCAGCTGCTTCTCCATCATCAATGCCACTTTCTGAGAGCCTTTTGATCAGCCGTTCTAGCTCCATCTTCTTCTCTGTGTTGGCTTTGATGGTGGCTTCCAGCACCTTGCATGTGTCCTTGAGTTCAGCAATCAGAGCATCCTTGGACACAGCACCTGAAGCAGCAGCTTTCCCTGATGTCGAGACAATGTCTGGGACATGTGTCCCCTCAAACAGTTTGTAATGCAGGGATAGAGAAGATTCTCTCTTCATCACAGAGTCAATGTTGTTTAAGATATTGGGGTGTTGACTCAACATAATGCCACACAATACAGTTGGGAAGGCAATGGGTAATTTGACAGCAAAGGATTCTGAATGCTTAACAGTTTGATCAAATATATAGTTTCCAAAATTAAATTTGGACTTGGTTCCAACAACATACAGAAATTTACCCAGACCTGTGGCAACAGTGGAAGTATGATTGGTGGGTACCCAGTTTGCAGCTCCAATCCTGTGCAGGATTGCATATTTCACACTTAGCTTCCCTGCAGACAGCTTCCCTTTCTTTGGCCAATGCTGGACTTGTTTGGCAGTGATTTCCTTGGCAATTTGATGCTCAGAGACAGTAATATCCACCACTCCATCTGTTGGTCTGCCCAGGTATTTGTTGATTACAGCAGGGGAGAATCTAACACACTTTCCTCTGACAAATACCTTTTGATACTCATCACTCTTTCTGTTTGTTATGTCAGAGGGAATGTTGACAATGAATTCCCTTACTAGACTTTCATAGCAATCTCCCAACTTGGTGACAGTCTTCAGCAGTCCAGCAGCCGTGATGAGGTCCATGATCTCCTTGCAATCCAAGGCAGCTCTTCCCAGTTCTCTTTCCAAGGCAAGTCTGCGTTGATACACGAATTTCCACCTTTCTGCATTGCCAATGGAGTGGAATGAGATGTTGTCCAATGGTGCATCAGGGACATTACCAGGCACCTTCTTCCCTGATGTCTTGGTCCTCTTGATGTCGGGAACATCTAGTTCGACATCATCATCAGAGTCAGATGAGGAAATTTCTTTCCTCTTCTTGGAAGGGATTGCAACTTTGCTCCGTCTGGATGTGGTAGGAGTGATCGGAGTGCTCTTCTTCTGTGCCATAGTCTTGATTCGTCCTGACCTCTTAATGGGGGTTTTTCCTTTTCGGCTTTGTAATCGTTCTGCAATGCCAGGTGCCAATTTGTTGGCAATGGGTTCCTCATCAGATTCTACCTCTTCTAGGTCAATGAGGTCACCTGGAGCAGGTTCTGGTGCCCGTGGTGCAGGAGTCTCCTCTGCGGCTTGATCATCTTCCTCTGTTGATCTCTCTTTGCTGGAGGAAGAGAGGACTTCAGCATTTGGGGCGGAAGATGTTGGAACATCTTTCTCAACATCAGGCACAGAAGCATTTGGGGTGGAAGATGTTGGAACATCTTCATCAGCATCAGGAACAGAGGCATTTTTCAGAATGTTACTCACAATACTGCGGATCTTCTTATCCATCTCTGTGTCTACTTCCCTAGGACTTGTTGCAAGACTAGGGTTTTCAGAAATCTTCACACCCTGTTGTCGTTTGGGAACCAGTTTTTCAGGAACAGGGGCTTGACCAGGAATCACCTGTATGGGTTGGATATGGAATTCAGGTTGTTCCTGGATTGATGGTGCTTTGGTGGATGATGGAGATGATGGTACAGCGGGTGAACCAGGAGCTGAAGTTTCTTTTGGTGAGGTAGCCATGGAAATGCAGAGCCTTTGGAATGATTTCGTAAATTTCTGAGAGCTGTTGGGGAATGCTGAAAATGAGATTACCACGAAAATATAAGTTTGAATGAGGAATGTAGAGGGACGTGTGAAGCAACGGTCGAATTTGCTTTGTAGTGAACGTGCTATTAATGTTAAGTGATACGTTTGAGCACGTTCAGATTGCAGTAGCTGCTATAATTCCTCTAGCAGACAAATGCCCAGCTTGCCCCTCAGTTTTTCAAACTGTTTTGCATCCAATGCCTTTGTGAAAATATCTGCTATTTGTTCCTCAGTGTCAACATGCTCCAGTGTGATAACTTTATCATCAACAAGCTCTCTGATATAGTGATGTCTAATGTCAATGTGCTTGGTTCTGCTGTGTTGCACAGGATTTTTAGAAATATTAATAGCACTCAAGTTGTCACAGTACAATGTCATGACATCTTGTTCGACATTGTACTCCTTGAGCATCTGCTTCATCCAAACTAGTTGTGAACAGCTGCTTCCTGCTGCAATATACTCGGCTTCTGCAGTAGATAGGGACACACAGTTCTGCTTCTTGCTGAACCATGAAATAAGATTGTTGCCCAGATAGAAGCATCCACCAGAAGTGCTTTTTCTGTCATCTGCACTTCCAGCCCAATCAGCATCACAATACCCAACCAGCATTGAATCTGAACAATGACAGTACATAATCCCATAGTCACTGGTGCCATTTACATATTTCAGAATTCTCTTTACTTGATTCAAGTGACTTATCTTAGGATTGGCTTGATATCTTGCACAAACACCTACTGCATAGGTGATGTCGGGTCTGCTAGCTGTTAAATATAGTAAGCTCCCAATCATGCTTCTGTACAGACTTTGATCAACACTGGTGCCAGCTTCATCTTTTGACAGCTTCAAGTGAGTAGGTGCAGGTGTTCTTTTATGGCTGGCATTCTCCATCCCAAACTTCTTGACAATGTTCTTTGCATACTTGCTTTGTGAGAGGAATATGGTGTCTTCCATCTGCTTCACTTGAAGTCCCAGAAAATAAGTCAGCTCTCCAACAAGACTCATCTCAAATTCAGATTGCATTTGTTGGACAAAATGTCGAAGCATCTCATTCGACATCCCTCCAAACACAATGTCATCAACATATATCTGTGCTATCATCAAGTTTTCAGCATCTTGTTTGACAAAGAGAGTCTTGTCAATTCCTCCCTTCCTATACCCTTGCTGAGTAAGGAACTCTGTTAGCCTTTCATACCAAGCTCTTGGAGCTTGCTTTAGTCCATAGAGAGCCTTCTTGAGCCTGTACACATGATCTGGATGAGTTGGATCTACAAATCCCTTTGGCTGCTCCACATAGACTTCTTCATTCAGGTATCCATTCAGAAACGCGCTCTTCACATCCATCTGGTACAGCTTGAATTTGAGGATGCAAGCTACACCAAGTAACAATCTAATGGATTCAAGTCTAGCAACAGGAGCGAACGTTTCATCAAAGTCTACACCTTCAATCTGAGTGTAGCCTTGAGCAACAAGTCTGGCCTTGTTCCTGGTTATAACACCTTCTTCATTGGTTTTGTTCTTGAAGATCCACTTGGTGCCAATCACATTAGTTCCCTCGGGTCTCGGAACTAGCTCCCAGACTTCATTCCTTTTGAATTGCTCCAATTCTTCTTGCATAGCATTGATCCAGAACTCATCAGCCAGTGCCTCTTTCACATTCTTGGGCTCAATTTTGGAGACAAAACATGAGTTGGAGACAATCTCAATCTCCCTTGATCTTGTAGTGACTCCTCTGTTTGGATCTCCTATAATCAGCTCCTTGGGGTGCATCTTCTGGATTCTAATGGAGGGTCTCTTGTCGGGTTGGTTGATGTTTGATTCATCTGTAGCAGAATCAGAGTTTTCTGCATTCTCTGCACTTTTAGCTGTATCTGCTACATTGTCTCCCGATGTTTTGACATCTTCTTCGACATCCTTCTTTCTTGCTGGAGTTAGATCATCAACAACCACATTGATGGATTCCATCACAGTTCTGGTTCTGGAGTTGAATACTCTATATGCTCTGCTGTTTGTAGAGTATCCCAGGAATATTCCTGCATCACTCTTGGGATCCATCTTTCTCCTTTGCTCTCTATCTGCCAAAATGTAACATGGGCTTCCAAAGATGTGAAAGTGCTTGACAGTTGGCTTCCTCCCTTTCCAGATTTCATACAGTGTGGATGAAGTCCCTCTTCTAAGTGTGACTCTGTTGTGGATGTAGCATGCTGTGTTCATGGCTTCAGCCCAGAGATTATAGGGAAGTTCTTTGGCATGAAGCATGACCCTAGCAGCCTCTTGCAAAGTCCTGTTTTTCCTCTCAACTATGCCATTCTGTTGTGGTGTAATGGCTGCAGAGAACTCATGAGTGATGCCTTCAGATGTGCAGAATTCAGTAAACCTGCTGTTTTCAAACTCTCTGCCATGGTCACTCCTGATTCTCTTGATGACACAGTCTTTTTCTCTTTGAAGTCTTAGACTCAACTCCTTGAATACTTCAAAGGTGTCTGATTTTTCTCTGATAAAGTTGACCCAGGTAAATCTGGAGAAATCATCCACAACAACATAGGCATACCTCTTTCCTCCAAGGCTTTCAACTTGCATAGGCCCCATCAAGTCCATGTGAAGTAGTTCCAGCACCCTGGAAGTGGTCTGATGTTGAAGCTTCTGGTGGGACATCTTGACTTGCTTTCCAATCTGACATTCACCACAAATTCTGCCTTCTTCTATTTTCAGATTGGGAATGCCTCTAACAGCACCTTTGTCAATGATTTTCTTCATGCCTCTTAAGTGCAGATGTCCAAATCTTTGATGCCATATTCTGACTTCATCTTCTTTGGAGGATAGACATGTGGAGGAGTAACTGGTTTCTTGAGGTGTCCATAGGTAACAATTGTCCTTTGATCTGCTGCCCTTCATTAGAACTTCACTCTTCTCATTTGTCACCAAGCATTCTGACTTTGTGAAGTTTACATTGAATCCTTCATCACACAGCTGACTGATGCTGATCAAGTTTGTAGTCAGTCCCTTCACCAGCAGTACTTTGTCCAGACTAGGAAGTCCATTATGGACTAGCTTTCCCATTCCAGTGATCTTTCCTTTAGAGCCATCTCCAAATGTCACATAGCTAGTGGAGCAAGGTTCAATGTTCACCAGGAATTCTTTGACTCCTGTCATGTGTCTGGAACAGCCGCTATCTAGGTACCAATCTTCCTTAGCTGATGCTCTAAGTGAAGTATGAACAACAAGACTAACAGTCTTGTGTTTTGGAACCCACATCATCTTCCTTCTGCTGCTGCTACTTTGAGTTCCATGATGTGGATGGCCATGTAAATGATAGCAAAAGGGCTTTATGTGACCATACTTGCCACAGTAGTGACACCTCCACTTCTTTCTTTTGCTCCTTTTCTGCTGCGTTCCATGATGTCGAGACCGATGTTGTGACATCGTGGCTCCAGTGCTGTTTTTGGCAGGAACAAATTCTGTCATGGTTGTTCTGCCAGCAGACTTAGGATTAAATCCAAGTCCTCTCTGGTTTCCAACATTCTTTCCAAGCTGTAGCACCTCATCAAGCGTATCTGAGCCTTTATTCAGCATCTTTATTGATTTTGTCATGTTTTCCAGTTTAGAGTTCAGAAAACCAACTTCTCCTTTAAGCTCAGAGATCTCCTCTTCATGTGCCTCCTTTTCAGCCTCCAGATTTGCAATGACCTTCTTTAGTTGTGCTTCTTGCTGAAGGATCTTCTCACTTTTGATGCATAGTTCTCTATAGGATACAGCAAGCTCATCAAAAGTGATTTCACTGTCTGTATCACTTGAATCTTCAGCAGATTCAAATCTCCCAGTGAGTGCATTCACATCTCTGTCAGAATCACTTTCTTGTTCACTCTCTGTATCATCAGACCGACATACAGAAAGTCCTTTCCTCTGCTTCTTGAGATGAGTGGGACATTCAGCTTTGATGTGCCCAAAGCCTTCACACCCATGGCATTGAGTTCCTTTGCTGTGACTGGGCTTTTCATCTGACCTTTTCTGGTATTCACTACCTTTCCTGATGTCGAAAGGGATGTTCCGGACATGTGGTTTCTGCCTCCTGTCCATTC
This sequence comes from Glycine soja, assembly GCF_004193775.1. Classification (NCBI taxonomy): domain Eukaryota; kingdom Viridiplantae; phylum Streptophyta; class Magnoliopsida; order Fabales; family Fabaceae; genus Glycine; species Glycine soja. Next base: position 22,223,428 of record NC_041019.1, read on the forward strand.
TGTTCAGCACTTTGTTGAACTGTTTTCCAAGGAGCACAACTGCGTTAGTCAGCCCTTCATCAGTATCCAGGTCATACTCATCTTCTTCTCCTTCATCATTGGACATGAACGCCAGATTCTTGCTCTTCTTTTCAGCCCTATCCGAGAGCCCTAGCTCAAAGGTTTGAAGGGAACCAATGAGTTCATCTACTCTCATGTTGCAAATGTCTTGGGCCTCCTCTATTGCAGTGACTTTCATGTCAAATCTCTTAGGCAAGGATCTGAGAATCTTTCTCACCAGCTTTTCATCAGTCATTCTTTCTCCCAAGGCAGTGCAAGCATTGGCAATTTCAAGAATGTTCATGTGGAAGTCATGAATACATTCTTCCTCCTTCATCTTCAGATTTTCGAATTTTGTAGCCAAGAGTTGCAATCTGGACATCTTCACTTTGGAGGTTCCTTCATGAGTGGTTTTCAGGATCTCCCATGCATCTTTGGCCACTGTGCATGTGTTGATCAGTCTGAAGATATTCTTGTCAACTCCATTGAATAGAGCATTCAAAGCTTTGGAGTTTCCAAGTGCCAATTCGTCTTCTTCTTTAGTCCAGTCTTCTTCTGGCTTCAATTCATCAGTGGGCTTTCCTTCTGTGTCCAGCATCTTGGGATGTTCCCAGCCTTTGATGACAGCTTTCCAGGTTCTGCTATCCAGTGATTTGAGGAAGGCCACCATCCTTGCTTTCCAGTATTCATAGTTGGTTCCATCCAGAATTGGTGGTCTGTTCACTGGTCCTCCTTCTTTCTCCATGTTCATCAGAATTTATCTCCCTAGATCTCACTCAGTGATTTCGAGTGCCTGCTCTGATACCAATTGAAATTCTGATACTGGGGACAGATGTCGTACCGGATGTCACGACATCACGCTTCAGAACATGCAGATTATATTTGGGAGTATGAACAGATTAAACAAGTAAATAACACAAGAGAATTGTTAACCCAGTTCGGTGCAACCTCACCTACATCTGGGGGCTACCAAGCCAGGGAGGAAATCCACTAAATTAGTGTTAGTTCAAGGTCTAACAGCCACTGTTTACAACCTTCTCACCTAACCACTACCCGTGCGACCTCTACCTAAGAGCCACTCTTAGATATGAGAACCCCTCTCACTCCCTCTCAATCACACTCCCGTGTTTACAATCAAATCAAAAACACACCAGAGATTGCTCTCTGAACAATAGAGATCAACTCCACACACTAGAGATCAACTCTACACACTAGAGATCAACTCTACACACTCAGGTCCAACACTTGATGTTAGGGTACCATCAAGGTGGCTCACAAAACACTCAAGTCCCAAAACTCACAAAATAACTCTTCAATCCCGGACTTGGTACAGAACTCGTGCAGCCTCCATGTTTTTATAGCAGTGTGTGTGTCTGGGCTGCAACAGCTTGTGCTGGATGAGATCTATCATTCTTCCTGAAAATCTGCACTTAAAGAACTAAAAGATAACGTTTGATCTTTTAGTTTTTATCTTTAATCTTTAATCCCTGAACGAACTCTTCTAGTTTGTAATTCGAACTTTAATTATCTTTTAATTCGTTCTTAAAGATAGATCATCTAATCTCTTGCTAACTGCACAATAATCTGTTAAAGATATAACAGATTTATATGTCCAGTATTTTCGGGCCAGATGTCCTGGACATCGTATCCGACATCGTGGATCCTGCAGCTTCAATGCTTTTAGCAACTCCAGTATTTTCGGGCAGGATGTCCTGGACATTGTATCCGACATCGTGGATCCTGCAGCTTCAATGCTTTTAGCAATTCCAGTATTTTCAGGCAGGATGTCCTGGACATTGTATCCGACATCGTGAATCCTGCAGCTTCAATTCTTCATTTGACATTTCATCTTGCCTTGTGCATTGTGCAGCCCAATCTTATTCTTTGACATAACGTTGGACATCATGTGCAGCAACTCCAGCTTTCCTTCATTGTCTAAGTGCTTATGTTTTAACAAAATCTTAGCCAATCTTTTAAAACTCAGTAGAGCTAAGCACTAACATAGATATTATTTCATCTAGATCTTATCTTATCTTATCTTATCTATATTTTATTTTATTTATGGGCTTGGATTTAAAACAGATTTGTAAGCTTTGGGGCTGAAAAAATATATAACAGCACCAAGGTTCTAGTTTAGTTTCCTTTCTTCTCTCTCTCCTCTCCTCTCTTTCTTTTTCGTTTTAGTTTTAGAGTGCTACTCTCTTTTTCGTTTTAGTCACTTTTCATTTTAGCAATAAAATTTCGTTCTTGCTTCAATCTACAATTTTGTTGTCTATTGATTAATGGAAGGCTAAGTCTCCAACGTTGTTTTCTCTTGAGGATCAAACACAGTTCTCTTTGAGGTTCTATTATTACTATTAAATTCTAATCAGTTTTTCCTCTTCACCAATTACTCTGTATTTGTTGCTATTAATTCATGCATGCTTAGTGCTTGATTAATTGTCTCTGCGCCTAATTTACGTTCATGCTTAATGATCGTTCATGATTAATTGGCGTATGTGTTGCTTAATCACATAATGAATGCCTTGTGTTAAATTTCGCTTAGTAATTTAATTTAGGGTTGGATTAAGTGGTTGAATTGATAAAGGATAAACTCTCGTAACCTAGGATAAAAGACTTGCTTGTGAATCAAGGGGAAACAACGTGTTTTAATTCTGATATTTTTTAATTCACATCTATTCGCTGTTTAATTTACAAAAGCAAACACCCCCCCCCAATTCGTTACTATTTTCCTACTATTTGTTATGAACGTTTGGTTGACCATTGCTCGTTAGGAGACGACCTAGGATGACTTCCTAGATACTGCATTTTTAATGTTTATTTGATTCGGGTACGACCTCGATCAACATGTATGATAAGTCATTGTCTGAGTTGACAATACATTGGGAAATGCAAGCGTGTTAACATAAAGCGTGACAGGATACTGTAAGACTTGACTACACGTTGGGAAACACAAGTGTGTTAACATAAAGCGTGTTACCATGTCACGTCATTGGTGTGGTTGACAACATAGACAGAAACCATGAGCACACGTATGTATTTATTCTACTCAACTCTTTGAACAAAGTATGACATTCTTGGGAGAAACAAGCAGTTAGACAATTGTGAACTCCACATTAGCTTTTATTTTTTCAAATGGTTCCATTGTTCACAACGACAATGGTGCTTATTTTCAAACCTCCACTCCAGTACCTTTTCGAGTACCTAACATTTGTGATTTCCAAACTTTAAAAACCATAATACACAATACCTTTCAGCTAACCAACGAACAATATTTGGATGAAATTTACTACCGGCAACCATTCACAAATACAGGTAACCATCTTCGCTTTCAATGTATGCTACTGAAAAATGATGATGATGTTAACACAATGTTGCTGTGTAATAATCAATTTTCATGTGTTGGTTCGATTGAGTTATTATGCATCATTGGTAGAACACCAAATGGTATACTAAACTTACTTGAAGCCACTATGACCCCTACTTATGATGCCCTACTTTATTACAATGGGAGGTGGAACATGTCACGCCAAAATGAGTTTGTTGGTTACTCGTTCACAGGAAAAAATCCCAAAAAGTTTGACATTCCTTCCGGATGTACCATGGATGAACTGAAGGATTTGATCAAACAAGTTGCGCCTCAAGGGATTCCCCCTTATGGTATTCATCAAACACAAACGTAAGATGATTATTTTTTTGACAACCAAGTCACTATGAGTATTTAGATAACATTATCAAATTCAAAATTATTGAACTTAAAACCAACGATGACGTGTTGAAGGTGTTAGTGCAATCAAACTACTGGAAAAAAATCATGCCAATAGAAATTAGTTGTTTTTAGTAAGCATGTAATAGAAAGGGAAGATAATGTGTCCTTGTCGCAAAATTAGCATGCCTTAGTTGTAGTATTTGATGCTAATTTGTTTCCATTCTGTTGAAGTGAATGCATTGTTTAAGTTAATGTAATGTTATTTTATGTTTGGAATCATTTTACATTTAAATTCGTGCAAATTTTATGTTATTCGTATTCCAAAATTCAAAAATAAAATTGCCTTCTAAAATGAAAAAAAGAAGAAGAAGATAAAAGCTTCTCGCAGATCAAGTTAATCCGCAAGTATGTCACGGATCAAGTTGATCCGCAAGTTGCTCGCGGATCAACTTGATCCACGAGTGTCTTACGGATCAAGTTGATCCATGACATATTTGCGGATCAACTTGATCCGCGAGCAACTTGTAGATCAACTTGATCCATGACATACTTGTGGATTAACTTCCTCCATAACAAACTTGCGGATCAACTGTAACATTTGCGGATCACATTACAACACACGCAGATCAAACAACGTCAGTTGGGTGTACAGTAATCGCTTTAAATGCTCACGGGGTATTTTCATCTTTTTGCTATGGGTGTTGGGTGCCCCATCAATAATGCTGGGTGCACCTAGCAACACCCTAAGTAAAATTATCAAAGTATAAATATTGTCTTTGTTTAAATTTTTATTTATTTTTGTTCTTATAAAATTAAAATATTTTTTTTTTCTAAAACTAGGTTTAATTGACTCAAATACCTACATGACACTCTCCTTCACACATATCACTCTCTAATTGACCACATTATTTGATATTCTCTTAACAATTTCTAGAGATTGAAAACCCCCACAACTTGTAGAAAAAATTTTGTAATTTTCAAAACAAAAAGTGAAGAGAAACATGTGAGGAATGGATGGTCCACTATCTTCATGTCTTTCTCTCCATCTCCACTCTTTGTGCATTCTTCTTCAGTGTCATGGCCTCCTTGCCCACCACCACCATCATGGTGTAGAAGCAAGTGTCGTCATCATTGTCATGGATGAGGAATCAAAGGTAGATGATGCCAATGTTGCTGACTATGATGCGACAAAGGTGGTGGAAATCATGAAAGGTGAGGACAAATTTACTGTGAAGTCCAAAAAAACATTAAAAGCTTACAATTTTTTCAATTGGTACTGAAGTGTCAACTCGATGTTGATATAAATCAATATGATCCACATCAAGCCGCTCAAGACTACCTTCACACCATACTCACACATATTTTAGCCTTATTGATTCAATAGAGTATTGTACAGGTCATAAAAACAAAAGCTTAATATATTTTTGTCCTTACAATTTAGTGTTTTTTTTGTTTTTCATCTTTACAGAAAAAAAATCATTTTAGTTCCTGCAAATTATGTTTTTTTTTTGTTTTTTGTGCTTGTCATTAGTTTTTGTTACACAAATGATGATATGACAAACTTAATGATTGTAAAGGCAAATATCATAAGAAGATGGATTGAATTTTGATTTTTACTTAACTTAAAACCTTTTTTGAAAACAAAAACGTTATTGTTTGATGAAGAAAAACTAAAGAAAAACATATCAAATTTTCAAAAGGCAAATCAAATAACAATTTCAGATCATATAAAACAAGCTGAGTTTGTTTTTAAAAGCAAATATCAAATTCAAACCCTAAGTTAGTTTAAAGAGAAAAACAATATAAGACGTACAAATTTTATACTAGTTTGTCTCAACAACCAAGAATGTGTCCAATTCTAAAAAAACCACCAAGTTTTACTAACTTCAACAAGTTGCAAGTATTTATTATTGTCACTTTTGGCTCCTTAACTCAAGCTCTACATCAAACTTGTTACAAACACTATTTTTTTATCTTACCAAGCCACTATTAGCTCTCACACAAATCAAATGATTTGTTTGTTTTGATTGCATAATGACTAACACTCAATCGTCTTATAGACAAATAGATACTTTCAACACTTAGTCTTATCTCTCAAGATAATGAAAGTGTTTTGAGAATTTTTCTAAACTTTACAAGAACTTGCACAAAAAGCTTTTTTACAGAAAGAACTTGAATAAAGAGCACTTCAATACATACTTTATGTCTTCAAAGCTTCTGGTATTTATAAGTCTCCCTCAATCAAGTATATGTTGTCTCTAAATAGACATATTTCTTCTCTTAAGCTTGCATATAAATAATGTGATCGTTGGAGCATTAAATGCACATACTTTTTCATGCTAAAAAACCATTCTTCGTTGTTGGCGTGTTGACTACTACAACAACAAACTACTTCCTTTTGCATCAAAGCAAGTATGTGCAACAAAGCTTTTTTTTAATGGCGATTGAGGAATTTCAAAGCTTGTCTTCATTTATTCTTCATAGTATTTGACAGATCTTAGGAGAATATATCCGTTAAATAGATCTCAGACATAGAATATTAAATAAAGTCTTAAATGTCATCTTTAATGTCGAATCAGATCATGATTCCATCTTACTATCATTTGAAACATCAGACACTAACATCACAAAATATGTTCTAATAGCCCATAAGACACAACTTTTAACCTTTGTATTTGTTTACATCTAATCAAAATAATTAACGATCTTGATTCATCTTAAGACATAAATGTCTTTTGACTTAACAATCTCCCTCTTTTTTATGATGTCAAACAAACACAAATTTGAAAGTTGAAGACAAACTTATAAGATTTTACATTAAAGAGTTAGTCAATTTTATCATATGCAAAGAGTATATATCATAAACAGATAGTAGAAAACATCTCATTTTATTCATATAAGATTTTTCACATCAAGAAAATGTATTTTTTAGTACAAAATAAAATGTTTCTGGGCAGAAATTTAAAACTTTGAATCATAAAAAACTCCTCATGAAGTGATCATTTCTTTAGATTTTAGACTCCCCCTCAGATGATGTTTTGCTTCAACTTTTACTTTTTCTCTCCCTTTTGTTTGACAAATTTTTCATCAAGCTTCTTAAGAAACTCATCATCGGAGTCATCAAAATCATATGAGAGATGAATAGGGCTACTTGGGGGCGTAGGAGGACTAGGAGGTTTCCAGCCAGTGATCTTCTTATAGAAGTAGTCCCTAATCATGAACCATCTGCAAGCCTCCTTTTTAGCATGAGCATGATCCTTCAAGGCCTGAGCAAGAGCTTTTCTTGTTCTGGCAAGTTCAGCTTCAAGCAAACTAACATAAGTGCGAGAGGATGGAGGATCATACACTTGGACAACCATGGAATCAGAAGCAGCTTCAGCCTCAACATTAGATTTGACTTCTTCAATGATAGGATCCATGTGATGTGTGAAGAAGAATTTGGAGAAGGGAAGGAATGCCATAAACAAAAAGGTACATTCAAACACAATATAGAACTTATTTTTTCATGCACAAACCCTAGGACGGGGATCCTTTCAATTTGAGATAAATTGGAGAGTGCCCAATTTAACTAATATGCACCGTTGGATCAAAATCAACAGTTGAGATTTATTAATCATCAAAAGTCACCGTTTAATTAAACTGATTGAACCCTTAATTCTAATTTTGTTTCTTTTTCCTATTCCTAAACCAATGGCGGCGAAGTTCTCACCTTCTAGACCTTCATTTTCGGCGACTCCTTTGGCTTGGTCTAAGCAAACAAAATCTCATTTTCCTTATTTGGGCCTTTTTTTCCCTCATTTTCTTAACAAACAAAAGTTCCATAAACTCCCAAACCATTCTTTGTTTTATTTGAAAACAACAATTTTCTTAAGATCTTCAATTCATTGCAAACATTTTAGAAAACAAAGTAGACAATCTTAACTTACTATAATTTTCTCCACAAATGGTTATATGAAATTGTTTGAGATTTTTAAGATAATTAGTTATTTGGTGTGTGATTTTTTGAATATTCTTTCTCTTAAACCTTTTTTTTTATCTTGACTATTGAAATATTGATTCCTTGTAGGTGTGCTTTTAATATTTTCTAAGTTCACTGGAACATAGGTAATCTTTCTCAATTTTTCGGCCATCACACTATAGAGAAAGAAAGAGAAAGGAGTATTATACACTTTTCTAGGGTGTTAAGTACCGAGAGAGAGAGAGAGAGAGAGAGAGAGAGAGAGAGAGAGGACAATTGAATCAATTAATTATTTAATATTTATTAAAGGACAAGTGGCAAGATCTAGGAGATTTAGATTATCTAATGGCTAAAATATTTTTTATGGCACCTCTAGATCTCATCATTACGAGAGAGGATTCGAATCCCAAACCATGTTGAAAGAAGTTTCTTGAGTGAAGCAAGTGTGGTTCGTGGTCTGATAGCATCCCCAAATTTCATGGTGAACTGCATCCAGAGGTGGCTTCTCATCAGGCCGTAGACCAGAGTAACATTTTTTTAGTCTGTAAAACCTCTTCATGGTGTACTAATCTAGATTAGTAAGCTCAGTCTTATGCTTTAGAGCTTTAAGTTCATGTTTGAAAAGATGACCAGGATGAGCTTTAACATATCTAGTCAGTGGAGCATCTTCATCATCTTCAGTCAACAACTCCTTACCTTTATAGCAATTGGCCTTCTGATACAAAACATGCTTATCAATGGCTATCTGAAATTGTGTCTCTAAAGTCACTAGGCAAGAGAATTGTTACCCCAACATGAAAGGCAAATGAGTGTTGAGCCTTTGAATTCTGCGAAATGAAGCTTTCCTTGATTTGATTTCCTCTCTGTAGGCAAACAGTTTCATTCTGAGCTCAGATCCATAGTTTGATAGCTCCTAGTCTTGAAAATTCATACTTTCTTTAGGTACCTCTAAGACAATCTCCTCTATCTGAAACGTCTCTCCAAACTTGGTGTGATCCAAAGGAAGAACAACATTGAGGGCACAGATGAGATCCATCAACTGTTAAAGATCCAAGGGAGTCGAGAAAGGCATTTCAACGAACATAGGCTCTCTACTTTTCCACACACTTGCACCAGGAAGATACACCTTTCTGTCTATGGGTCGATGCTTAATGATCATACTATTAGGGTTAGGAGATAAGTCATATTGATAATAATGATCCTTTAACCAATTTGTCCATTTATTTATTACAAAATTGAAAAGGTTCTTATGTTTTAATTTAGAATGAAATATTCCTTGTGCTCCAAAAAAAGAATCCTTTATTTTATTTTTTAGAGAAAAAAATCCATGATGTTGAAAAATAAATCTTAACTTATATATGTTTATGTTAATAATTTGGGGGCAACAGTCTGTCTTGGAACAAACTCCTTGATCACTAGTTCCCTTATCCATATATGTCATACTTTTCTTCTTCTTCGGGCAAGGTATCCCAAGATGAATAGGAGAAAGGGTCATTACCTAGAAAACCTGCCTTCCAAAGCTTGGTAAAATTTAGTTTTTCCAGCTCCAATTTTTGCATCTTTGGATGAAGAATATGAGTCCAAATGTCACCTTTTTTCTTTCCAGAGTTTGTTACAAGGCTGTCGTTCCATAACTACTATGATACAATTTGGTGTGAAGGTTGGGATGCACTTAAATGTCTAGTTGCTTCTGAATAGGTGGTCTTGAAGGCAAGATCCATGTTGTGGATTTCTGTTTAGTTGGCTTCATCAGTCTCATGTCAAGCTTATTGAATAGTTTTAACACTAATAGTCTCGTCAATTAACATCATTAGCTTTCATGCGTCTAGACGCTCCTTTATAACTTCTATGGAGACAAGTTTTGGTGTTCCATAAATCTCTTATAACCATCTAAGCTTGTATTCATTTTTTGTATCAAATTGAGCAGCAAAGAGTTGTTCATCAACATCAGACATTGGCCTAGGACAAATAAGAGTAGCTCTAGGATCTGTCTCAATGATATCCTCGTTTGCTTCCACAAGAGATGCTTCAATGATTGACTGAAGCATGGCTTCTTCAAAAGCTTCCCTTTCAGCAAGATCCATGTCTTTAGGAGTAGTGGCAACTTCTATTTTTGCTTGTCTTTAAGCAAGATCTAGAAAAAAGATTTGTGTTGCAAGTTTTGCTTCAAATTGAGCTCACTCTAGTTCTTCCATCTAAGCATTCTTCATCTCTTGTTTAAATTGTGCATGTATTGATTCAACAATGACAAATTTTGGCACTACCTTCAATATATAAGACGTCGTCTGTGGAGGCTAAAAAGGGAATATCAATTTTACCTATTCCATTAATCTTTCCCTTACCCATGCCTCTAAAGGAAATTGTTCCTCCTTTAACTAGCTTTAGGTCAAGGAACATAGACCATTCCCCCGTTATGTGTTATGAGCATCCACTGTCTAGGTACCAGCTTAAACTTTAGCCTCACTACTAGATAATAAGCTTTTAACATCGGTTACTAAGGACTTTCAACATCGGTTATTAATCGATGTTCAAACTAGAGACGTTAAAAGTATTAATGTTAACATCGATTATGAAAACCAATGTTAAACTACATTACATAACATCGGTTTTTAGTAAAACCAATGTTGTATCATAAGAAATAACCAAAAAAATGTAAAAGATGTATAAATCAACATTGATTTTAAGAAAAATCGATGTTGTGGTTTACTGTTGGATTTCCCCTGTAGTTACTTTTTGGTCCACTTTTTCTTTAGGCAGATATGTTCAAGGGAAATCCGGTTTGCCGGAAAATGCACTGGATCGTCAAGTATTTAAAATTAAAACGGATGAATCCGAGTATCAAACTCAGGGAACTAGTCTTAGACAGGGTTAAGTTCAGAAATAAGACATTGTTGAAAGAAACATTGATAATTGATGATTCAGAACAAAATTAAACTAAGTCTAAGCTAAAAAAAGTAAAAATGCAAGTAAAATTGACAACAATAGGTAAATATGTTGGGTCTTTCTAACGAACCAACTAATGTATATAAAGATATTTCTCTAATCAATCATGCTTTTGTGTTCTATGTTGTAGCCTAAATTACTAAACCTCGATCCCTAGTTAGACTGAATCAATCCAAGCTTCGTCCTCAGATCCCTCTTGTTGGACTAGGCCCAATTTAGACAACCCTCCTAGGTTTAGACTAACTTAAACTAAGCTTCGTCCTCAGATCCCTCTTGTTGGACTAGACTCGGCTTAAATAGCTTACGAAAGTTTAGCCTAATTTACCCTAAGCTTTGTCCTCAGATCCCTCTTGTTGGACTAGACTTAGACCAAACAACATTATTGTAACAACATATATAAAACCAAAACTTAGTCCGCAGATCCCTCTTGTAAGACTAAGTTTCAATCCTGCTTCAATCAAGTTCTAAGGCAACAATACATTTCCCAATGCTAAAGTCACCTAACTATGCACACAAATGGGTGATCAGACCAAGAGCATACAGAATTTAAGCATTGAAAGAAGCATTGAACACAATGAACACAATCAATTAGATATTAAAGTAATTACATCAGCTATTCTTTAGAAATCCCCAACAAGGGTGTTTAGCCAGCCATTACAGAAAAATCCCTACAAGAATAAGATTACAAAACCTAGGTATCTCTGCAAAAGCTGCTCCTCTTACTGCCTCCAGAGCTCTTTTCCCCAGATAGGCACTATGGAGTGCTCTGGAATGTTGCTAAAATTCTCCTGTAAAAATTCTATGTCAAGCTGTACCTTAATTCTACACAAGACAGGCTTTAAATAGGCTCTGAATTCGTGACGTTACGCTTAGTGCCACCCTCCCGCTTAGCGCGAGTAAGTGGATTTGAGCTTAACGCCAATCGTGCACTGAGTCTGGCTGAAGACAACTGTTGCGCTTAGCGCACTAATCTCGTGCTTAGTGCGCGGCCTTAATATTGATGCTCTGCCAGATTCTTCTGTCGTGCTAAGCGTGCTGAAGCTGCGCTTAGCGGTGGATACGCGCTTAGCCCTCTGATGAGCTAACCTCAACTGTCACTTTTAGCACTTCATGACTTAGCCTCTTTTTCACCTAAAATTGCACAGATTTCATCATTAAATCCAATGAACATATTCTAGAGACAACTTTAACCATAAAATAAGATTTATTTACAAAATTACTACAAAAAATAACCATAAATTGTGGAACTATACAAGTTTTGGAAAATGTTTTCTATACAAAAGTTAGTCGTATAAGACGACTAACATTTACTGACAACATTGGTTTTTCTTAAAACTGATGTTGTGAATGCACGACAACATCAGTTTTTCTGAAAACTGATGTTGTTTTATTGTCACCAACATGAATTTTTAGAAAAATCGATGTTGTTTTTTGATGAACAACATCAATTTTCTGAAAAATCGATGTTGTTTTTTACTCAACAATATCGGGTTTTTGAAAACTGATGTTGTTTTTTGTTTTTTTATATCCTGACTATTTTTTTAATCACCCCAAACCCGTAAATTGAAAAATAGAACCAATCTAGATAATTTTTATCAAGTAGTTTTAATTTTGTCCATAATAATTGAATAATTACTATAAATTAAAAAAATACTTAATGTAATGAAAACAATAATGTCAATACATAAAATCATTTGTAACCTAATATAAATTAACATAACTCTACAATTGTAAAATTACATAAACACCTATTGTTTCATTTTTAACTTTTAGATAATATCTTGCCCACTGAATGCGAATTGCTTTCATTCTCTCTAGTTCCAATGGTCTTAGATCAATAAAATACTGCATGATATAAGAAAACATAAGTTAATAAGTATAAATAATAACAATTATAACAAATTGAATTAGTTTTGAAGTAAACAATTATCATTTCCCAATTATCCTTGAAACCTCCTAGGACTATCATTGACATCCAATGCATTACGTAGTACCCGCACTCAATGCTTACTTTTTGCTTATTACACTAAATTGAATAGGATATTAGGTGTTGTGTGAATTATTTGTATGTGATTGCTTGGTGTGGTTATTAGGTTATGTGGAGTTGATTGACTTGTGTTGGAAATGTGAGATTTCAAGTTTGACCCAAAAACTTGTTTCAGTAAAATCATGATCCCAGACTCGTTAACCGTTGGATCGCCTTCAAACTTGAACCATAGGTTCTTGACTCAGGTGTGCATGTTTTGACCATTGGGATTTTCTAACTAACATCTTTGGAGAGCTCTCTGATCCAAACGACTGTGCTAAGTGCAATTCCAATCTAAAGAGGTAATTCACTTAGCGAGACAAGCGCGTTAAGCGCAATTCCAACCTAAGGAGGTAATTTGCTCACCACAAAGTGTCGCACTCAATGCCAAAAATGGAGTTTCACTTAGCGAGAAGAGCTCGCTAAGCGAGATTTGTAGATTATAAATATGTTCGTTAGTGTGAAAAACATGATTTTTCACTCCTCACTCTCTCCAAACCCTCACCCAAAACCCCAACCCTCATCCTCCACCACATATGACCGTTGCTTGCCGTCGGACCACCGCATGGAGATGAATGCTTAAATCAAAGCAGAATCTTTAATATTCACCTCGAGGATTCGGTAGAGAACAAAGCTCATAACCTTTATTTTGTGGTTTCTTTGAGGTAACCATGATTCCCTCGTCTTCTTCTAGTTAGTTTGATTTCCTCTTAGTATCTCTTATGATTTAGGTACTGTTATGGGATGTTTTTACACTTCCTTTGAAAAACCTTTGAAAATGAGGCGTTGGAAAATTTATCCTTTTATAAAATTGATGATGTTTTTGTGACCTTCGCTGAACCCCGATCACATTGGCGTGATCGGAATTTCAAAATGATGTCTTTTGATGTAAACCCCAAAAAACCCCTTAACCCTTTTTTAATTCGAATGGGTATTTGACCACAAATGTTGATATTAACCTTGTCCTTGAAATCTATATAGAATTATCTTTGATTTGGTATATAGAGGTTTGCATTTGGACCAACGGACGCGAACGTGAGAGACCTCTAAGCGGTGCAGAGAGGAGCTAACATAGAGATATCGATAGATAATGGGAGTTTATTATTTGTTTATAGCTTTTGATACCATAGTTGGGGTCAGGGAACCAATTATGGGGATGTATGTTTGTCCCTGTTGCATGCTGGTTTTCAACAAAAAATGTGCTTTTAACTAATGAGATCTGATATATTTGTTATTGATGAATGAGATTGTGAATTTATGTCGTTGTTGTGATGATTGGAATTTTTGGGAAGAGTCTTAATTACAGAGGAAAGTTTTCCTAAAATTTTATATTTGTTCTTCTATATAATTCTTATTAAATTTTAAATGGGCATAAGAATTTGTTGTATGAGATTAGTGTTGTCTGAAGACCTTGGGAATGTGAATCCCAAGCATGAAAATTTATATGTATATATGTGGAATGCGATTACTGATGACATGTTGATGACATTGAGATGAAATGATGTTGATGTCAATGATAATATTAATATGAGATAATGTTGAATGTTGATGATAATATTGATATAGGATGATGTTGATGATGATATTGATATGAGATAATGTTGATGTTGATGATGACATTAAGATGATATGATGTTGATGTTGATGATGTCATGTATGTTGTGTATGTACATTGGGGTGCAGTGACCATGTTGAATATCTTTGGAGGGGGAAAAAGATTGGTTTAATAATTTTAAGCATCCCTAGAGAGTGAAAGGGGATTGCTTAGAATTTTAAACTATCCACGGTCAGTGCATTGATGGCGCTTAGGTTTCATACTTCATAATTGCATGAAAATAGTATAAACTTTGTTAGTAGGTAGTTGTAGTTTTCATGAGGAAAAATATTGGTATTTGGGGTCATGTCACTCGGTTTGAAACTTCCTTGAGACTCAGGCTGGTCACTATGGGGGAAGTTGCATGTGCATAGCAGGATGACCTCGACACTTGCTGCCTAGTTTTCCTAAGTGAGAGTGTCATGTGGGCATGCTTAGGCTATTTCCTGATGAATGGTACCACATTGAATTTGAGAATTAAGTCAGGTGCATGCATCATTATGAGCATTATTGATTTGAATTGTCAAAAAAGTTGATGACTAGTTTTTTAAGTGTATGTTGAACTGATGGATTATTGAAAATGATTGTGGTTATTGTTATTATTTTCTTGCTAATCATTGTCATATGTTGTTTGTTGATCTTTTATAATAAACTCACCCTTGCAATTTTGTACCATGTGGTTGGTACCTGTGATGATTGTGAACCTTCATTCATGGGAGCAGATAAGTAGCAGTAGGTGTCTTTGGCGGGAAGTCTTTTGTTGGAGCTGCCAAGCCGACGTGACAACAATGGAGTTTATTTTGGAAAAGAGTTGTGTTTTGTTATCAACTCTTACTTAATTGGTTCCTTGATTTTCTTTTTGATTGGATATGTAAAGTCCAAGTTTAAATACATGTAAAAACTGAATTATACCTTGACATGTGAATGATGTGTAGTGGTTCTATATATATATATATATATATATATATATATATATATATATATATATACACACACACACACACACACACATACATGTATTTGGGTGTTATTTGGTGGATGTATATCATGAAAAATTTACCATCATTTTCATAATCAAATTAATGGTGGTTTCACTTAAAATTGAAATGTCACATTTAGAGTTAGTGATGTCATAGCGACGACGCGAGTTACATATTTTAAAATACATCTAACATGTTAATAATTCCTTTCAAGTAGTTGTTAGGCCTATTGTGTAAGGAACAAAACCAGATGACAACATTGTCCTTAGGACATATAATGACCATTTTGCCAATATGCACTGCATTGGAAAACATTAAGGTATTATAGTGCATACATTATTTAAATTGATTTATTTAGTTTTACTTACCCATTCAAGTAGGCTCCTATATAAACATCTCTCTGTGAATTCTGCATCAATTTCTTAATATAATCTTCTGATTCAAATTGTGACTGCCCAGATATCTGTATGGACTGTGGCTCGAGGAATCCATTCATAGAGACATTCCTTGCTCGCATACTTGTCTCAGTCATATGCCTATTGTTATTAAAAATAAAGAAAGCTATGCATGAATTTAAAATAATCAGTTAGCTAATATACAATAATGTGAAGTGACTTACAGAATCCACATTTGTATAACATAAATGTTGAGACATCAATCACCGTGTTCTATTTCAAAAAAATCTTCATGCTTTATGTATAAAGGGAAGTTATCATTACGCACCCCAAACACAGTAGCATCCCACGACACATGCAAAGGCTTGAGGAAAAGTTGCGGGATGATCAATGTCATCAAGTATAAGGGATCGACATTAGGATCCGACCTATCTACGGGATTCAACGGTCTTTATTTATCCTACACAGTTAATAAATATAAATGAATGATAGTCAACACTTTATTTGTGACAAATATTTTTTTTAATAATAACAAATACAACAAAATGAAATACTTGTTATGAAAAAGGTTGCACAAGATGTGTTGTCCAAGCAAGGAAGGTGTTAAGTGTCTACCCCATTAATTGAACCTCTTAAGTAGGTATAGGAATGTGAGCATCAGCATCTCGAACTTCCTCAACACTGACCTTAGCCTCAAAAGGCAGTGCGAGTCCTTGTGATTGCATCTACGACTGCATCTGGCTAAAAGACAACATTAGTTGCCAAGTCACTTTTTCAGTGATCAACTCTTCCAGCTGGTCCTTGATATTTTGTGTCAGTTGCTCCAGGTCTTCGGGAGCCATGGACATAGACGTGAGGTAGCTTCTTGAATCTGTTCCAAAGTATTGTTTGATCGTGACACTGGCTCCAGTAGCACGAACACAACTAGGGTGCTCTGGTCACCCAATGGTAGTAGTCAGTACATCTAGACATCCATGGGCGACAAAGTTTCCCTGCGAGGCCTGCTCTTTCAAGGAATCCTGTAGTCAACAGATGAAAAAAATTTAGTTTACGGCCTATTATTATTATAACAAATGACCACTGACATAAAAAAAGTCACTTAGAATCCTATTTACAATTTCTTTTGCTGCCTGAGACGTCATTTGCCCAAATTTTTTCGTGAGAGCCATCTTTCACTTCACATGTTGTCTAATGAGAGATAGAGGATCAATGATTGTGTCAGTGCTCCCAGATTAAGGCTTCTTCCTCCAATCATTTCTTTTTCTTGTCCTTCATCAACTTTTCTTCTAGAAAATCATTACCCCCACGAGACAACACATGAGGGGTAGTGTTTTGTTTTTGGATGGCCCACGCCTTCTTTCGAATATCCTGTAACAATTACACATTAGGCTAAGATAATATGCTTGACAATAATGTGCAAATATGAAGTTCCAAAAATAATGAAAATCAACTAACCTCCCATGAAGAGTCTCTACGACTCTGACAAAGCTGGTTATACTTCGCATTGCTTATGCCATACTTTTTCATATACTTTATCATCCCCGCCCTCCTTGTTGTCTGTCAGAGCCTATTTGGAGGTCATATCTGACTTGAACTTCCCCCATTGCTCTCCTATGGTTTGAAGGATTTTTTTTCTTCGTTCTTTGATCGGACACTTTTGGAATATCAAATTCAGCCTGTGATACAGTAAATACATTTAATAGTTAGTCAATTAGAATTTAAGATTTTGAGTACAACCAATTACAAAAATATTCAACATTTAATTGAAATACTTGAATGTCCTCCCAAATCAAATCCTTCTGAGCTGCAGGGACTTCTTTACAATTAAGAAATGTAACATCCACCTTGTCTTGAGTGATGATCCCTAAATATGTCCTTAATTTCTTTCTGTGGGGACCATCGACTTTCCTAGTGGCAGGATCCACATAAACCACTAGTCTTTCTACCCCAACAAGTCTGGTAGCCAATGATCTGATCCATGTTGCTTTTCTTGTCTTCTTCGACGATGACGACAAAGGTGATGATGACTCAAGAGGAAGAGAAGGGGAGTTGGGTAGTGTAGCCATGTACTTGTTAAAAGAGCATTAACTAAAGTCAACTTAAAACTATATTAATTTATGTACTTGAAATTATGAAAGCAAGTAAATATAAAACAAATTATATTATACGATGTTAATTAATTCTCCTTCATCATGATCATTATGATTTGCATGGATATCGTCAACTTCTTCTTCTTCATTGACGTTAGGCGGCATTTGTGTGGAGAAAGGACTAACATATGTATCAACAGTTGGATCATCATCTTCAACATTAGCACCAATGGTTTTTCCATGTAGAACCACTAACCACCTTTCATCACAAGGATCTTGAACATAAAACACATGTTTAGCTTGTTCTACCATGATGAAAGGCTTATTCTAATAAGCGAGCTTCTTCAAATCTACCAAAGTAAATCTAAAATCATCGGTTCGCACACCGATATTTCTATCAACTCACTTACACTTGAAAACACATAGTGAATTTTACATAATTAAGCTCCCAAATTTCTTCAATGACTCCAAAGTAAGGCATGGAAGCCAGACGAAGATTGCCATCATGTATAGTAGCAAAGTGTTGAGATTTCGCCCTTAGACTAACCCCACTATTTTGCATTGTAGTCTTGTCGTCTTGTGATTTTGTGTAGAACGAATGGTTGTTGATATCGTATTCTTGCCAAGTTATAACATTTCTTTTAGGCTCATATGCTAACTTCTTTAACGTTTTAGAAACATTATTGTCACCAAAGATTGTATCTTTAAACCAATTTAGGAAAGCCTTGTTATGCTCTTTCAACACCTTATTCTTTGTCATTTTTGGGTTACTTTCCTTTACTAAAGCTTCATGATGAACTATGTATGGCAGAACTTCAATACTGTTATTCAATATATACAAACGAGCTTGTTGTAATTATTTTAGACTTGGAGTGATAACATGCAATCCTCTTGAACCCTTACCTCCCACTCTTTTGTTATACCGAGACTTGGGAAGCCCAACAGGTTTTGCATTTTCAATGTACTTTGAACAAAACTCAATAGCTTCTTCTGCAATGTACCTTTCAACAATAAATGCTTTAGGAAGGTGTAGATTTTTTGTATACCCTTTGAAGATCTTCATGTACCGCTCAACCGGGTACATCTACCGCAAATAAACGAGACCACAAAATTTTATTTCCCTCACTATATAAACAATTAAGTGAACCATAATGTCAGAAAATGAAGGACGAAAATACATCTCTAACTTATACAAGATAATAACAACCTCGTTTTCCAGCTCATCTAACTTGTCAGGATCAATGACTTTGCTACATATGGCATTGAAGAAAAAGCACAGGTGAGTTATGGCATGCCTCACTTTGTTAGGCAAAATGTCTCGTATCGCCAAGACTAACAGTTGTTGCATCAAGGCGTGACAATCACGAGACTTTAAGCCAACTAATTTTAAATCTTTGAGCTGCACAAGGCTCTTAATATTTGAAGAATATCCCTGTGCCACTTTGACAAGGCGCAGACAATGACAAAAACTTATCTTCTCCTTTCTTGACAAAGTATGACATGTTGGAGGCAAGTATATTTTTTTACCATCAGACCTTGGATGTAATTGGTCTCGTATACCCATCTCAACTAGATCTTGATGAGTATTCAAACCATCATTTTTCTTGCCTTGAATATTAAGAAGCATGCCAATGACACTATCGCACATATTTTTCTCCACACTCATAACATCAATACAATGTATGACATCTAGATCGGACCAGTATGGAAGATCAAACAATATCGACCTCTTCTTCCATATGCAAGTTTTACTTTTTTTCCTTCTTTTGGGTCTTTCCAAATATATTATTGATGTCCTCAACTCGCTCAAGAAGTTGCTGACCATTTAACAATATCAACGCACTTTCATGCTCTTAACTTCTGTGGCGTCCCTAAATTAGTGACTGGTTTAATAGTAATGATTTAAATAACAAAAACCATGGTAGATTTTTTTTTCTTCTTTTTCTTTTTCATTTCTTTCTCTTTTCACCATAACTAGGTTTAGAAGGAAAATCCTCACTATAGAGTCCTGAATGGCCAGTTCACAACTCTATTCGGAGTCATTTCTTTCTTACTGCTCATAATCTCTAAACTATTTTGCTGTTTCAAAAGGAAGAATGTACCAACCATTACTTTAGGTCGTCACGAGAAAATAAAAGAATAAAATACGGTCGATAAACTCTTTTACAAATAAAGTTGCTAATGCTTTCTTTTCAAATAACAAGATTGATCATAAATACATTCATCATTTAAAGCTGTCCAAAATATGGGAGTTTTACAAAATACATAGTGTCATCCAGAGCAAAAGTACCCACTGAAGTAGCTTCAGCCACATGTATACAATCATCAAATTCCTATACAATAGGTCTACCCATACGAAAACAAAAGAGTAAACCTAACAGTCAGTCCTAGATACACCCACCCTCAAAAGTATATAAAACTAGTCCGAAGAGCTGTCCACTATGATGAAGAGCCTCCACTGATCGCCATCTCTCCCGGGTCACTATCCTCCGTAGAGTCTGCCTCAGATGCTGACGTGACTTCCTCGGGAGAACCCACCTCAGGAAGGGGATCCTCATCACCCTCTAGGAAGTCAAGAGCATCCACAGCAGGCTCAGGAGGTTGCTCCTCAAGATCCTCCTCAGGGTCTTCCTCGGACGACGTTACCTCGATCACTTGGACTGGCTCCACTAGACAATATGGTGTAGGCGTGGGTAGTATCCACTCCACAGTGCGCTAAAGCGTACGCGCGGGTTCATCTGGATGCACCAATGAAGTAGCCGTTAATCGGATCGTGCCCCGAAATCGGCACCTCGTGTTGCCTTCGAGGGTCTCCCAAGCTCCCTCTAGGCACTCCATCTCCACTCGATCATGGATTAGCTGCGCCGCCATCACGATCTACAAGAAAGAAAAGAAAGGGGTAGACTCTTTCACAAGAATCTAACTATGCCGCAACACAATGCGTCTCATAACCACTACATGCAAGTAAATGGGGTATCTTTAGGCTTTTCATCTCTGGTAATCGATTACACAACCTTGGTAATCGATTACCAGAGACCAAACTCGAATTACACAGCTTCAGGACATGAAAAATTGAAAAGGCACTGTGTAATCGATTACACATACCTGGTAATCGATTACCAGTGACCCATTCCTCTGTGTAATCGATTACACAGACTGGTAATCGATTACCAGAGGCCTCCACAGTCTTCCAGTTCCCTTTTGAAGCCTGGTAATCGATTACATCCCCTGGTAATCGATTACCAGAAGCTCTCCTAGCTTCCTGACCTCGTTTTCAAGCCTGGTAATCGATTACACCCCTTGGTAATCGATTACCAGAGACCATCTTAGCCTTCTGTCTTCATTTTTAAGCCTTGTAATCGATTACCCACCCTTGGTAATCAATTACCAGAGCCCATATCCCATATATCAATCAAAGTTCACAGCTGGCCAGCCACCACACAAGCCTCCTTGCTTTGTGGTCTTTGTTCCTTTTATCTGTTGACTGCCAGGAGCTCGCCTGCTTAGGTACATCACAGGTTCTCACTGACTGACTATGCCCGGGTTGGGTCGGGATTGGTCAAGCTTGGTTTTGGGCAATAGCACCCCACCTGACGTCCCCAAGGTCTCCTGACCCCCGCGACATATCTCCAGGTACCACTCTGTGGTCAACGAATAAAAGCAGGAAGTTTCACCCTTCTACACTTCCTTTTTTCAAGCTTGTAGGATTATGGGGTACCCATCACATGTGGTACCAGGTGGCGGTCGGGCGATGGTGCACAACAAGTTTTCCACATCCACAAATCACGCATAAACCCACCATCCCCTGTTGCCCACCTCCAACTGAGCTCACGTACTCCCACGTAGCCCATATCCTCGTTTCTCTCAACACCGGGTCCCCATCAATCCTCCCAAGCTTCCCCAACATCCAAGTAATTCAACATTCAAACAGCACAAACTATCACAGCCAAGAAAACAGGGCAAAGGCAGAAAACTCTGCCCAAAACACCAACCAAAATCACAGCTTTTCCCACTTAAAGACCCCAGTAACATTTCCTTCGTTCCAATTCGTTAACCGTTGGATCGACTCGAAAATTTTACTGGAAGTCTCTAGTACATAAGCCTACATTTTGACCGTTGGGATCTGCTAGCAAATATCCAAAACTAATTCTGCACTACTCTTTCCACAACCAGCAAAACATAGCATTTTTCTGCACTTATGCAAAATTCTGCTGCACAATTTCACAGCAAAATTCTGCATAAAGTGCAGATTTCGAAAACCACACTTCCCCTCATCCAATCTTGCCCAAATCAAATCCTACAAGTCCCAAATCATGTATCAATCATGTCTAAACCAAAGTCAAGCTTCAAAACACAGCAACACAAAATCTAGGTGTCCAACACCCCTCAATTTAATGGATTTTCTAGGTTTGAGAAGTGAAATTGAGAATGGGACAAATTTGAAGCAAACTCTCACCTCACACAAGTCTATAACATCAATTTAAACTTGTTCAAACTGGATTTACACCTAAAATTCCACCGAATCAAAATTTGACTCCTCAACACCCAAATTTACCCTAGAAATGGCTCTTTGTTCACTTTGGTCATTTGTTTTTCTCTCTAGCACAGCCTAACCTTTCTCATAAGTCCTAAATGGCATTTCAAGCTAGGATTAACTCACTCTAACCTCTAAATACTACCAATTCCAGATTTGGCCTTCCAGCTCTCAAAAATTCATTCTTTTTCCACTCATAACACCATATTCTCACCTTCTAACCCTAAGTTAATTCTACCCTTCATCTCTAATAGTTTTCCATAAGCAATTTTAGCACATAAACATCACAAGCATCATCATAAAAACCCTAAAACAGAATGGGTATGTTTAACTCATCCAAACATGGCAAGTTCAACATGCTTTCAACAAATTTCTTCACAAATAACTATCATGAAGCAAAAACCTAGCAAAGATACCCATCATATCTCCCAAAACCCCATACCCACGAAAATCAAGAGGGAAGGAAGTCCACCCAAACCTGAAATTTCGAAGTCCACACGTAGAGACGCGCTTCACGACTCCGAAAATGCTCTCCTTTCGCGATTTGGAGCAGAAATGATGGCCAAAGGTTGGAGCTTTGTTTGGAGCTTCAATGGAGAATGAAGGAGAAGGAAAAGCAACATGAGGGAGAGGGAGAGAGAGCTTCTGAAAATGTGGGGCTGAGTGAGGAGAGAGAGAGAGTTGCTTTTTGGTTTTAAAAAAGGCCTTTTCCTCTTTTCTTATTATTTTATTTAAGCTATGCCACATGTCTCCATTTGAGTGGAGCAAAAAGGGCCCACTTTCTCTTTTGATTGTGACCCATACTCAGCCACAAAAAGTGAGAAAAATCTGACCTTTGAAACGCTAAAATCCTGCCTCGGTTTGTGTGCCGTTTCTCTGATTCTAGTTCCTCGCGTTTCTCCGCATCCGTCGAAGCCAGTTTTCGAAGGTAAACAATATATATATCAAAACGCTCAGAATAAAACCCCGAGCGTGGTTCAGAGGTTGGTTTTGCTAAATTTTAAGTCGCACGCAAAACGATGATTTTTAGACTAATTAATTAAGAATTAACCCATAACCTCCCAGTTATGGATTTCTCTTCCTTAATTAGCCTAACCCACGTATCTTGCCCCCACTATTCCTACTTCTACCAAGAACATATAGGCATATACACTGAATAATACTTATATATATATATATATATATATATATATAATCATTCAAAATACATCGTTTCCAAAAATTCCGGGTAGAAATTTCCAGGATGTCACAACTTCCATTAAAAGCTTTTTTCAATCATCGGTAAGGGTGATAAGGTTTTAGAAAATGTCGATGTTGAGTGTAATTGTTTTTCTTCCATGTTTCAGTTATACGTAGCTTGTGTCTTCTTCATAGATAGGCCATGCATGATGGGCCTTAACACTATATCCACTCAAATTCCCGTATGCTGAAAAGTCATTAATGGTACAAAATAGCATTGCACGCAACTTAAATGTCTCATTTTGATACTGTCGCAACCTACCCTTTTGCGGGCGAGCGAGGCGAAGCTCACGGGTGCGTCTTCCAAAGGAGGAAAATGCGCAGAGTCGCCACCAACGTTTATTTGCGGAAAACATCGGAAAAACCGAAGGAAACCGGTCATGAAGAATATTCCAGATTCGGGAGTTATATTTACGTTTGAGGAAGGTATTAGCACCTCTCACGTTTTTCCCAAAGGACAACAACCTTAAATTAGAATTGTGTGAAATTGTGTATTTAAACTTTTATTTCCTTTTTTTAATTTTTGAGGTCGACAAAAGCGGGGCTCTTGCTCCTACGTACCCTCCATCAGAGAGGAAATCAGACCTACGTAGTTCTTTCTAAAGGGCGAATCAAGAGATTCTTTTTACTTGGAAGGTGGTCCTTTTAAGGCGTTGGACCTTAAAATGATCCATTTTTACTTGGTGAGAAAAAACTGAGGTATCGAACCTCAAAATCCTTTTAAGTGATTTTTTGCGGACGAGCTTGACTTTGCGAGTTGATTTTAGCCTTAGTTTCACTTTAGTTATTAGTCAATTCAATTAAGAAAGAGAAATCCCAAAGAGAAATGTCCGATTGATTTTTTTTTGTTTATTTTACTAAAAGATATTTTTTTATTATTATATTATTATTTTACCTCTTTTTGGTTTCCAACGTGGTTACGGCATGACCGAGCGGTCGGATTTCATTTTAACAGAAATTAACGGATATTACAATTCAAATGACCGGTGGAAATTTATTTTATTTTTTGATTAGGCGAGAAAATGACTTAAGTAAATGACTAAAGCACGTCAAAAGGGGGTACGGAAAGTAAATGAAACGAAAATAAAAGTACGCAAAACAAATGAGGACCATTAAGGGTACATAGAATGAATTGAAAAGTTACCGGACGAACAAATTTCGGAAACTTACCGGTTGAAGACCGAAGAACAACGAGGAACGAACGACGAACGATTAAGAACGGTTGAAAATCTTCGCGAAATCACCCACGGAAATGTTACGGAAACGTTACGAAAGTGCCTCGGCTTGGATTTTCTTCACGGAAACAATTTTTTTTCACTAATTTTAAGTGATCTCGAAATTCCAGAAGGGCTGAACCCCTTTCTCCTTCACTCCTCCCCCTATGTATAGGAAAATAGGGGAGGAGCTTGCCACCCAGCTCGCCCAGGCGAGCCAAGTTGCTTCCTCCAGAAGCAACCACCTTCTGGAGGAACATCCTGGAAGGCCTAAGTGGGCCTGGTTGCTATTTGCACCCCCTTTTTTTACTAAGTACATCCCCCTTGCTTTTTTGGTGATTCTTTTTTCGTAACGTTACGAAACTTTACGAATTTCGTAACCATACTTGTTTTCTTTCCGTAAGGCTACGGAACCTTTCGAGTCATGTAATTACTCCTTTTTCGGCTTTCAGAATGTTACGGAACCTCACGGATTGCGTAACAGTGCTTCCTTTTGATTTCCGGCATGTTACGAAAGCTCACGGATTGTGTAACAATGCTTCCTTTTGATCTCCGACATGTCACGGAACTTCATGTATGATGCAACAAAGGGTGCCAAGTACCTCGAAGCGTTCAAACAAGGGTTGCATGCCATCAAACAATAGTCTCTGGACGAAATTAGGGTATGACAGTTGCCCTTCTTTACTTACCTTTTATCGGAGATAAGAGGAAAGCAAAGATAAAACATTGATTTCGTCCGTCTTCGCCCTCTCCGTGATTAGTCTATGACGACTCCCGTCTCTCTTTCTTCTTTCTTTGCACAACACAAAACAAACACAAACAAAAGACACCAACAACATAATATATACGTATACACATGTTTGGCGAAGGAACCGATCGAGAAAATAACAAAAACCATATTTTCCCGTCACCGAAGGCTCCGCGCTTGATAACGGAGGACGCATGGACAACGCTAGGAAATCAATTCATGAGGCTCCAAATAGGATGGTGGAGGATACACGAACAACACTAGGCAATCAATTCGTGTGACTCTGGACTCGATGGTGGAGGATACATGAATGACAATCAATTCATGGGGCTCTGGATAAGATTTGAGGGTGGAGGATAGACGAATAGCGCTAGGCAATCAATTCATGGGGCTCCAGACTCGATGGTGGAGGATGCATGAATGACAATCAATTCATGGGGCTCTGAATAAGATTTGAGGGTGGAGGATAGATGAACAGCGCTAGGCAATCAATTCGTGGGGCTCCAAACTCGATGGTGGAGGATGCATGAATGACAATCAATTCATGGGGCTCCGGATAAGATTTATGGGTGGAGGATAGACGAACAGCGCTAGGCAGTCAATTCGTGGGGCTCCAAACTCGATGGTGGAGGACGCATGAATGACAATCAATTCATGGGGCTCTGGATAAGATTCGTTGGCAGGACCGAATGGTCCATCGGGTTCTTTCACCTAAAAGGCGAACATGCTTTAGCAAGGAAAAATAAATCATTCACGAGAGCAACATATTTTAGAGAAACAATATACCCATGCCGAAAATAATTTTCCTTGTAACCGAAAATGAAGGGCAGGATGTCAACATTTAGCTTTTAAATGAACATTCAGGGGAAATGTCGCGTCAAACTGAAATTGGGAATAAAATCACTAATAATGTATAAAAACTCACACAAGCAATTGTTTTACCCTAATCCCAAACCATAGCTGCACCATGACTTTAATTTGCACATGATTTCCTATCAAACCAAAAGATCACACGCACGATCACGGATCAATAGGATTTTCTCGAGGGTAGTGTTTTTGGAGAGGAAGCTGGGTGTTTCGGTCTTTTCCTCTTTGTTTATGTGGGGAGGGATATCGCCAGTCGAGAGCGACTTTGAATGGCAATCCCAAAGGAAGAACTACTTCAAAAATGGGTTTTC